>NC_033795.1:1568427-1601365 GCF_001876935.1 Asparagus officinalis | reverse complement strand
GCGAGGCTTCTCTCCTCCGATCTCTCTCCCTCGCGTGGCTTTCTTCAGCGGCGGCGTCGGACCCAAATCGCAGCAGCGATTTTCTTTTCGTCATTTAACTCCAGCTCTCAATTGTTTGAGGGAGTTTAAGAAAAGGATTAAGGAGAGAGAGAGTATTAAATAGGGGTTTTATTTAATCTCAAGTGAGATTTGAAAGGGGTTTATTCCCTTTAAATTATTAACACTGTAGCTACAGTGTTTCAGTTGAGAAATCTTAGTTTAGGGATTTGCTCTTAAATTGTAATTTCTTGTTTGATTAATAAGAAATTAACTGTGTGGCTCCCGAGGACGTAGGCAGTTGCCGAACCTCGTTAAAACTTGGTGTACTTTTTCTATTCTGCGTTTCCGTTGCATTAGGGATTTCGGCGTTAAATTCCCAACAAATAGTACCGAAAAGATCGTTTCTTGTCTAACATTCCAGCCACTAAACCTAGATATTTGCTAATCTATCCTGCCGTTCTATGTAAGATTTGTGGGGGTAAATTTGCAAATATGGTTGGTTTCGGGTTATATAGGTAAAAACCCCTAAAAGATATTAAAACTGAAACCTTTGCCTAAATTGGTTTTACTTGCTTCTGTTAAAATGAGGTCCAGTTAATTTTCTTCCGTGGTGCATGTTTAGGTGGCTTGTCAGAGTTTAGGGCCACTGGAGAAGGGTGGGGCTGTTATCGGTGTTGATATAAAGGTTGGTGACATTGGTAATATAAAAGGAAGGGATTAAGATGAAAGGGATTTGGTTTATGTTTGTGATTTTGGGTTTTCTTTCTACTGATATTCTATGTTGGTTGCAGAGCAGAATGTTAAGGTTCCGTCCCATCACTGTGACTCTAGAGTACGAACAGTTTCTGCTGATGTTATGGAGCTAATGAAGAGCCAGGCTAGGGAACTGTCTCCTCAGGTTTGTTTGTTTTCGTTATGACATTGATTTTCAGATTATAGCGCTTTAAGATACGTTTCAGTTTTGTTTGCCTATCAGTTGATGCAAGTAACTGTGAAAATTTTGGTTTTGTTTGCGTACGACACGTGGTTGCTGCAGGTGTGATGGTTCACTGTGGCCGATAACACTCCTAATCCTTCCATCCGATAAAGGGAAAGGGGGGGGGGAGATAAAAAAATATCTGTAAAAAATCATTTTCGAATAACCAAGAAGACAACAATCAAGATACCTTTATAAGCCACTATTCCTATGTCTGCATAATTTATTTTTGAGGGATAACTCCAAATATATGTTATTTACCCAAATGGAATGTATACATTATGTGTTTACTAATTGAACTCTCACTATTTCACTACTTTGGAAAGTTAAACCTCTTGGGTAGTTTGCATCCATTCTTTCTTACGGCCATGTGGTTTGTTCTGGTTTCATGCGTATGCTATGTTCATTGTTCATTAGGCACTGAGTGTCATTCTATGAGTGAGCTACTCATAAAAAGGTTTCCTTCTGTGAGCACTATACAAAATCCAGTAATGCAGTATTTAGGCATCTCATTGTTCTTTTTGAGAATTGTTAGTATTCGCTTTCTGTGATCTTCACTTCTCCTTTTCAATTTTGGAGATGCTAAGACAAATTTTACCTAGTTCTTCCTGTTTCTTTCAATTGACTTGATTCATGACTGTTTCCGATTTATAGTTTGATTCCAAAGTAAGCTTAAATATCACAAACATACCATGAACTATTGGGCTTTCGCACAAAAGTTTTGTAATCTATTTTTATTAGAAAAGAATGCTACAAATTTCCAAATCTCCAGAAAATACCATGCACCATCAGAAAGTCACCCGAGCAATATCCCTACTAGTTAAGTTGGGGAAGAGAATTGAGAGATTGCTTATACAAAATAAATAAGGATAAAAATGTCCAAAATATGTTATAGTAGTTTAGTGAAAAAGGTGTGCTATTTTCTCTAACAAAAATAGCTTATAGTTTTTCGTGTGCAGAACACATAATAGTTTCTCACCATTTTGCAGGGAAAAGGTTTTTCTGTGATACTGTCTGATATGTGTCCTATGGTAACTGGTATCACTACAAGAGATGCAGCCTTGTCCAGTGAGCTTGGGAAGAGAGCACTCTCACTGTCTATTGGCAGGGCAAAGGTGCCCGGTTCAACTGATAAAGATAATGATGAGGATTATCTCGATAATTCAGAGCTAGATGCAAATGAAAATGGTGTTCTCCGGCGTGGGGGCAATCTTGTTGTCAAGCTTCTTGAGAGTGAATATAATAAAGGTCTGAACCTCATTAGGATGCTTATAATTACATGTAGATGTTATGATGATTTTTTTTGGAGATAGAGAGGATCATATTTGCTCTGATACCATGTTTTTCAGTGTGGGCTAAAACAAATTTCTTTAACTTTCCAAATATACTAATACTAATAACTCTAATAAACCAATATTCTAATAGTAACCATGTTATAATTTAATGTGGATTATTCTATCTTGTCGAGTTACTGCAGAATTTGGCAACTTCTGCAAACCACGTTTTAAGAAGGTGACATGGTCAAGGCCGAAAGCTACAAGAGCTTCCTCAAGAGAGATCTATTTGATTTGTCAAGGTCTGCGATAACCGGAGAACAAATGGAGGGACTTTTAATACTTTACTTTTGGTCCAATATGAAGGTTTTAGTTTCAAAAGTGCCTATTGATGCTATATATATGTAAGTGATATATCGCAACTAATTCAGATTCTTTTGAATGAAAATGCATATCAGATGAGGTGAAATTAAAAGTGGGTTAATCATCTATTTATCACAGTTGTATTAAGAAAAATTGGTTGAAATGTTGATGAGGATCTTAAAATTGTGATCACCTATGTTGTGTACATTGAGCTTTGTATAAATACTACAAATGAGAATAATTTTTTATTGTGAGTTAGTACCATCCTATGTAAGCATTACTCGGGGTTGATTGTGATTGTTTCTAACGTATGCTTCAGGATTTTATGAGATATTGCATTTTTAATCTTGACGTCCTGCGATGTAAGAGAAGTTTCCTGTGTAAGATATTTCATAGATATTTTTAGTGGTAGCCTTGAGTCATAATCAACAAATTTATACTAATTACTGATTTCGGAATTTGAGTTTATTGTTAGTTTGTTACTCATAAGAATAATCCATCCAGTCTTCTAAGTCTACTCTTTATCTGGATGCGTACTGCCACTATTTCTTCAAAGCATTTTATTCATGCGCACAGAGGGGAAATTTGTTGGCAGGACTAGAAAACAACAGAAATCTATGAATATAAGGAGAAAAAGCAAAAGGATGGAAGATCTTAGATACAATGCTTGACAAATTATCCAGGCAGTATACAACAAGAAATATGTATAACGCAAAAATCTTCCACTCTTCAACAAAGAAAAGTGCATACAAATAATTTATGGAATCTCGAATTCGGAAAAGGAAGAACAAGCGAATAGAAGATGCATCATGAATTCAACACTTGACAAAATCACTCAGACAATAATACAATAATAAATATGTAACAGAAAAAAGTCGTCCACTCTTCAGAGAGAAGCACAAGAATTGGTCAAAAGGACACACTGCAGTTAAATAACATTTGAAGTGCGTACAAATAATTTATGCTAATTTATTGTTAGACTATTGACAAAATTAATCCCTGGAAGAACTTGTTGCAGTTCTAAATTAATTATGCACGACGGAATGATCATCGTTCCATCCATCACCTGATCTGTGTTCTTCCCATGGACCAAAAGCCAGAATCACGTACCGGTGTCTGGAATAAAATTTTTCCCACCCTGATCAGTATAAAAATCTTAGAAAATAAATAATAAATGGTTTATGCAGTTGCTTACCTGTGATTTAATTGAAGGGAAGATGTTCCAAAATCTAAGTGTTTCATCGCCAGCTCCAGTCACTATAGTCTGTGGGGGAAAAAACAGCGTCGATCCTCAATATTTTTGCTGTATATTTATGCATAACAGATGCAAAGAGAAATTTTGAAATATTATGTGCAAACCTGTCCATCAGGAGAAAGGGCAAGATATAATACACGTAGGGTGTGACCGGTTAGAGTTGCGATCTGTTTCATACATCCAATTAGTTCACCATATGAACTAAGTATAGATCTGCTTTAAAAAAAAACTATGCCTTTCTCTGAAAGTGGGGCAAAAAAAAAGCCCAGTATAGATCAGTTTTCACTTTTCATACGTCCCACTAAAAAGGGCAAGAAATATGTCAATTTAACCAAGAAAATAACCTTTAGAAGAGCTAAATACAAGGTATGACATTAGAAGCTCAGGATGAACAAGGTTTAGTTTCTGGATGACTGACACATAGAACTTAAGGAAACAGAGACTGAGAAGTGAAGACATTATAATCTCATGGAGTTTATTATATTGCACATACCTTGCTCATGGATGGATACTTCCAAACCATAATTTGATTCTGAGAATACCCATGAGTGCTAACAATCTCATTCACATTTTTAGACCATGCTAAGTTACACACCTGCGAAAAATTGCAACATTTTCAGAACTGCTTGATAAACTTTTCTTTATCCGTAAAGGATAATTTTACATAGTGCTTGTACCTGACTTCCAGTATCCACACATTTCAACATATTATTATTAGCTGTGTTCCAGAATCTAAGGCAGCGATCAGCAGTTCCCCCTCCCGATGCAAGGAGACCGTGCTGATGAGGGGACCAAGCAATAGCTTTTACAGCGGCTGTATGCTCAGTGAATTTTAATATTGGATGCTGAGAATGCTGGTTCCAAACTAAGAGCTGGTGCATAAATCATAAGTGAGTAAATTTTGTTCATCTTTCAAGTTTCTAGTAGTGTAAACAAATTAGAGAAATTGTGTTAAAATTGTTGAACCTGGTTATCATTTCCTCCAGAGGCAAGTTCTCTATCATCATGTGACCATTTCAACCCACAAACCTAAGTAAAGAAACATAATTAGATACAATTTCGAGAAAAAATAGATCATATTCTTGTTCTGCACATAAATCTAAGCTTAAAATGTCATTTTGAAACTTTGTCTATGATTAAATTCAGTGAGTTTAGAAACGCACCTCAGACCTGTGGCCAGCAAGTTTGCGAATGAAATCGTTTGAAATACGTATGTCATGTTGAAGGATGTTCTTATCTCTACTTCCAGATGCTAATATGCAAGAACTCCATGCCAAGACCCCAGTTCTTGTAGGATGACCTCCCATTGTTCGAATTCTTTTGCATTTTGTGCCATCCCAAATCTGTCGCAATTTCATATCATCAGTAATCTTGGTAAAAATTTGGAAGACATTATCAAGTTTACTTTTCATCTCCTCTATATACATATAGAGAAAAACTTATGTTAACTTAAGTGGACGTACCATCCACCAAAGTTTGATACCTAGAGATCCGTGCATATATGAAGAAACTTTTTATCAATGGATAGAAACTTTGGTGGATGGTCCACTTAAGTTGACATAAGTTTTTCTCTCTCTCTATATATATATATTACTTGTAGCGTCAAACCCGGAAGTTTAAAATGTTGCATTATAGTTAACAAAGCGGAAAGGTCTTCCATACATAAACGTTAAATTCTTCTGCTAAATTTTGATTGACAATGAGCAAAATTTACCTGGATATCTCCAAGACTGGTCCCAATTGCTAGATACGAGCCCTCTCTTGTCCATTGCACAGAACAAACACCATCTCTACCCCCCAAATCACAAAGCTTTGTCACCTGAAACCACAAAATTCAAGAACATTTTCAATTAAATTTCAACTCTAAAACCAGCTACGATCGTAAATTTTTATTATGTTTCGAAAGAACCTTGCTAGTGGATGCGTTCCATAGATAAACACAAGTCCCCAACCCAACAGCCAGCGTATTTTGCGACGACCAATCCACAAGGTTCAGATAAAAATCATCCTGAAGAGATGGAGCATCCAAAACCTGCAAAAAAAAAAAAAGTCAAAAAATTATTAAATTCCTTCCACAGCATGAATCCCCCAAAGTTTCTATCAGTATTTTCAGTTAAAAAATTTCCGTAGTTTGAGCGTATACCTTATGAGCAGTCTTGGCAATCTTCCTCGGCGCCTTCTGCCTCACCGACCCCTCCCCCAAACCCGACCCGACGCCATCCTTACCCAACACCGACATCGGTGAAGTGGGCCCCGAGCTATGCTCCATCTTGTACCGAAACAAGTTCCTGTTCGGGCTAATAGGAGATCCAGGCCCAGGCTCTGGTCCGAACAACTCAGCCCGAAGCAACCTCGAATAAAGCTCATTCCCTCCTCCTTCCTTCACCGGAGATGGACTGTCGACGAGGGCGAAGTTTTGGAGGCGAGAAGAGGACCGGCAAGGGATGAAGCGATCGCTGTACGTGGTTTTGGATGGGGACGGGGTTTTGGGGAGGATCGGGAAATGGGTTGGGTTCGGATCGAGGCGGAGGGAGGTCGCCATGCTTGCGGGCACATTGAGCTTTGGTTTTCTCGGATCCAGATCCATTTCGGGTTGAGAAGTGAGAGGGCGGAGACAAGAAGATGACAGCGTTTGTGTTCTTGTTCTTGGGAGTTCTTTTTTTTTCTTTTTTTTGTAATTTGAATATTGGAGAGGCAACGGTCGATTTGGGGGGAGTTGGGTGCTTTAAAGTTGGGGCATCTAGCCGTTGGGTGTTCCCAAATCTGTATTTGTTTAGTTGGAGAATTATCACAAGGTCCCTGAATTGAGTAATAATTTAGGATGAGACCCTATTCGTTAAACACCTATGGGGCCCAGTTTAGTCTTTACACTTCGCCGAAGGCCCGAGTAAAAGGTTTTAGGCGCGGGTAAAAGATTTGAGCCTCACGCAAAGCCGAAGGCCCAGCCCACGCTGGCGCCGCTCGTCGTCCCCACGCGGCTTCAGGTCGGTGCTCCGGTGGGTCCCACTGCCCACGTGCAACCCCCTTACTCGATGAACCCCGTGGACCCCCACCCCCGCAAAAAGGGGATTCCCCAATTTTCCCGCCAACCCACCGCCTTAATTTCCCGCCATCGGAGCCCCGTTTCAAAAACCGGATGCTCCCCTCGCCACGTTTCACACTCTCGAGTCTCCAGCTCGCACCGGAGCGACCGAGATCCTCCAATTTTCTATAAAACCCCCTCCTCTCCTATTCCCTTTGCATCAAAAACCCTCGCCATTGCATTCCGCTTCCCTCTTCGTTTCGCGTTTAAAAATTCGGCTTCAGGATCGAGAGATCTATAGAGAGAGTAGATCATGGGAGGAGGGAGAAACAGAGAGGCTGAAGAGGGGTGGGAAGACGAGGCGCCGGAAGAGGGAGGAGCACAGGATTCCCGCGGCCATCCGTGCCCTCCGCCGCCGAAGAAGCTGATCCCGGCGGCGCGGCGGGCGCAGAAAAAGGCGGGAGCCCGCCGAAGAACGGCTACTTCACAGCCGCGGATGTCTTGAGGCTCTGTTCGCCGTGGCGCCGAGAAGAGAGCCTCGCGCTTGAGGAGTCTTTGGGGGGGAGAGGATCGAGAGAAAGTGTGTAGATATAGTTTGTTATTGATTTGTTCGGTTGTCTCTTTAATTGTTCTCCGAGGTTTGCCTCCTTGATTTCCGATGGCATGGGACGTTTCTCTATTCAAAGCAATTTTTCAGCTCTTGAGCTCATCAAAGCTTAGCGTAGCGAGATGATTCATTGTTCTAGATATGGCTTGATCCATCGGCTGATATATCAATATTGGCCTTTGTATTCTTACTGCGTATAGGCAAAGGGTTAATGAAAAGGAATTAAGGAGAATGATTAACATAGTTAGCTCATTCGATAATCCGAATGATTGAATTATTAACCCGTTATATGAGTTTTATTTTAATCATTGTGATCAGTTTTAGTGTTTAGGAATAACAATGATTTTAACTATTTTCTTTATAATTAGAAGAGTTAACTCTTAATCATTCTAAATAGGAATATTAGTAAACCCCTCATTTTAAGGGGTTAACTCATTTTAATCCCTCTAAAGAGGTTAGCTTAACCCTTCTATATTTTTTATGTTTAGCAAATTATAGAGGGTTAACTTATTTTAACCATTGTATAGATTTGGTAAGCGGTACCTTAGGGCATTTTATTATATACCGCATCATCTGATACGACACTTAGATGTCTATTACATATTCTCTCGATATTATTCCTATATATGTGATTCTAGCTGTCCGATATTTCCCCGATATGCGGGAATTAAAACCTGAACAGAGACCCAAGGTTAAGCCCCAACGAAAATATTTGTTGAAACGACATCAGCAGCCAACATTTGGTGCCTGTTTTTTTTTTTTAACCAAACCCATCAAATTTTTGGTAAGTTAGTTAAAAAGAAAAAAAAAAGTTTATTCTGTTATAACCACTACCAAGTTGCATTAATTCCTTTAGAAGCATTAAGGTTTGGGATCAGATTGATTTTAACTATTTTGAAACAAAAGTTGGCAGGAGTTAAATAATAGATCAAGTCACCGGTCTGTATGACTTCAGCGCGTACAAATAAATCTCAAATTTTATGTCCTCCACCCTCACGTCACCATTAGACTCGGAACTCTTTCGAGATAGCGAGGAGCTCTTGCATGTCCTGATGACAACCAACATTGCAACTGCAACATGTCCTCATTATGGTGAGAAGTTACCCATCAAAACTAAGGAACAAATTAAGATATTCGCCCTTATTAGATGGAGCCTCACAAACATTACGAGCACGACAAATTTTTTAAACAATCGAAGGAAAGGGGGAAGATATTAACGGGAGCAACAACAAAAAAGGGAGGATGATGACAGTGTAAATGAGCAAACTTGTTTCGGGGGCGGTTTAGGGATAGCTTAATTAGTAAATTAATTATGCCTTTGCAGCAAAGGCATAAAAAGAAAGGGGCGGGGGCCCATCTAGCAGCCCACCATGCAGGTTGCGTGTGGTGGGCTTCATCCACGAGGGATCGAGGAACCACCCTATGTATGACAAACCCACCCTTCTAAGCTAAATTAGAGTAGTGTAGGGCACTGTAGGGTCGGTTAAGCTGTGCTTCGATCATTGTACAGAGTTGCTTCTGTAATTACATTTTGGTCAATTAAACCTCCTTAGCCTAAAAACTAAAAACCTCCTTCATCCATTGGATCTAGATGAATCCAATGGTTGGGAGTCAGTCAAACAGTCAACAGAACATGCATTAATTACCTCAACGAACACAAATCTGGATTCACTGCAGTGAAAAACGTGTTCGTTGAGGTAATGAATCTGGATTCACTGCAGTGAAGGACGTGTTCGTTGAGGTAATGAATCTAGGTTCACTACAGTAATTAATGCATGTGTTTAATGAGGTAATTAATGCATGTGTCTGTTGACTGTTTGACTGAATCCTAGCCATTGGATGAAGGAGATTTTTAGTTTTTAGGCTAAGGAGGTTTTATTAGAACCTCTTCATATATATATATATATATGTATATATATATATATATATATATATATATATATATATATATACTATTATATATTCTTATATATATATATTTATATATATCATATAAATAATATACCGATAGAGAGAGAGAGAGAGAGAGAGAAAGAAGTGGGATATGTTGGTAACAAACATTAGCTTTTGTGCTTGGTAGTAAGGTGACATATTCCCTTCCACTCATTATAATCGGGGCTCACATTCACATAGTTGGGGAGTGGTTAGGAATTGTAATGAGTGGATGAGAATATGACACCTTACTACCAAACACAAAATTTTTGCTTGGTACCAAGTATACTCATTTTTGCTTGGTACCAAGTTCTATTCATTCGTAACCGTTAAAATTACGGTGAGTGGATGAAGGGTCAAAACATGACGGGTTCACCCCAAAATTGGTGTGTTTGGGTTTAAGAGCGTGTAGATCAAGTTCAACGGAGCGGATCGCAAAAAAAAAATTAGGAAATATATATAGAGAGAGAGAGAGAGAGAGAGAGAGAGAGAGAGAATTAACACATATTGAATCATAAGTCTCAATTGCAAACTTTTTGGGGTTCAACCGTTCAAGCAGAGTTTAAATTTTACCTCCATTTACATGAAACTATGATCATCTATTCATATATAACAACCCAAAACATGCAACGAAATGAACATCTGCGATAGCAATTGCAATTATAAATTATAACTGAAACTAGAAATACATGCGACGACAATTAATTACAATAAATATATCTGAAACAAGGTGCTATGTAGTTATCAAATTCTGATATTAGATCGGAATGTTCATCAGATACTACAATAAACCCTTCGATCTGTAGATTGTCATGCGAGGCAGGGGATGTGATAGAAAATAACAAAAATAGATTCTATGATTTTCTGTGGCGCAGGTTCAACCATGTATATGTTAGTAGATACCAACTATGGAGATCATCTAGATTGATGGCAATTAATTAGTTGTTGACACAGTAACTTGCGTATTTAACTTACCTCCTTGGAACATCTAGATCCACTACTATAATATCCAAAAAATAAAAAAAGAATTTAAAGAAAAAAGTTAAATTTTACTTAGTTAGCACTCTAAAGTTCAGCTCGACCCGATCTTTGATATGACCAATTTAGGAAATCAAATTTTTATTTTTATTTTTATTTTCCATTCATCATATCATCACCTAATCGACCAAACTCACCGCTATATAACCTCACCCCTCACATTTACAGCTCACTGTGCAAAACAAAGCAAGGCAGCAAGTTGTAGAGAACAAATAAATAAAAAAGAAATGAGCGCTTCGCTTCTCTCTTCCATTGCCTCGATGGCATCCTTGCTACTTTGCTTGAGTGTTCTCTTTGGATTGCCACATTTCTCTTCGGCCATAACAAGGCACTATAAGTTTGACGTAAGTTAGTTATATACAAAGCAAGTCCTATTTTCTAATTCTTTTTTTATTTTAAATAAAGCTAATTATGCATCTTATTTCTCGATGATAAAATGTAGATACGTTTACAAAATGTTACAAGATTATGCCATACAAAGAGCATTGTGACAGTCAACGGACAGTACCCAGGACCAAAGCTCATTGCCCGTGAAGGCGATAGAGTAATTGTAAAAGTCACCAACCAAGTTTCAAATAACATTACTATCCATTGGTACGCAACACTTTAGCATTTCTTCAATATATTTGCTGCTTTATTTAAAAGTTTTATTTGACTAAATGAATAAATTGTGCAAAATAGGCATGGAATAAGGCAACTACAGAGTGGGTGGGCCGATGGCCCAGCCTACATTACTCAATGCCCGATCCAAACGGGCCGGAGCTACGTGTACAACTTTACGATAACAGGCCAGAGGGGGACATTATTCTATCATGCTCATATTTCATGGCTTAGGGCGACGGTCCATGGGCCTATTATTATCCTGCCGAAGCTCGGTGTTCCTTACCCATTTGCAAAGCCCTATAAGGAAGTACCCATGATTTTTGGTAATCAGAAGTACTTAGTTCTCTTTGTGAATGTAGCTTTTATTTTAATATTTAATGAGCGAGAATAATTTAGCTATATTTTTTATGTTGCAGGGGAGTGGTTTAATGAAGACACTGAGGTAGTCATTTCTCAGGCTCTTCAAACCGGAGGAGCCCCAAATGTCTCTGAAGCCTACACCATCAATGGGCTTCCCGGCCCGCTATACAATTGCTCGGCTAAAGGTAAACCAGCGTACAGATATCACAAATATAAGCCCAATTCCGGCCCATTTTGATCGTCTTAATTTGGCCATGTTGTAGACACGTTCAAGCTCAAGGTCAAGCCCGGAAAGACCTACCTCCTCCGTATCATCAACGCTGCACTCAACGACGAGCTCTTTTTCAGCATCGCCAACCACTCTATTACAATTGTCGAAGTCGACGCTAACTACGTTAAGCCATTCGCTACCAAGACTCTCCTCATCACGCCGGGCCAAACCACCAACGTCCTCCTCAAAGCCCGGCCCAATAGCCCAAACTCACGGTTCCTCATGGAAGCCAGGCCCTACGCAACTGGGCTTGGTACTTTCGATAACACAACTACTGCTGGGCTTCTAGAGTACGAGAATACGGGTATTTCTTCTGGAAATCTTCCGCTTCTGAGACCGAAACTTCCTGCTCTCAATGATACTGCTTACGCTACAAACTTCACTAACAAATTGAGAAGCCTAGCAAGTGCACAGTATCCAGCTAAAGTTCCTCAAACAGTGGACCGCAAGTTCTTCTTCACCGTGGGCCTTGGCACAAGCCCATGTCCAACGAACCAAACTTGCCAAGGGCCCAATGGGACCAAGTTCGCCGCATCCGTTAATAACATTTCTTTTGCCCTGCCCTCTACGGCCCTTCTTCAGGCCCATTTCTTTGGGCAGCAAAATAAGGTTTTTACAGCAGATTTTCCAAAAAGACCTCTATTTCCATTTAATTACACCGGGACGCCACCAAATAACACGTTTGTAAACAATGCGACTAAAACTGTGGTGTTGCCGTACAATACAAGCGTGGAGCTAGTGATGCAGGATACTAGCATTCAAGGGATTGAGAGCCACCCTCTCCATCTTCATGGCTTCAATTTTTTCGTCGTCGGTCAAGGATTTGGAAATTATGATCAGACTAAGGATCCATCCAAGTTCAATTTGGTTGATCCTGTTGAGAGGAATACTATCGGAGTGCCCGCTGGAGGCTGGGTCGCAATCCGATTCTTCGCTGATAACCCTGGTGAGAAAATTAGTTTTTTATAACTTTTAGAAAAATAATAAATATGTTTTGGCTAAAATTAGAATCTTATTTGAATTGGTTTGTAAATTATATTTTCAGGTGTATGGTTCATGCATTGTCACATTGAGATACACATTAGCTGGGGATTGAGGATGGCCTGGGTTGTGATGGATGGAGAACTACCCAGTCAAAAGCTGCCACCTCCGCCGGCGGATCTTCCAATGTGCTGATGTGGACAAGTTTTTTTTTTATTTTTATTTTTGTGGAGTGTGATCTTTTTTGTTTTTAATCTTTTTGGCTGGCTAATGAACCCAACCAATAAGTTCATTAGCGACCCAAATTGCTCTTTTTTTTTTTGACCGTTCAATATTGTGTGCATTTTTTTTGTTGAAAACAAACATATGCATGTTCTTTGCGTATGTTGGTTTTGTTTTGAATAAAGAAGAGATCGAGGTTAATTGATGTGATTCAACCTGGCCTCTACCTATGAAAACAAACATATAGTTCCGATCCTGTTCTTCATAATGTCCTCGTTAATGATTAACCACATGAAGGCCTCTACTGAAAAGCAGAGAGATTGATGTACGTGATTAATTCAACATGGAGGCCTCTACTTATTAAAACAAACATATAATCTACTCGTCCTTGAGTCCAAACATATTTAACTACACATGAATATACCTCAACCCTGTTGGGATTGTGTCTTTGATTCTTTGTAGAACTTCATGAGAATAAGATAGGGTTAGAGATCTATCATGATTAGGTGTTTGGGTTCCATCATGGTTAGGAGTTTGAATCATATTCTAATTAGGAAGTTAGGTTAGGGATAGGGTTTTGGTTTTACTATATATATTCTTCTATTGTAGGAGGAAATACTATAGGAAGAAGACAGTAGAGAGAAGATGTAGTAGAGAGAGAGAGAGAGAGTTAATATTCTTGTAATCTAGGGTTACCAGAGGGCGTAGCCTGATTCAAGAATATTGTGCAAGAGGCGAGGGTTTCGTGATCTTTGTCCGTGCAAAAGATTACAAGGAGTGGGCTTTAGAGAGAATATGAGAGTTGATTATGTATGTGAGGTTGAGATTACAAGGAGTGGGCTTTAGAGAGAATATGAGAGTTGATTATGTATGTGAGGTTGAGAGATTGAGAGATGAGAGTTGAGTGGTTCCTCTATGTGAGGTTGAGAGATTGAGAGATGAGAGTTGAGTGGTTCCTCTTGTAGTTCTCCTTGATACATAGTGAATTTCTCCTATTGTTGCACCGTGGACGTAGGTCGAAGTTGGTCGACCGAACCACGTAAATCCCGATATTCTTTTTTCTTGATTGTGGTCTTTTTATATCTTGTTGATTGTGTGTTGGCTTTGGATTGCGCATATTATAATAGGCGGGGAAAGTAAAATTCCCCAACAACAACCCCCCCACCCACCCACCCAAGGTGAATCTCTAAATGAAATCAAGCTCACACTTTAATCCGAATGGATCCAAGACATTCATGCATGACATATACCGATTCATTAGATAGTGAATGAGACACTAGAATATAAAATACCTATTAACTCCTCTTACCTTTCATAGTAATATCTCAATCAGATAAGCTTCACCTGTGACCTGCCTCTTTGTTAGACACATCTACAATTAAAAATAATAATAATAATTAGTAATAAACATAGCTCTAATTAATAGAAAATTAGACACATGATATAAATTAATGGGCATATATATATATACATATATATGTAAACAACAAACAAAGCTAAAGCAAACGTAACCATCAGCAATTGATGACCACAAAAATTGAAATGTGAATGTGAGGAGGTTAATTGCATCCGTAGTTCTGACTAGGTTGTTGGCCATTATGAGGGCATGTTGCCCTACCTCAACTGAAAAATAAAAAGGAGAGATCTTAAGGGAACGTTTAAAAAGAGCACATCCAAGGGGGAGAAAAAAAAAAGATATATTGGAGAAAGGTGTTGATGATGATATTGTCTTCGGTCCCTTTTCTCTCTCTCTCTCTCTCTCTCTCTCTCTGCCTGAGGAACTGAGCTGGCTTTTGTCCTTCAACAAATGGACCTTAGCCTCCATTTGTTGCTTTGCTGAGTCCTTGTGTTCAGAAGCTCTGTGCTCCTCCCTCAGGGTTTTGAGTTGACAAACTGAGTTGATGAGATCTGAGAAATAACGTGAGCTAGCGCATGTTAGGCGCACGAGTAGTGGGCGGAGGGAGGGCCTTTCGCTCGATCGATTATTACAACTGCAAATATTTGTTCGGTACATATAACTGTTAGCATTTTCTTAAGGAAAAGGCAATTGTGAATAGTCCCACATTGGAAGTTGAAGAGAAGTTCAAGTGGTTTATAATGGTTCACTTCCTAATGGGCTTTGAGTAATGTTTTGGGCCTACTAGTGTTTGAGCTCTTTCTCCACACACGCGCGCGCGCACGCACGCCACGCCTCGCCACGACGCGCGCGCCACGCCGCACTCGGGTTTTGCTTCTCCAGCTTTTATTTTTTTTTTGTAACGGCAGCATTTATTATGTAACGGCAGCGTGATTTACGCCCAACGGACGAGGAGATTCAGCATCGGTTACTGGTTCATGAGGCTATATAAGGAGGCAGAGTTCATTCGGGAAAACACACAGAAATTCACAAAGAATTTCATAGCTCCCTCTTCCTCCTTCTGCTACTCTTAGTACTCAAAGATTTTCGGCTACATATTTTGAGGATTATTTTTGGGCAATCATCTTCATCTGAGCAGAAGCTCTGCTACTCGCGCCCGAGTAGAGAGGCCGGCCGTTTCCGGGGGGCTTTTACCGCTAGGGGGGAGGATCAACTACGCCAGGGCGACAGGCGGTTCCTCTATCTTCTAGGGCAGTGTATCACGACTGCACCCCGTTCAGGCCTGATTTTTCATAACTCATTTATTTTCAGTTAAACTAATTGTTTATTTTGTTAGCAATCTAGAAGATAGAGGATTTATTGCTGTTAATTTAAATCTGAAAATAAATATATATTAAAAAAAAAAAATTGTTACTGTTCACCCGAATTTCATATTTGTTTAACTGTTTTAATTTGTTAACCTTTTGCATCTAAGTAGTTAACAAATTATTTTACTGCAATAGTACTGAATTTTATATCTGTCAATTTTCATATTCAGTATCTGTCATAAAAAAAAAAAAATAAAATTATTTTACTGCAATAGTACTGAATTTTATATCTGTCAATTTTCATATTCAGTATCTGTCATAAAAAAAAAATAAAATAAAATAAAAAATAAAAAAAAAATCTTTAAGTGAACCGGTTCAAGTTTTCTTGGATTAGTTGGTGTCTAAGGAAAGGTTTAAGGGTTGCGTAAAGCGCTCTGCAAGAAACGAGGTACTTAATCGATCATTGATCAACCTCTAGTACTATCCTTACCTGGCCAAACTACCCGAGTAAAACTTTAATCTTTTCACTTTTAGAGTTTTTGGTTAAGAGCAGGTTTAATTAAGTTTCTGGTCTAGTAGTATTAATAAAATTCTTACCCTGTTCAGATTTCAACTACCTAGACTAGTAAAACTCAAATTGGACTTATGGCAATTGATCATTCAAAAAGTGTCAAACCTGAGAAGTTCACCGGTATCAACTATAAACGGTGGGCTAATCAGATGAGATACTGGCTCACTACCTTAGGTCTCTTATCAGCCATTGACTTTCCTGAGTCTTCTACTAGTGGTACTCAACCTTTGACTCCTGATCCTGAACAGTCTGTTCCTTCCACTTCTGGTTCAGGTGCTAGCTCTCTTTCTAGCTCTATGAAACCAGAAGATATTAATTATCATTGTTGTCATAGAATTCTTAGTGCACTTGCAGACAACCTTTATGACATATACTATGAGTTCAAAAGTGCAAAAGACCTATGGCAAGCTCTTGAAGCAGAATATGGCTATGATGATGCCGGAATTCTGCGTTTCACCTCTTCGTCCTTCAATAAGTTCATGATGGTAGATGACAAGCCCATTAATGAACAAATTCATGAATTTTTAGATTTCATCCGTCATCTCCAATCAAAAGGAAACACTTTTACTGATGACTATAAAGTTTCCTGTTTGATTGATAAACTCCCTCCTTCCTGGTCTAGATTTGCTGGAGATCTCCGACACAAGCAAGGAGATCTAACCTTAACTGAGGCCCTCAAGGCCATTCGTATTGAAGACCAGCATAGGCTAAATTCCAAAACCAAGAATGAATCAAAAGCTAAAGTAAACTTGGTAGAGGAAAAGCCTAAATCTAGAAATTTCAAACCCAAATGGAAGAAATTCAAGAAAAACCAACAATCTTTCAATAAATCTTCCTTCAAATCAAATTCTTCCAATTCCAATTCTTCCAGCCATAAGTCTGATGGAAAGTTCTGCTTTGTCTGTGGTAGAACCAACCACATTTCTTCCAACTGTTTCTTTCGGAAGAAGGAACCGGCTAAACCTGCCTCTAAAGGAAATGGATCAAATAAAGTTAATATGATTGAAGAGAATCCAACCTCCTTCAGGTTAGCCCCATCACCTCATCTTGTAAATTCTCTAACTTCTTCCACTGATTGGTATCTGGATTCCGGAGCAAATATACACGTCTGTAATGATCGCTCTTGGTTTTCAAATTATCAGGAATCACGTGGAGGAAGCATAAGCTTAGCAGATGACTCCACTAAACCAATAATAGGAAGTGGAAGTATAAAGCTCACTATGACTTCTGGGAAAGCCCTACATCTGCAAGGCGTCTACCTTGTTCCTTCTCTCCGTCGAAATTTGATTAGTGAATCTCTTCTTCTTAGAACTGGTTATAGGATTGTAAAAGAATCCAACAGATTTGTGATTACAAAGAGTAATAATTTTATAGGAAAAGGTTTTATCTGTAATGGCCTTTTCAAACTCAATGTAATCAATTCCAGTTCTAATGAAAATTCTAAGTCTCCTGTTATTCAAATTGTTGAATCTTGTGATGTCTGGCATGGACGACTTGGACATGTCAATTTTCAAACTTTACAGAAAATGATCAATTTGAATCTTATTCCTAAATCATCTATTGACCTCTCATCCAAGTGTGAGATTTGTGTTCAAGGGAAACACACAAAAAAACCCTTCAAGTCTATAACTAGAAACTCTGAGCCCCTCGAATTAATTCATAGTGATGTGTGTGACTCGAATCGAGTTCTCACCCGAGGGGGTAGGAGATATTTTGTGACCTTTATAGACGATCACTCCAGATATTGTTTCACATATCTTCTCAGGACTAAAGATGAAGTCCTAGATAGGTTTAAGGTCTATAAAGCTGAGTCTGAGAACCAATTAGACAGGAAGATCAAGATCCTAAGATCTGATCGTGGGGGGGAGTATACCTCAAATTATATGACTGAATTTTGCCAAGAACACGGTATTATTCATGAGGTTACTGCTCCCTATACACCACAGTCTAACGGGGTAGCTGAACGAAAAAACAGAACCCTAATGGACATGGTAAACTGTATGTTACTCAGTTCAGGAGCACCTGAAAATCTCTGGGGTGAAGCTCTTCTCTCTGCTTGTTTTATTCTCAATAGGATTCCCCAAAGAAATTCCAATACAACTCCTTATGAATATTGGAAGGGGAGATCTCCTAATCTAAACTTCTTCCGAGTTTGGGGTTGCTTGGCTAAGGTAGCTATTCCCGAACCTAAGAAGAGGAAAATTGGTTCCAAAACTATTGATGCTGCTTTCATTGGATATGCACTAGATAGCAATGTTAATAGATTTCTAGTCATTAACTCTGAAATCAGTGACATATCCAACAACACTATCATTGAAGCTAGAGATGCAGTCTTCTTTGAAAATATCTTTCCTTTCAAATCCAAAATCTCAGAAAATTCTAGAACATCTATTCCTTCTGATCTTCCATCATCTAGTTCTTCCCAACCTTTTGACATTGAGCCTCGAAGAAGCAAAAGAGGTAGAATTCAAAAGGATTTTGGAGAAGACTTCTTTACCTTTCTTGTTGAAGGTGATCCAAGCTCATTTCAAGAAGCAATGGATTCACCTGAATCTCCTTTCTGGAAAGAAGCCATTGATAATGAGATTAAATCTATCATGGAAAACCATACTTGGATACTCACTGACCTACCTCCAGGCTGTAATCCTGTTGGCTGTAAGTGGATATTCAAAAAGAAACTTAGAGCTGATGGTTCCATAGATAAATTTAAAGCTAGATTAGTAGCTAAAGGCTATACTCAGAAAAAGGGCATTGATTACTTTGATACCTATTCTCCTGTAGCCCGAATTTCTACTATCAGAATTCTTTTAGCCTTTGCTGCTATCCACAAACTGATCATACATCAGATGGATGTCAAGACTGCTTTCCTGAATGGTGATCTAGATGAAGAAATTTATATGCACCAACCTGAAGGCTTCATTACCAAGGGTCAGGAAAACAAAGTCTGTAAACTTGTTAAATCTCTGTATGGTCTTAAACAAGCTCCTAAACAATGGCACCAGAAATTTAACAAAGTCATTGCACAATATGGATTCACGGTGAATGAACACGACAAATGTGTTTATTCAAAAGTGATAAACAATGACTATGTTATCCTATGTCTCTATGTTGATGATATCCTTATCTTTGGAACTACTCTTGAACTAATCTTAAAAGTTAAGGATTATCTCTCCAAAAATTTTGACATGAAAGACTTAGGTCTTGCCGATATGATACTTGGAATGAAAATCACTAGAGACACTAGAGGAATATCCTTGAGTCTTTCTCACAGTATTGAGAAAATGCTGATCAAATTCAACTTTCATAACTTTAAATCTGTTTCCACACCATATGATTCTTCTATACCTTTGAAGAAAAATGAAGGTGAACCTGTCTCTCAATTGAAATATTCCCAAATGATTGGATCCCTTTTATACATATCAAACCGGACTAGACCCGATATAGCTTATGCTGTAGGGAGATTGAGTCGGTATACCAGTAACCCTAACCCAGATCATTGGTCTGCCTTAGAAAGAGTATTTAAATACTTAAAAGGGACAGTTGACTATTGCTTAACTTACACTGGATACCCTGATGCCATTGAAGGGTATAGTGACGCCAATTGGGTCACAGATTCCAACAGTGTAAAGTCAACATCTGGGTATGTATTTCTTTTTGGTGGTGCTGCTGTATCCTGGAAATCATGTAAGCAAACAGTAATTGCCAGGAGCACCATGGAATCTGAATTGATTGCACTTGATACTACTTGCTCAGAAGCCGAATGGTTAAAAGATCTTATCTCTGAACTTCCTTTGGTCCCTAAACCTTTTCCTCCAATTTCCATTCATTCTGATTCTAGATCTACCATAGAGCTTCTAAAGCAAGTACATGTAAATAAAAAACTCAACAGACATATTCAAATAAGATATAAGTCTGTACAACGCCTGTTAGGCAAAGTTGTGATCTTGGATTTTGTAAAGTCTGAGAAAAATATTGCTGACCCTTTGACTAAGGGATTATCCAGGAGTGTAGTCCTGGATTCATCGAGGGAGATGGGGTTAAGTCCATTAAAGAGGTCACTGACAGTGGGAACCCAACCCTTATTTGGAGACGTTGTCCCAATGTCGGTTCAATGTGGTAGAAACAAGCTGGACTAGTGATACTCGGGTGGAGCATCGACCCATATATATATTCATATATCATTATGTAGTGTGAGCTACTACCCCTTCTCTATGATGACGATGCTCCTATGATACAGCTGGTTAGGCTGAGTTTTACTCTTAATAAGTCCAACGCATGTATTATTGGGGGGTATTAAATAAACAGCTGTAGTACCCTTTGAGGACTTACCTACGTGAGAGGAATCGTGATGGCCGCGGTTGGGGGGGGCTGGACTAAACTAACCCCTAGAAACTCTCATGAGTCGGTTATTGTGAGCATGGCCTTTTAACGCTCAACCCGCTTTGCTCAATAGATGAAGTGTATTGTGTGTGTTTTTGTCAATACCTGATTCAAGGGCCCTAATTCAAGGCTTAGTCCATTATGTCCCTCAGGTGGCGACAAACTCACTAAGGAAAGGTTCAAAGCCGGAAGCTACCTTTCCCGAATTCACGATACAAAAGGTTGCCCAACCTATATATATATATATATATATATGTTTTACTAATTGTTTTGTCAATACGCCTCGCCACGACGCGCGCGCCACGCCGCACCGCACTCGGGTTTTGCTTCTCCAGCTTTTATTTTTTTGTAACGGCAGCATTTATTATGTAACGGCAGCATTTATTATGTAACGGCAGCGTGATTTACGCCCAACGGACGAGGAGATTCAGCATCGGTTACTGGTTCATGAGGCTATATAAGGAGGCAGAGTTCATTCGGGAAAACACACAGAAATTCACAAAGAATTTCATAGCTCCCTCTTCCTCCTTCTGCTACTCTTAGTACTCAAAGATTTTCGGCTACATATTTTGAGGATTATTTTTGGGCAATCATCTTCATCTGAGCAGAAGCTCTGCTACTCGCGCCCGAGTAGAGAGGCCGGCCGTTTCCGGGGGGCTTTTACCGCTAGGGGGGAGGATCAACTACGCCAGGGCGACAGGCGGGGCCTCTATCTTCTAGGGCAGTGTATCACGACTGCACCCCGTTCAGGCCTGATTTTTCATAACTCATTTATTTTCAGTTAAACTAATTGTTTATTTTGTTAGCAATAACTGCAAATTTTAGTCGTCACGCGCCACAACTTTTCCTTTTTCACTGAAAAATAGGACAAAAGGTGCACCATTCAATGGTATTTACATTGTTAATTATACACCAGTCGTACGTAGTTTTTTCACGCTTTATTCAGCTTTAAAATTTTTGGTCGTTTGCACTGAGCTAATAAATACATTAATGTCTTTTTGTAACTGCAACTGCGACTGTATTGATAGAAAATGATGACTAATTAAAATCGTTGGATGAAAGTAATTTGTATATATACGGGACTAGAAATTTTAACGGATCGAATTTGATCTTTTAAAACCCAACAAGATCGTATCGATCCGACCCCCTAAGCTCATGATGGGAAATAGTACTACGTACTCCATTAATTTCAAAACTTGCGCAGAGCACAGACGTAGGGCTCTCAGTGACTACACTCTACGTGCACTCGCGGTTCCTTTTCGTTGTGATGCTGTCCAAAGACTCAAGTGATTGGTTTCTCTTTAGATTTTGATTCCTCTGAGTAATTCTGGCGGAATTGACCCCAAATGTTGGCAATGAGTGCTCAGTTTGCTGGAGATGCCGCCACCTGACGCTTGGCCGAGGTTGATCCTCTCTCTCTCTCTCTCTCTCTCTCTCTCTCTCTCTCTCTCTCTCTATCTCTCTCTCGGGTGCCTAATTTTTGTTTGGTTTTTTTTTTCTATTTATTTGGTAGATATTGTGCCATATATATCTTCAATAGTTTGATATTAGTCATTCAAATCATTGGAATTTCTTTTAGGCCCCCGCAAACCATGAAGATTATTGCAATTTTGTCTCCGATAATTTTTCAAAGTTAAATTAATTTGCAAACCATGCATGGTCAGGTAATTATTTTCTCATCTAACGCGCGTTTGAATTAACACTTAAACCAGCATATATGATCAATTAGTAAAATACACCTCAGTGGTCATTTTTTCGGAGAAGAAGATAGCGATGGGGAAGTTGAGAGATCAAACATAGAGATTTGTTTTTTTTTTTACTGTTTGGAAAGACGAAGGACATAGGTTTTAGTTTTTTAATTTGTGGGTTTAAACCACGCTGAGACAAATGATTAACGTACGTAGCAGAGGAGTAATACTGTAATTTCAAGTGCAAAAAGTTAATATTTGAGTAAATATTCCCATCAGAATATCAAACATAAATTAACAGGAGGGACCATATTGCAAGCATCCTTATGAAACAAGGGATCTGTCAGCCATTTCAATGATTTGAGTGACTAATAGCAAATTAAGAAAGATTTGAGGGTCCGATATTTGAAAAAAAAACTTGAAAGTTGAAGGGGGTTTCCTGATAACCTCTGACTTAAGGGGGTTTTCTCATATTTTGAAACTTATGGGGGTTATAACTGGCTAATCGTCTAAAGTTAACGTGTCCTCCCGCCCCCGCCCCCCCCCCCCTTTTATTTTTTTTGTTTTTTGTCCACCAACAAATTGTTCGTTGAATAAAAATTTCTTACCAAGTGTGAGTTGAAGAAAATCGCAAATTCCTGAACCCTTTTGGCCTTATATTCTCACATCTGCGAGTGCTGCAGTAGAGAAGTCGACCCCTCGCAGCACCGTATGGTCCAAACGGTAGAGAGGGAAGAAATACTATCCCCTCGAGAATATACAAACTAAAGCACGAAAAGACAATTGGGGTTGAAGTTAAGTATTAGCAGTGTACCTCTAGTTTTTATTGGAGCACAATTCCCATCCGAAGTAAGGCTCAGCCCTGATCTCAACTTCAAAGACGCGCTGCTAACATATGAGGAGGTTCGCAGGCGGAAGGAGGGGGAGAGGGGGCCGAGGGGCATGACGGAGAGACAACACACTACATTAGTGATTAAGCGAACAATGTTGTCATTTAACACAATAATGATTAAGAACAATTAGTTCGGTAGGTGACGACTAGGTCCGCTTCTTACCAGCTTCTTCTTTGCTTCGATCCTTCTTCTTACAGGTATTCTGTGGGTCTTTCTATATCAGTTTGTGCTTTCTAAGTTTCTCTATATATATATATATATAAATATAATGAACATGATACCTCACCCTTTTTCTCAGTTAAAAAAAAACACAATAATGAGAAACCTAACACAATGAAACGTGCTATTATTTATGCAAGCAAGAAGGGAGGGAAAAAAAAAGGAAAAACTATAGGACAACATTACAACTAATGATTTTCCACTGGAAGATTCCTTTCAACTGTACATATACAGCCTTAAGTTTCAGCTTTTTTCGTGTCCTTATGTGCAACTTACCGTTCTCTTCAAACTGAAAAATTCACATAAAGTAGAAAGTAAAACAATGTCTCAACGCATTCCACTTTCTCTATCTTAGTTAACTTCTAAGTAATAATCAACTAAATGGTTGATTTAATCTCCCTTGCATCAAAATACAAAAGTGGAAGATGTGATTGATTAAAATGGTTAATTTACAACTGGCATAGACTCATACGTGTATGGTAAAAACTAAAGGAAGAATTAACCTCTGCAACTTTTTCAATGCATCATGTTCATGAATGAGCTGTTGTTATCAATAGGTTTAGGTGAAAATTGATACTCCACCAACTATATGAGCAAATATAAGCAAATAAATGAATAGTGTGGTTTAAATTTCATCAGATGGTTGCAATTTTAGTACAGACATTGAGCAGATGAGCATGATAGCTGTTCCTTGGCACCCCAATAATGAGTTTATATATATATTAGGAACAAAGCAATGAACAACACGGGCCATATATTGCCACCAACAAGTCATAGCTTGGAAATATATTTACAAAAGGGTGGTACTAAAGAAATGATTGAAGAAAAAGTAGGATATTATTTCTCTAATTGGCAACAGGGTTGAAAATAGGAAGTAAAAAAGTGAAAAAATATATTTATTTTTCTTGAGAAATTAAGTACTTTCTGCTCACTTTTTATTTCTCAAATTTATTTAGTCTCTGAAAAATGAGATATATACATATATATAGCTCCATACTCGAGAAGTACTTTAGAAATTAAAGTAATTAATGGATCTAAATAAAAATTAAGTTGAAATTATAACTATATAACACTTTAAAAATTTGGATCAAATTGGTTGAGAATCTATTAAAGGCACATGTGAATTCCTCAAACACCCAAGCAATAACACTTGCGATTTAGGTAGCAAATATTAATTGTTGTAAAAGAATATTAATTATCTAGAAAACCAATTAAAATCTCACCAAATGACATGCTAAACTCATGAGCAGTCATCTGCATTTTGTTTCCTTTTGGTGATTGCTACATGCATATTGCATGAACTCAAATCTGCAAAGGTTTTGCTTAGTGTGCTACATATATATAACATTTGGCATGCGAGGTTTAATTAAGTACATATTAATTTTGGTATCGTTAATTACCTAATTAATTCGTTGATATGCACCAGATTAATCAGGCAGATATTCAGGAGCTAAATATAATCATAAACAGCTTAAAATCTGTTACTTTGCACCATTTGAGGCGTATATAGTTTAAGCGATTTTTGCATTAAATTCATGTGACAAATCAGCCTGTAATTAGTCATGTGCTTAAAATTTGAAAATTCAAATTTAGCCCTATTGTTTAGCGTCACAAGCTCCTAAGGCCAAATTAACAACAAGTCTTTTTTTTTTAGGCGATCTGAAGCCTGTCAATTCTCTTCACGTTGCAATGCTTGCAGTGGACGCAAACAGATTCTCCAAACCCTAAACCCTAAAAAACCCAAACCATCATTAGGGTTTTGTGTACAAGAGTTGTATAGCAGTAGGCTTTCCCTCTCAATCCACATCCACATTGGACTCTTAAACCTTCCATTTTTAGCAATTTTGCTCTTCTCTCTATCCTTTTCATCCTTTAATAATTCCTCTGAATGTTTCTCTGTGAGACCCAAATGGTCAGTACTCACTTAATGGTCTCCTAGTATTTTGATTGTGATGTACAACTGTTTCATTGATCCTCTCCCTCTCCCTCCCTCTCTCTCTCTCTCTCTCTCTCTCTCTCTCTCTCTCTCTCTCTCTCTCTCCCCCCCTCCCCCCCCCTCTCTCTCTCTCTCTCTCTCTCTCTCTCTCTCTCTCTCTCTCTCTCTCTCATCAAAGCACACCAACCAATTCTATAGCCAAAGCTCTATATTTAAACACACCCAACCCTCAACATTTTCCTTCATGCTCTTCTTCATATTTCTAGCTAGCTCTTCTATCTCTATAGTAGCAGAATTAGGCTTTTTATCTATTTTATTATTTCTTTTGATCATTTCCTTCAGTAAGTTCATCAAACTAAGTCCCCTCCATCCTTCTTAGGTCTCTGCCTTCTCAAATTCTATACCTATTTCTCACCTAATTTGTCTTCCTACAACGTGGGTTTTCCTTTTTAATTTCTTTGTCATCCTATACAGTGTTAGGGTTCCTCAAATTTTGCTATAAATTTATAGGGTTATGTAGGTTATCAAAGAGCAGTCACTGTTTGCAGGTGCAGCATCTTCAAGATTCACAATATTATTGAGAGGCCTCCTTTGATTTACTCAGGGACTTGAGAATCTTGATGATGCTGCATCAGCAATAAGTGGCTTAATTGGTTGGAAGGAGAAGGTGAAGGACAAATATGTCAATGATATCCTCAGGTGAGCCGACCCTGGCTAATCTGGATTTATCCAACATTAATACCACGGATGCATATATACATGTTTATGTGCTGTATACATGTTTGTATATATGTGCATGTAAATGGTAGCAATTACGGGTGTACCTCTCCGTCCTTTCGGAGACTGGTGTGTAAATAACGTGACGCACATTCAGTTCGCCGTCATAGCTAACGGTCTGAATGTGTCTCAATTCAACGATATGTGCACCAATCATGGTCATGGAGGATAACATTCCCTTTGTTGCATCTCTGATCTCTTTCTGCGTATCTCTTTTTACAACCTCTTTTTTTTTTTAAATGCTAAAATATTTCATGTTAAGTAGTTTTATTTTCATTGGTTGATCTCGTAAATTAATTACAAAGAAGCAGTTGCGCTTCTAATTAAAGATGTAAAAATGTGTTAATTGCCACTAATATATAAGTCTTCATCATCATCTGTAGCTACGCAACCTTTTTTAGTGCACGTCGAAAATTCATTTTATGTCCAGTCGCAGGCTCAAGTTTCAGGAAGCTGCGCAGCTAGTCGCCTAAGTTGTTAAGCTCAGCCAATTTAAGCCCACTGATGCATCAGTGGCCCTAGCAAGGAATACTAAGTTGCCTAAGTTTTCATTTAGTGGGCCTGGCAAGGAACAATAAGTTGCCTCAAAGCAAGACCTCGTAATAATTGGGCCTTAACATTCCCAGTTCAAACCCATGCTTGACTTTTCAGGCCCCATTTATATCAATAGTCAAAGGTTTCTCAAGCGTAGCCCCTCACACTTTACTAATAAGGGTTTATTAATAAAGTATTTTCTTACAAGTTTAACAAAGTATTTCCATCTACAAAATAATACAGTCTTTTTAGTCTTACGAAGGTTACAGAAATGAATAACATTTGCCTCAGTAGAGGGCTATGAAAAAGAATACTAATTTGAGCAAAATATCTGTGTTAATTTAGGACATGGATATATACTTAGAGACAATCTTCACTATAACATTCAAAAATACGATCTGAAAAAATTCAGTGAACACCACATGTACAATATCGAGCTTTGATCTGTCTCACAAAATCTTGTTGAACTTTAAGCTTTTCTCACTGGACCTATTTTCGTATATAAGTCTCAAATAAATAAAACTTCTTTGTGATAAATAATCCAACATTTTAGGGAGGACGTATGTTTCCTGTAAACGACGAATGATAAAAAATAATTTTCCCTCAAACACATTCTAGTTATTTGCAAATTATAGCTAGATGGGGTTTGATGATAAAAGATTGAAGTTCTTGGTTATTTTGTAAAACAAACAAATTAAGTTCAAGGGGTCATGTGAAAAACCTCCCAAAGTTACGGAGGTTATGTAAAATTAACCCCGGTCATAACGGATGGCTATGGTAGTCAAGTACGTTATTAAACCATACACTATTTTATGCACAGTTTTGATTCATCAAATTAAGATTTTAGACAAGAGCAGAATGATAGTAAAACAGAAAGGGAAGATGTAGTATGTATGACGTTAGTTATACGCAATCTATGCGTAACGAACGGCTAATATTTTTATTTTTGTTATTCATACACAAGATATATATATATATATATATATATACTCCATCTCCTTCGCTAAGCTCCCAAACATGATACTATATTTTACCTTCTGTCTCCTTCCCATCCCCTGTTTCCCCCTTCCTTACCTTACTTTCCCTTCTATTGGTGAACTCCCAAACAAATTGTAAAAGTTAAACATTTATTCAATGATCAACTTTTTTTTGAGCTATACTCGGCTACTGGTTGATCACTGTAAGAAATTTCGGAAGCTTAATATCACGACGCAAAATTTTAATTTTTTCCTTTATCCACTATCCAAAACCAATTTTTTCCCTTCAAATTAAATAGTTGCTGCTATAAAACGTTTTACATGGTAATTTTAGGAGTACTTGCCTATGTATATTTCGTTATTTCCCTTCATATTTCTTGAATCTACTCTCCACAAGCGCGCACGCACACACACATACATATAGAAGCGATATGATGAGATGGTTTGCTTAACGTCAGATGGACAATTTACATTGTTAGATTCAAATTAATGGTTAGATTTAAACTAATAGGTTAATTAATTAAAGATACGTGGCCCGCCACATTTATTTGATTTTCTGCCAAATCTTCTCTAACCCTAACCCTAACCTGAACCCTAAGCCGAGCCCGTACCCACTAATCCTAAGCCTAACCCGAGCCCTGATCTGTTGGAGTTATAATAAAGATAACTTAAAACTTGGGTTTGTAGAGGAAAAGAGGAAAACTTTAGTCCCACATTGGAAAAGAGATGGGAAGATAGGCTCTTTATAAGCCTTCCCTTTCTCTCCTATGCCTAGAAGAAAACAAAGTTTATGCTCCACACCACACACGCGCGAATTGGCCGGGCCGGGCTCGGGTTCGGGTCGGGTCGGGTGGCGCGCGCACACGACCTGCGGACACGAATGCAGCTCCGGATTAATGGGCCCTTAATCTGCTACATTTTTATTTTTAAATAATTAAAATGTAATATTTATTTTTGAACAATTAACATGTGATAAACATTTTGTAACGGTTAAGAGAATTAAATTTTGAAACGGTTAAAACAGAATCAAAACGGAAAAGAGTTTTTATGAGAATTAAAATCGGTAATTAAAATATATTAATTACGGATTTATGAGTAACGGTTGTTTTAACCCTATAAAAGGACCTATATCCGAAGAGTTTGATACAATGTGAAAAACACAACAAATTCTCTCTTCTTCTCTGTCCTTCATCTTCATTTTACTGTTGTTACTTTTTTGCTGGTTCCCTGAAAGTCTAGGAGAGTTCGCAAAGCCTTCTTGAAGCTCGTGCCGACGAGAAGGAGGTCGCCTGACCGAGGGTCGTTGTATCTCCGGGGACTTTTGCCGCGTAGCCCTGTACGAGAGGGGGCAATTAGTTTCTTGGGACAGTGCTTTGCACGCTTCGATCATCAGGCCGTATTTCTAACTCTGTTTCTTTTTTATTTGATATATTTCTTATATCTGTGTTATAATAGTGATTATCTGTTAATTATTAAATTGCTTAAACTGATTTTCGTTATTGTCTAAACAGCTAATATTCCCAACATGATCTGAACCCAAACTCGACCCGAACCTGAACCCTAACCCGAACCCGAACCCTAGCTCTAACCCAAATAAGAAAGAGAGGATGCGGTAGGGAGGATATAGGAAATCTTAGAGAAAAGTTGGCAAGAAAATCAAATAAATATAGGGTTATATATGTATCTTTAATACTAGTTAACCTATTAGTTCAAATCTAACCATTAATTTTGAGTCTAATGTACTACAATGACCATCTTCACGTTAAGCAAGCCCGTCCTCATCATCTCACCATCGCAATTTAACAATATATATATATATATATATATATATATATATCATATAATATTATATATATTATATATATATATATATACTATATATATATATATATATATATATATATAAAGACTCTCATCAACATTTCTTAATTTCATGAGGACAAACAGATATATAGTTTTCATGTGTCGTGACAAAAAAACTAGCATGGATTCTCCATTTCATTTTCTTTCACTTTCTTGACCTTGACCTACTTATATACCGATTATTATCCATCATATATAAACACCAACCAACCATTCTAAACGCCGGTAGGAACATAATATCACATGCTTGCATGTGAAAAGCTACACGCATGACAAAAATTAGAGGGAGTTTTTTTTTGTATATATACCCCTTAAATTTTCCTTATTTACAAAGTTACTCCCCAAATCTTGAAAATTTTAAAATTATCTCTTAATTTTCTCAACCCCTCGGGCTTAACAATTTTACTTAATTTTAAAACATATATATATGCAAAACTCCCAAAATTTAAAGAATTAAATTAAATTTATAACATAAAATAGACTTGATGTTTTTTATTTAAGTTTTCAGCGAGAAAATGACATTAAAAAAGACAAAAAAGATTGGCCCGCCGTTCAAAATTCCACGGTGCTAAGTAGGGGTGTGCAACGGTCGGTTCGGTTCGATTTTTACCAAATTTTGAACAACCGAACCGAACCGCTTATAAATCAAAACCGAACCGAACTGTTGCAAGTCGGTTCGGTGCAGTTCGGTTCGGTTTGTTCGGTTCTAACTTCATCAAACTTCTTATCAAACAACAAACTGTGTTAAAGAAAAAAAGATATCAACAAAGTAGGAGATTATGAAGCATTAAACACTGATATAATGATATTATTTTTAACCCATAATGATTCAGAAAATGAGTTTAGGGTTTGAGTATTTGACTCTTTTGGGACTGGTCGGGTAGGGTTTGAGATCAGAATGGGTAGTATTGCACTATATTCGGTCGGTTAGGGTCGGTTCGGGTTGAAAAGTTTTCAAACCGACCCGAACCACCTCACTCATAAAACCGATTTTTTCAGATCGGTTCGGATCGGTTCGGTCGGTTTTTTTGGTTTGGACCGAACCATGCTCAGCCCTAGTGCTAAGTAATTGGAGAGCATATCTCTTCACACGCCTCAGTTGGTAGTTGAGTTGCTACGTGCTTCTTCTCTTGTGAGGAGACAGACACACCAACTTCCATGAGAAGGTACGTATTGAACACTTCGAGACATAATACAGCGATGCTCAAACTCCGGAGCATTTTTATTCTGGCTGTTATTACAGTAGACATATAACAAGAAAATAATAATTTCCCAATTATAACCGTCCGCGTTCAACACGTCGTGCACATGAGCTTTTAATTGAAAATAAACGGCCATTAATTTATTGGGAATAAAAATTGTTAGGAAATCATCATACGGCGAAGCCCAATTGCTTTTAAAAAGCCCACGATTCGGTTTTCCGTTCCTCATTGCCTTTCTAATCAAGAGCGAGTGGTCAAGATAAAGGAAGACACGCGGCCAGGATTCTAATATTGTGTGTATATTTCCGAAGAGCTTTGCTACAGGGACCCAAAATATGGGACCAATAGAGGGGACAAGTGAGGTGTCCCCCTCCTATTGGATAGTGAGTTGGCCATCATTAATGATGACCAACTCATTATCCAATAGGAGGAGGACACCTCACTTGTCCCCTTTATTGGTCCCATATTTTGGGTCCTTAAAGAATTTTTCATTTCCGAAAAAAAGAGTTGATGTTGATGTTGGCGATCAAGGGGACAGCTTAATTTGGTATGTCAAATTTCAGTGGGAGCCCACTTGCACTTGTGCCTCGCATCCTCTTTATAAATACTCAATACAAAATATTTTGCCCCTCAATATCACTTCTCCCTACAAAACTCGTCAGCTTAATTTTCATGGATGATAAATGCAAGCTCTCAAAGAAATCAAGAAGCAACAATATTATTAGTACTTGTTGTAGATCAATTTTGTGCCGTTGCTCAAGAGTAGTGAAAGAACAGAGGGCGAGGCTCTACATCATGCGCCAATGTGTCATTATGCTTTTATGTTGGAGAGAGCAACGTTAATTATATAGTTGCTTGACAAAATTTCATGGTTAATTAGTTTTTGGGGTTTCCCCTTCTTTGGGAAGTTTTTCCTCATTTCCATGTATATTTTCTACCTATTTATCTTATCGGTTTTTCTATAGAGTGCCCATGGGCACTCTATAAGAGAAGGGAGAGATAGAGAGAAATGAATAGCTAGCTCATAGCCCTCTCTGATTTACATTAATTTTTGTGCATAATTCATTTCTCTCTATCTCTCTCATCTCTTATAGTGTGCCTATGAGCACTCTATAGAAAAACCGTTCTCTTATTAATGAATTTTCTAGACATGACCCCCCTGGTTGCACCTGTATATTTTAATGCGTTCAGTTTCTGGAACGCACTCCTGAGAGTTGCGTTCAGTTTCTGGAGCGTCCCCCTAAAGGCAGCATTTTGATTGTATAATGCGCTACTGAGGGTTGCGTTTGGCATAAACTGAGCCCACTCCTTCAGAGGAGGGGCTGTTCGAGCAATCTTGGCGAAAGGAGAGGGCTTCCTTTGGATTAAGAGCATTGGAGCTTTAGTCTCTTTGAAGACTTTGCGGATCTTGCGCATAGCCTTGGGGCTAAGGGATCCGAAGAAAAGTAACTCCTCATACTTGGCTTGATCGAACTCGATAATCAGAGTTTCAACGGTCGTTCCAGCGAGCTTGATGTCAGATTACGCCACCACTTCTTCGTCAGAGAAGCTCGTCCCCAGCGGAATCGTCATCTTTTGTTTGTTAGAAAATTTATAAGAACAAGATGATGAAAGAATCGTGTTTGGTTTTTCTCTCTAACTGCTTAGAAAAAGAATATTTACAACTCTCTCAATCTCAATTACAATTTGGATTTCCTGATTACAAAAAAAAAAGAGAATTGATATAAATTCTCCCCTTTGTTTAATTCTGGGTTCTTTATGGTGACGATGGAGTGCCTCCCTCGAATGCTCGCATTGAGTTTGCTCTCCGTTGACGATCTGAACGTCTTGATTCACTGGAATGATATCTCCTCCTCACGATTTGACGCTGTGGAGAACTTGCAAAGCTAGTTTTAGAACTCTGAACGAGTTTAGAAGAACTTGCAGAGCAAGTTTGAAACTCTTAATGAGTTAGGGAACTCCGAGCGAGTTATAACTCTATGGAAGAGTTGATTGATTTAATCGAAAATCCGTTTGTAAGCCAAGTGTGAAGAAAGCTTATGTTGTTGATCTCCAAAGCTCTAGCAATTCCCCTTAAAAGTCAGCCAAAGATCTCTTCTTTGCTTCCAAGTCGAAGGATCCGAACTCAGTTGAGTTTACTCCTATTTATAGGGATTAAGGGTGTAACCGTCTCCCTTAATTCTCTCCATAATAGGGTTGAATGGGGTGTAACTGCCCCCCTTAATCTGCTTCTAGGTGGGGTAAAAATCCCTCCAAATGTATGTGTGTGTGTGTGTGGGGGGGGGGGGGGG
>NC_033795.1:1561088-1568417 GCF_001876935.1 Asparagus officinalis | reverse complement strand
GATTCCTGAAACCGTTCAGCTCGTGTGTGAACGAGTCAAATGCCGAAAATAGCGTTTTGGGCCCGAACTCTGCGTTTTAGACTTGAAACGCAGAGTTGGGCCTGTTTTAGGCTGAAAATGTAGTGTTCGCACAACGTTGTAAATCTAAAACGCGGAGTTGGGACGCATAGATGAACTCTGTATTTTGAGTCCACGAACTCTGCGTTTTTAATTGGAGCACTGAGGATAACCTCTGCGTTTTGACTCTGAAACGTGGGTATGACCTCTGCGTTTTGATGTTGTAACACAGGGATTGACCTCTGCGTTTTGATAGTGAAACGTATGGATGAACTCTGCGTTTTGATGTGAAGAGACTATCAATTTATGGTCTCTTTTGCTGGAGCGTTGTAAAGACTGTCATCTTGTAATCTTCATCTTGGCTCCTTGAAAATATGAGAGTCGTCAGATTGTAACTCCCGATGTTGATTGTGAAGGCTGTTGAACTAGATCTTTCATCGGTTGTTGTAAAGGTCGTCAGATTGTAACCTTCATCGATCTACGTGAAAGTCTTCAAATTATAGCCTTCTGGAAGTCGTCAAATTGTAACTTCCATCATCGGTGTTTGATAGAGGATCAGCTATCTGCAGTGATTTCTAGACAACCTACAAATCTTTATGTATTATTTTTGCTATTCTTGAACTTCCAATATATAATATATTATGTTTGTTTCTTATTAATGCAGAGAGCACGAACTTTTTATTAAGAATCAACCAAGAAAACAAGGTAGAAAAAGGAAATGGGTGGAAGCATAGTAAGGATTTCCTTATATGGTTTAAAGATGTCATGACGGAATCTCAATCAATACCCAAATAAATTTAATGACGGTTATCAATTTAATTAAAATAATATATCCATTTAGCTTCTGGAGGAATCAGAGTCAATTATTTGATAATGGTGTGGCAGAACCCTAAGTTCTATTTCGTCACTGATCTTTAAGCTTCTTCGACATCTAATTGGTAGGCTTCGAAGCTTTAAGCTTTCTCTGCTTGTAAATTACAGAGTTTGTGGGTATTTCCTCTGCTTGATTCTTGGGGAGCCCAGGTCTTAGTAAATGTTATAGTGCCAGTAAAATGGAATGATTTTGAATAATTGCAATGTTTTTTTTCCAATTTTATTTTCATCATTGCAAAAGTTATGCTGATTCACGAAAATTTTCTTAGGTGCAGAAATGATGAAAGCCCAGATGAATCACATTTTTGAGGACATTGATACTGACAGATCTCTAGTGAATATTTGACGCTAAGGCACAATTTTTTGGAAGCAAATATAGAATATAAAGTCTTTGGCTGAGAAGTTTTGTGTATTGTAATCAAATGATGACGTTGTTTGAATGTTAATTTGGTACTAGATGTTTTCTGAGTCGAAAGGAATCAAATGTTGGTAGCATGTGAATTTAATACTTTGTAGTTCTTATACTATGCTAATGAATGTTGGCACTTATCATTATGGTTGATTATGATCAATATTTTCACTTTGATATTGTGTAATAAAATTTGACTTGGCCATGTTCTTAAAGCAATTGTCCAGTTAAACGAACACTTGCAAGCCTGTATGATTTTGACGTAGGGAAGTAGGAACAACTCAATCAAAATTGTTGGTTTAGCTCTTTTGAAAACCGCTGCAATAGCTCTAATTAAGATTGTTAAAAGTCGTTACTTTAGCTCCTTGAAAACCGCTCACATAGCTCTGTGGTCCGCCTTTGTGGAAGCGTGCTCGCACACCGAACGAGCCCGTAAGCCACGAGAGAAGATTAACAAACCAACACGAGCACAATCCAAACAATTACGACAAACCAATCGTAAACACAGAGATATACGTGGTTCGGCAATTTGCCTGCGTCCACGGGAAGATGATATAGAGATTTCACTATATCGAGGAGAGTACAAAAGAGTTACAACCACTCAAACACTCGAATAAACCCTAACCAATGATCTCTCAACTCGCTCACAAGTTCTCCCTCTCAAATTGCTCAGAATACTCTCTATTCTCTGATTCAAAAAAAAAACTCTAAAATCGTGTTTCTATTTATATTAAACAGCAAATCCAAACAAAACAGGAAGCTGAAAACCAGGCTCAAACCCGAGCGAGGTCTACCGCACTTGACACGGTGGTTGACCGGCCAGAACGACAGAAACCAATAAATCCATTACGGGGTTAGCGGTCGACCGCACTTGACGCCGCGGTCGATCAGACAGAAAGCCAGAAATTACCTTGTAGCGTGCACGTTTTCGGTCGACCGTACCCTTGGTCGCGGTCGACCGGACAGGAACAAAATCTGTCCGACGGTAATTTTCTGAATATTGTTGTTTCTCTTCAAGCTCCAACTAAAACCGTCATTGTATCTTTGCTAGAACAGCCTCGCTTGTTAAACCGATGCGTTAGATTCAAGGGCAATGGTTCAGGAAACCGTATCAATAGGGCTCAACATCGCTACAATAGAGGTAGGGCAATGGCAGCATATAAGACACTTTGAGAAGCGTTGTGCTTACTCAAGGGCGACGGTTTGGAGGCTAGTCATACTGTTTTGAACCGATACATTAGAGCAAATATTTGGTAGTGATAATTTTTTATTTGTCAATTTTCTTTTTTCTTTCCGATTACTTTTTGTGTAGCATCAAATACTTCATTTTGTCTGACTTTGTAGACATAATTGCCCCTTATGTAATGTCAAGTGGGACATCCCACGGTTGTGAACTTGAGCTTGCAATTGAAAGTTATAAACAGAGATAACTTTAAATAATAATAATAATAAAGAATACCACTTGATTTGATATTTAAAGTGAGATTATATACACAAGTTGGTTCCACCATGATCCACCATGCAAATTGTCGAGAAGAGTCTGACTCAACAACACGTATCCATGGTGGCTTTTCGAGTAGACTAGTCACTTGACCCAATTGCATTCCAACTCCCCCCCCCCCCCCCCCCCACCTCAAAAAAAAAAAAAAAAACCATATCCTCCCCCACCACTCTTTATTTTCTCTTTTAATCTTTTTTTCTTCTTATTTTCACCTTTAAATTTTAGGGAGCGTGGTTGGGGGAAAAAAATGGTGAATATGTTTGGTTTCGGTACGTTGATTGTAATTTAGTCTGGCTATTTGAATCTCATTCAGATAACCTAAGGTTAACATATACTGTGATATTCATATGTGCATATATTCTCACATTAAAAAGGTCAAAAAATGGCTCTGTTTAGAAGACAAGGATTAACGCAGCGCATAAGTGAAAACCTCGGTATCCACTAAGGAAGTGTTCTTTAAATCCATAAAGACGATCTCCGAATCCACAAAGAAAATATTAAACGATAAATTTTATTAATAAAAAGTTATGTCTATATGGCTTACAATTCTCTGCTTAAATAGAAAATAAATAAGACTCCTATTAGGATCCGAACTTTACCAAAAAATAGAAATAACAAAACTGTTATAGCCGCTTTAGTGCTAAAAAGTAATCTCCAATTAATAGCAGACAAGTGTTCCACATTATGCGTAATCAAGCCAGCTCTTCACTTCAAGACAGCCAAAGACCCAGCTCGGACGACTCGACACGCCGACATCTCTTAAGGGTGACTCAAAAGGCGTGGCATGTCAGCACTTGGCTAGATCGACTCCTTGATCAACCTACTCGAACGACCATTCGGCCGACATCTCGCTAAGGCGACTCAAAAGGCGGTACTTCTTAACCTTTTACCGGACGAGTAGAAAGGCGACGACTACCTCGAGCCCCCTTTCGTGCTGTGACAGCTGATCACCTCACAATAAATGCTATTAAATGCATAATGAGTGTCATCATTTCTCTGCCCTCAATAGTCTTTATGACACATCGAACCACGTCGGCACCACACGCCCCCAGTCTAGGGGTGCATTCGATCTGGATACGGCTCAGATATGATGCTTACCATATCCATATTCACTTACTCATCTCGGATACGGATACAAATACAGATATATCTTGGTAAGAAAAATTCATATCCATCTCCGCCAAAATCTGATACGGTTACGAATATATATGCGGATATATAAATGGATATGCATGCGGATACAAAACAAATATGAGAAAACTAGATATTATTGAGAAAAATATAGTTCATGTGATACAAAATAGTTCGTTAATATGTTCATTATAACTAAAAAACAAAGATTAGACATCTTAATCATTAAAATTAACCACAAATCCGTAATCTAAGAATCAAAACTATCGTAAGAGTATGACCAATATGCATTTGGATATTTTGGATATGGATACAGATATTTCACTACAAAACCATATCTGTAATCATATCCTATCGGTTATAAATTTGAGTAACCATATCTGTATCCTAACGGATACAGTTATGGATATTTCCTCGGATACGGATACGGTTTAGCACCCCTACCCCAGTCACTTCACATTAAATACGGAGGTGACCTCCCTTCCACTCATCGGCTGACACCTGTAAAGCAGATGCTGACTTGGCTGTCAGCCCATAGTTGGTCGAAGTTACCATCCTACACCTCTACTACCACTATAAATGTGATTACTATTTTCAACAGAAAGGTAAGATCTTTATCTCTATCCACAGTGTTTAAGAACTTTTACGGTTCAGTTACTTCTCCATTCAAGAAAATTACTGACTTGATCGTCTAAGGAACGACCAGAGAATCCAACTCCACCCTCTTACGATTTTTTACCTGTGCAGGAAAAAACAACCCACATCAAAATCAGACATTCGGAGGGTTAGAGGACATCCGTCAACCTGATAACTTCTTTCATTGACTGTTTGATATCAGCCATCAACAAAAATTATCCTTAAAAGACTCCCTATGATTAGCTAGGGAAGCAAATCGATCAAATTTGAAATCAAACTGGATTTATTTCCTAATCAAAACAAACTCCTAAAATATTATCTAAAATAGTAAAAAGCTAACAAAAACTCTGATATCTCTCAATCTGGGTGGAATTTCACGAAATAAACGGTAGAAAACTAAACAATAGTGGATTTGGTTGACACCGTCTCGAAAAAATACGCGATTTACATTTATAATTCATCCAATTCTAACATACAGTTTGGGAGATATGATCTGCTCTTCGTTACAAATTATTTTTCTCCACTGGGTTCGAGTCGTTTGAGGGTCCTATTTTTCCATGAATATATCTGCAGCGCACTCTACATTTTGGGAGATATGATATGCTCTTCGTTACAAATTATTTTTCTCCACTGGGTCCGGGTCGTTTGAGGGTCCTATTTTTCCATGAATATATCTACAGTGCACTCTACATCAAGGATAAACTTAAACTTCAAACTTTAAGAATTAAGAGTTCGAGTTTTCTTCTAGGCTACATGCATGGACCTAAGTTTTTAATCATTTTTCAAAATATCAGAAAGGATGGAATGAGTCAAAATGAAACTAACTTAAATCAAGACGAGCATTCAGATGTACATGAAACAAAGGAACAGAGAAGAAATAAAAAAATATTCGATCCTTATTAGAATTTTTAAATAGCAAAAAATATTTTTTCTTCTACTAATTTTGCAATTTTATCCACACCATAGAAGTCAGTGAGAAGTTATCCCACCTACTCAACGTCTAGCCTTGGAGACTTTGAAAAGATCTAATTTATATCCAATTAGCTTCTGTTCCCCTTTAACCAGCCACCAAATCCTAGCACCAACTAATGTTCGTTGCAATAAATTTTTTTAGGTACCTTATTGGTGACTTCGAGGTTTTATGTTGGAATCTTTGGGTTGAATTAAAGTATATATTTTTGCCACTATTGAGATCTTTGACTGTCCAAAGCACAAGTTATTTGCCGTTACGCTATATATTGTTGTTTTGGGAACATAATATATCAAAATCCACAGTGCACATGGCAGACAAATTACATTTGATATGTTCTTTATCTAAACGTTCTTGTTATGATTAACTCAAATAAGATTAATTTTTAATTTCAATAGATACTTATCTTTGTTAGATGTAAAACTACAACTCTCAACCTCATCACAACTTTAGAATTACAGTGTAATGTTTAAAAACTTTAACATAGTATGAGAGAGATCCATGTTTGATTCCCATTGAACACGAATTTAATGTTACGTGAGTTTAGATTTTAGCTTATGAAAGAGGCCTTCAACCCATGAAGATATTTTAGAATGTAAAACTATAATCCTCACTGCAAACTTTGAAATTTTTGTGTAATAGCAGGACCGTTTGACAATCTTGACTCAAGTTGCATTTTGACACAAAATGTTAACAAGGATCAATTTGGGGTCATTTAAGGATTTAATAGAGTTATACTATTTTAACATTGGATTACTTATTTCAAATTACCTATTGTGTGCGTATGCGTGATAATTTTGAAAAACAACTTTTTGCATCATATAATGTTATATATTATATATACTATATATATATATATATATTATATATATATATATATATATATTATATATCATATATAGTATTATATAATATAAATAAATTTTTATATTTTATTATATATATATATATATATATATATATATATATATATATTATATATTAGGTTTTAAAAACCTCCTATCAACTTAAGTGGATAGGAAATAGTTGTCCACCAACCTTTTTATCCATGAAATCTTGCCTATGATTCCATTGCATGATATGGAAGAGATCTTTTTATATTAATAAATGTGCTGGCCCCTAAAAAGTTGGTGGATAACTCATTCCCTATCACACTTAATTTGCATAGGAGTCTTGCTCTACTTTATATACTATCTTAACATTAGCCCATATGTCACATGGCATCTATGTTATCCTCTTTAGTTCATATATGGTTCCTTTTTTTTTCGCGTTACTTTAGTCCTAATTAATCCACAATTTTAGTTATTCTTGGTGCATGAACGAGCTAGGATGCTAGATATTGCCGTTCAGTCAATTCCAAGTGGAACCAAAAGCGAGAGCATATTGTCATATGTCATTCACCAATTTTTGTTCTTAATTATATTTTCAACTTTATAACTACGTGCATGTTTCCTAATCAAGTTGGAAGCATGCATGGATCTTTATGAGTACATGTTCAATGATTACTAATTTCATAAAATCATGCTTTGTCACTCACTTTTTTAATTGTTTTGATTCGTACACCTCAAGTGCTATTGTGCGCCTTTACGGAAACCTTCAAGGGGGAGTGAAGCATGCATGGATCTTTATGAGTACATGTTCAATGATTACTAATTTCATAAAATCATGCTTTGTCACTCACTTTTTTAATTGTTTTGATTCGTACACCTCAAGTGCTATTGTGCGCCTTTACGGAAACCTTCAAGGGGGAGT
>NC_033795.1:1503572-1560286 GCF_001876935.1 Asparagus officinalis | reverse complement strand
AAATCGAAGCAGGGGGGTTTTTGTGATTGCGGCTGTGAGCGTGGAGATTTTTGTGAATCCCTTTTAGGGTTTTGTGCATCCCTTTGAGAGATATTTGTGTGAGGGTTTGAGAGATTGTGTGAGGGTTTAAATTGAGTGTTTGTAAACCCTAGTTGTATTCTCTCCCTCTATTAGTAGATCTCCCCCCTCCTTGCCCCGTGGACGTAGGCAATTTGCCGAACCACGTTAAAAATTGGTTGTACTGCTTTTGTGTGATTTGTAATAGCTTTTAGGATCCCTCGACAGGTCAGTCCTAGAACTGATGAGAGGAAGAGCCGATATCTCACTTGGTTGAGATATCCGCTTCAGATTCTTGTCTCCTTGGTGAGACGGGAATTCTTATTGCGATCTGACTCTCTTGTTGTGCTGCCGAAGTGCTGCCGAAATTTCCGCTGCGCGCAACAAGTGGTATCAGAGCCCAGATATCTAGTGTGTTTTGGATTTGGTGGAGGAAGATTTTGTGTGAAGCTTGGTTCTTGGAGTTCTCGGCTTCGGTGGAGATAGCATTAGGAGTTGCCGTTGGAGATTTCGCTTTCTTCGTGTGGATAGGAGATCTATTTGGAATCCGATCTAGGGTTCAGTTGGGTGGTTCCTAATTCTATCAAATTTATTCTTTCTCTACAATTTGGAGTTAGTTCGCAATGGGAGAAGAAGGTGAAAGCAGCAAATCGATGGCGAGTACAATACAAGTTGGTTTTCAGAACACTAAAATTAGTGTGGTGAAGTATGACGGCAAAATCAACTTTGGTTTGTGGATGAGCGACGTACAGGATGCGCTCAATGCTCAGAATTTGGAAGAGACCATCATGGTCCACGAGAGGCCTATGGGAGAAGATGAATAGGAATGCTTGTGGGGTGATCAGGTCCTGTTTGGAACAGGAACTAAAATATGATGTGATTGGGGTGACGTCTGCAATGAAGATGTGGGAAATTCTTAACAATAAGTATCTCACAAAGAGTGTTGAGAACAGGTTGCACTTGTTGTGAAGACTCTTCAGATTTCAGATGTCCAGAGGCACCTCGCTAGCGGCTCATGTGAACAACTATACGAAGTTGTTGTCGGACTTGGCGAATGTTGATGAGAAGATATCGGATGAGTACAAGGCGATTATTTTGTTGGGCTCCTTACCGGATGAGGAGTATGATACTTTCGTGCGTGAACATTGCGAAAGGCGATGATTCCGATGATTCGTGCTTTTCTCTACTGATTACTCCGGAGGTGAACCATGTGGATGCATCAGATTGGATGCTTGATTCCGGCGCTACCTTTCATGTGACCCCTAGGCGAGACTGGTTTGCATCTTTTGAGAAAGTCGACGGGGGTGTTGTTGTCATGGGAAATGATCAATCCTGTGGCGTTTGTGGGATAGGTACCGTACGGATTAGGATGCACGATGGAGTAGTCCGTGAGTTGAAGGAGGTGAGATTTGTTCCTCAACTGAAGAAAAATCTTATCTCAGTTGGAGCTTTGGAGGCGAAGGGATTCAAGGTGACTTTCGAAAACGCTGTAGCGAAGGTTACTAAGGGATCATTGGTGGTGATGAGGGGAGTCCGCAATCGGAATTTGTATTATCTGAAGGGAAGCACCGAGATTGGCCAGGTTGCTTCGGCTATTTCAGAAGCGGACATGAGCAGACTTTGGCACTATAGATTGGGGCACACAGGTGAAAAGTCACTGCAGGCATTGTGCAAGCAGGGGCTATTGAAGGGAGCCAAGAGTGGGAAGATTGAGTTCTGTTAGCACTGTGTTCTTGGCAAGAAGACGAAGGTGAAGTTCGGGACTGCCATTCATCAGACGAGGGGCATCCTGGACTACGTGCACACAGACGTTTGGGGTCCCACCAAGACTGCATCACTTGGTGGTAGACATTGGTTCGTCACTTTTGTAGATGACTATTCTAGGCGTTGTTGGGTGTACACCATGACGAAGAAGAGTGAAGTCCTAGATTTGTTTGTGGAGTGGAAGAAGAGATTGGAACTGCAGACTGGGAGAAAGATCAAGACGTTGCGATCCGACAACGGTGGTGAGTATACTTCTGACCCCTTTCAGCAGCTATGTCGAGACGAGGGCATAGAGAGACACTTCACAGTTAGTCATACACCGCAGCAGAATGGGGTGGCAGAGAGATTAAATCGGTCTTTACTGGAGAAGATCTGATGCTTATTGTCGTAGAGTGATTTGGAGAAGATCTTTTGGGCTGATGCACTTACATATGCGAGCCACCTTATTAATAGGCTGCCTTCATCTGCGATTGAGGGGAAGACCCCTATGGAGATGTGGTCGGGAAAGCCAGCACATGACTATGACCAGCTCAAGGTATTCGGGTGCCCTGCATATTATCATGTTAGAACTGATAAATTGGAACCTCGAGCTAGGAAGGTCATATTTGTAGGATTCAAGCGTGGTGTCAAGGGATACAAGCATTGGGATCCAGTGGATAAGAAGATTGTGCTGAGTAGGGACGTCACGTTTGATGAAGCTTCTATCTTGAAGCTTCCCAGCTCTCATCAGGTGGAGAGCGACCCGACGGAGGAGATATCGCAGGTGGTGGAGATCGATGCAGCTCCACATTGTCCAGATGGTACAGTATCCATGCAGGTGCCGACTGAGGTGACGCCAGGCGAGCACGACGATGACACGGAGGATACGAGTACAAATGTGCAGGATCAGGAACCGACGGCTCAGGTTCAGGATTCTATTGCGGCTAGGAGACAGAGGAGAAACATACAGATGCCAGCACGGTATGCCGACACAGTTGCGTATGCACTTCCGGTGGAGAGTATCGATGAGTTAGTGCCTACTACATTCAGAGAGGCCGAGCAGAGTTCGGAGCTAGGTTGGTTGTGAAGGGCTATGCACAGGAGGAAGGAATAGATTATAATGAGGTTTTCTCTCCGGTGGTGAAGCATTCTTCGATTCGGATTTTGCTAGCTTTGGTGGCACAGTATGGTTTGGAGTTAGATCAGTTGGATGTGAAGACATCATTTCTTCATGGGGATCTTGATGAAGAAATATATATGACTCAGCCATTGGGATTCCGAGCTGCAGGGAAAGATAAATTAGTTTGCAGATTGAAGAAATCGCTATACGGTTTGAAACAGTCTCCTCGACAGTGGTATAGGCGATTCGATGGTTTTATGCTTGGTCATTCGTACACTCGGAGCCAGTTTGATCCTTGCGTATATTTTCGCAAGTTAAAAGGAGGTGCTGTTTGTTGGAAAAATTGTAAAGAAGAGAGTAAAGAAAATTTGACTTTGATTCCTTTGATCTCGATTACAACTTGATTACAAAAGAGAGGAAAACGAATTTGGTTTTCCCCTTTGTTTAAACTTGGGTTCTTCACGGTGGCGATGGAGTGCTTCCTTCAATTGCTCGCGTTGAATTTGCTCTCCGTTGACGATCCGACTGTCTCTCTCTCGTGGGAACAATGAACTTCTGTGGAAAGTTTGGTGTTTAACTCTGAATAAGTTTTTAAGAACTCTGAACGAGTTTGAACTCTGTGAGTAGAGTTGTTGGAACCGAATATTCGGTTAATGATCAAGCTGTCATGTTGCTGACGAATCCCCTCAGATTTGATCTTCTGAGATTGATTCAAAAATCCTATCTTTAAGGATTTCGCTGCTGCTGAATCTCCAACCTGTACGGTTTAGATCTTTTTCCTCCAACCTATGTGGTTCAGATGCCAAAAAATCCAACCTGTTGCTCTGTTGGGTTTGTTGAGCTTTTATAGGGGGATAAGAGGTTGTAACTGACCCCTATATCCGCTCCTACGTGGGTGAAAATCCCCTCAGAACGTGGGATAAACGGTTTTGGAACCGTTCGACTTATGTTTGAACAAGTCAAACGCCCATTCTGGCGTTCAGAACCCAACTTCGCTTCTTAGGATTCTTATGTTTGAACAAGTCAAACGCCCATTCTGGCGTTCAGAACCCAACTTCGCTTCTTAGGATTAAGACGCGAGGTTGGGTGTTAGCTGAACACCATTAAACGCGAGGGTCACTCACGTTTAGCTTGTTGCCTGCTTAGAAACGCAGGGGTCAGTGTTGGTTGAACCCCTATGAACGCGAGGGTCGCTCACGTTTGGCTTGTGCCTGCTTGGAAACGCGGGGGTCAGTGTTGGTTGAACCCCTATGAACGCGAGGGTCGCTCACGTTTGGATTCGTGATAGGTGGCTATGCAGGAGGAGATGGAATCTCTTCATAAGAACGATACATGGGAGCTTGTTGAGCTTCCAAAGGGGCGGAAGGCAATTGGTTGCAAGTGGGTATACACGAAGAAGGAGGGCATTGAGGGCACTCCATTGAGGTTCAAGGCTAGGTTGGTTGCGAAGGGCTATGCACAGGAGGAAGGTATTGACTATAATGAGGTTTTCTCTCCGGTGGTGAAGCATTCTTCGATTCGGATTTTGCTAGCTTTGGTGGCACAATATGGTTTGGAGTTAGATCAATTGGATGTGAAGATGGCATTTCTTCATGGTGATCTTGATGAAGAAATATATATGACTCAGCCATTGGGATTCCGAGCTGCAGGGAAAGATAAGTTGGTTTGCAGATTGAAGAAATCGCTATACGGTTTGAAACAGTCTCCTCGACAGTGGTATAGGCGATTTGATGGTTTTATGCTTGGTCATTCGTACACTCGGAGCCAGTTTGATCATTGCGTATATTTTCGTAAGTTGAAAGGAGGTGCGTACATTTATTTGTTGCTCTATGTCGATGACATGTTGGTTGCCTCTATTTCCAGGTCGGCTATAGATGAGTTGAAAGTTCAGCTTTCAAATGAGTTTGAGATGAAGGACTTGGGTGAGGCGAAGCGCATTTTAGGGATGGAGATCGGCAGAGACAAGAAGAAGGGCAGAATTTGTTTGACACAGGTGGCTTATTTGAAGAAGGTTCTACAGCGATTCCATGTTAGCATGGATACGAAGCCAGTTAGTGTACCTTTGGGAGCCCATTTGAAGCTTTCAGCTGGTCTTTCACCGAAGTCAGTTGAAGATCGAGAGTTAATGTCGAAGACTCCATATGCGAGTGCGGTTGGGAGCTTGATGTACGCGATGGTATGTACGAGGCCAGATTTGTCACAGGCGGTAAGCATGGTATCGAGATACATGCATGATCTAGGAGTGGGTCATTGGGACGCTGTGAAATGGATTTTGAGGTACATTCGAGGTACACTCAATGTTGGTTTAGTTTATGAGCGGGACACTACAGGTGGGCAGTTGTACATTGGTTATGTTGATTCGGATTATGTCGGGGATTTGGATAAACGCCGGTCTACTACGGGATATGTGTTTACTTTGACCCGTGCGCCGGTGTGTTGGAGATGCACCTTACAGTCGACGGTGGCTTTGTCTACGACGGAGGCAGAGTATATGGCAGTTACGGAGGCTGTGAAGGAGGCTATTTGGCTTCGAGGACTTTTGGAGGAACTTGGTATATCGCAGAGGTCCGTCACTATTCATTGTGATAGCATGAGTGCTATCTATTTGGCGAAGAATCAGGTTTTTCATGCGCGAACGAAGCACATTGACGTTCGTTATCACTTCGTTCGGGATGTTCTTAAAGATGGTGATGTGGAAATTGTGAAAGTCCACACGAAGGATAATCCGGCGGATATGCTCACTAAGGTGGTTCCGAGCAACAAGTTTGATCATTGTCGAAACTTGTTTCACATTCGTAATTGTTGAGGCCGTTGGCGGCCATTTGGGTGAACTACGTTCGGATTGATTCCTTGGGCAAGAGAATACGTAGGCAGTCTTTCAGATGCAGCCGGTTTGGATTAGTTGTTGGGGGTGAGATTGTTTGGACTCTCGTTCTGGTTCTCGACTTGTTGTGGATTGAGTTCGTACTGGACACAACAAGTGAGACATTTAGATTCTTTGATGTCGGCTCAGTTTTGGGAAAACTTCACCGAGGTGGAGAATTGTGACGTGGGGGTCTACCACGTGATTGAAGCCACCACGTGAATACGCGGTTTGCAGGCCCGGACCCGACTCGGGCTAATCGGGTCCGGGTCTGAGTCACCCATTTTGCCTGAATGAACAGGCCTAGGATAACGTTTCAGTCATTCGCCATTTATAAGTAGCTAAGGGTTTCTTTGGAAAAACATGTGACGTGGGGGTCTACCACGTGATTGAAGCCACCACGTGAATACGCGGTTTGTTTCCGCGGAGTCCAGCGGATAAAGAAGATGGCCCATGACCCGACTTCTTCCGCTGCATATATATAACAATTGTTAATTAATAGGGTTTTGGGTAGCAAGGGAGTTTCGGTATCTCTCTTCTGCAGAGTGCGAGGAGGAGATTTGTGAAGCAGCCGCAATTGGGACAGCAAAGGAGGTGTGCGAAGGAGTTGTGCGCGAGGTGGATTAATTTCGGTTGTTCCCTTTTTTGTTCTCTTGTGCGGCTACAGTGCATGAGAGTTTGGCTGTGAGAAGGAACAGAGTCGACCTTTGTTTTTGTGTCCTTTTGTGAGAGATATTTGTGAGGGATCTGAGAGTTTGTTTGAGGGTTTAGTTTGTGAGTGATTATAAATTACCCTAGTTGTATTCTCTCCCTCTATTAGTAGATCTCCCCCCTCCTTGCCCCGTGGACGTAGGCAATTTGCCGAACCACGTAAAAATTGGTTGTACTACTTTTGTGTGATTTGTAATAGCTTTTAGGATCCCTCGACAGGTCAGTCCTAGAACTGATGAGAGGAAGAGCCGATATCTCACTTGGTTGAGATATCCGCTTCAGATTCTTGTCTCCTTGGTGAGACGAGAATTCTTATTGCGATCTGACTCTCTTGTTGTGCTGCCGAAGTGCTGCCGAAATTTCCGCTGTGCGCAACAAAACAATGAAAGTTTACAATGAAAGTTTACGGAGATTTTGTGAGAAATTTGAAATTCAGGAGTGTTTAATTAGAAAAGAGTTAAGAGAATTTTGTGGGAATAGATACAATTTAGAATGTATTTTCTTTTTTTTCCTTTTTTTTTGGGTTCTTCTTCTAAGTTTAAGGTTCAATATTTCTGTGAATCAAGTACGAGGACGTTCTCTTTTGATTTTGTTAAGTGTTCTTTTATGTGTGAAGACATTTAGAATTAACTTTTTTTAATGTAAGGACATTTTAGAAAATTTAAAGTGCGGCTTACAAATCACAACGGTCAAAATGGATGTTTTATTTATTTATTTATTAAATATATAGTATAGATAATATATTTATTTCGTGTCCAGTGATCCAAAGGTTGATGTGGACTAACCAAATATTAATCATACTCGATCAGTCCTCTTAATTAATTACGGGAAACCTGTTCACCAAACCGATCACGTAAAAAAAACATGCATTTAGCACTGTATCATCTGGTGGTTAAGGTTGCCACCTTAATTTGCCTCAGATGTTGTCATATTAATAATTAATTAACTAGTTAGTCCATGTCATTTGATTAATGAATTAACTACTTTTTTGTCCCTTATGCTACATAATAAGTGATAAGGAGAAAAGCGAAGACAATTTTTAAAAAAAAAGAAAAGAAAAAAAGAAAAAAATAGCATAAACACATCATGTGGCTAGCCGCTAGCATTCTTGTGCTTTAAAATTCTCAACTACCCTTAACGATCACATGGAGCTACGTGGATTTTTGACTAGTCCACTCCGCATAAGTTTTTTTTTTTTAATTTTGTAAAGAAACCATTTACTATTTACTTATCAATTATGATTTATCAAATGAGAATAAATATATTTAGTAAAATAAGTATACTATATATAAAGAAATATGCATGACTTGAAAAGAGATCTCTTTGAAGGGAGAGAGGATCTAAATTTATTATTTTTAATACATACTGCCATACTGGATTTAATTCTTTAACAATGCACATGGCAAACAATTGAAACTCAAAAAGAGACCTATATACATTGCCAAAAACAAATTCAACATGTTTTAATCAAAATGACGAGCCTTGTCCTTTTGTCATTTTTCCAAGCGTGCATGCGCTGAAGAACATGCCTAGTAATTAGTTGCACATGAATCTTGAATTAAAATTTTAGGGGTTCGTTTTGAATGAATAATATTTAATATATAGCTCAATGTTGATCCTTTTGAACTTGTATTAGTGTACATTAAATGTACGTATAGAGACAATATTTCTCCATGGGGGATGTATGGGCTAAGTTAGATATACATGTCGATCCCTACACCACATGCTCATAAAATTCTAGAGATCGAAATATATAATTCTAGGAGAATGCTTTTGTGTTAAAGAGTTCAGTATATTAAGAACAAAGTTCAACAAAAATATCACAATATTGATGATCTAAATATCACTATATGACATTAATGTAAACATTATATGGATGTTTGTAGGGAGAACATAGTGCATTATAGTTCCCTCTCTCTTACCCATGTCAACGAGGCAAAAGTATACAAAGCCAAACGAAACTAACCTCTCTTGCGTCATTTTCACTTTCATAATTTTTCAAATCCGTCACCGATCGATAATTTGAATTATAGTGCACTATAATGTTTTGTGTGAGCGTCATAATCAATTACACATCAACAAAAAAATATAGATTGGTGAATAAATTTCCATTGTTCAATGTAGATAAGCGTACTTAGTTGTATTAGAGAAATAAATGCGTATCATTATGGGTGGGAAACGAACGAACCGAATCGAATACCGATATATTCATATTCGTATTTGTTTAAAATTATCGAATTCGAAGCTGAACTCGAATATCAAAGTCTAGTGTTTTTCAAATTCAAACCCGAATACTCGGTATATGATAAAATATTCATGAATATTTACGAATATTTATCGAATGTCGAAATATATTCATTACTTCAAAGAATTTAAATTTTAAGTGGAATTTAAATTTGTAAATAAAAACTACTTGTTCATAATTATGATGTATATATATTTAATTCGAATATTTGATTAGAAAACTTATTTAAGATTCTTTAAGGCTCTCAAATATAGAACTTAAGTAGAAAATATAAATGGATTGAAGATGTAGCGCCATATACTTAATAATACAAATCATGAGTGATTAAATCTCAAACGAATATTCGATGAGCAAACGAAACGAATACATATTTGATTAATGAACTATTAACCCACTATTTGTTAATTGTTTACTTCGTTTCCACCCCCAATCGTATCATGTAGATATCATGTGAAAGCTACATTTTAACGATGCCTCATGTTACTAAAATCAATGGCGTATTCAAAGGAGAAGGTACCAGAGTAGCTAACGGCCAAGAGGCTTGATCGGGCCCCGGCCGGGCCTGGTGGATGAGGGTCTGGGTCCAACGTGCGCCTCGACTCGGGTGCACCCCGGCCTCTCTCTCTAGAGCCCAAATGTCTAGTCCGCATCGTATCTCCTGCTGGTGGTGACGTTTGGTCTCTTTGATCAATCCACGCCGCTTGACGCGAAACGCGTCCTAACTGTTAACAGTTTCACAAAAATACGTGTGGAGCTCCTCCTACGTCGGATCCAACACTCTAGAAGCTTGTAGCTCTACGTGTCGACGTCGTAGTCGTCGGATTCGTGAGTTATCGCTTTCTCCGTGCCCGGCTACTCCTCTGTTTTGACTGTTGGCTGCAGAGGATAAGACTCCAGCGTTCCCACGTGTGACACGATGTGTGTGGGTCCCCCTGGGCTTGTGGGAGGCGGTTTTTTTTATTGGGTGCTGACTAGGGGCACACCCCAACCACACCTCCAACCACACCCCTCTCTCTCATTTGCTACAGTGCACCCGGCCCCACATGTGATTTTAAAATCACATGTGGGCCCGGTGCACTGTAGCAAATGAGAGAGGGGGTGTGGTTGGAGGTGTGGTTGGAGTTGTGCCCCTATCATTTTCCTTTTTTATTACATGATAATCGAATAGTACTGTTAATTACTGTAAACGTAGCATAGTCGCATTAACGGTAATTTGTGAAATGTTTGGAGCTGTGTTAGATCAAACGTTTGCTATTATTTTGATAATATTTTAGAGAGTGGTGTTAGGGGCACACCACCCACCACAACCCCAACCACACTCCCCCCTCTCATTGCTACAGTAAACCAGGCCCCACATGGGATTTTAAAAAATTTAAAATCTCATGTGGGGCCCGGTTTACTGTAGCAATGAGAGGGGGGAGTGTGGTTGAGGTTGTGGTGGGTGGTGTGCCTCTAACATTATTTTATTTTAGATTGACGGTTTTGAGGTTAGTTTTCATGACCCATGGATTTAATTCAAGCGTATGAGACATAATGAGCATACTAATGATTTCCTTGCATCATGTGAACTATTTTTTACAATTATATTTGCATGTATATCTGTATCCTTATGCGATTTTGGAGGATATGGGTATGAGTTTTTTCCCCTTTTAGAGGCTTACTCGTATCTGTATTTGTGACCGGTAAACAGATGTAAATATGATAAACATCATCTCCGATTAGTTTGCACATCTACATGCAACATGTATGGTTGTTTTGCAATATCACTAAAGAATCAACTAACCCTCTAATTGATGAAATTAAAATATTTAGCCATAAATTTTTTCCATGATATTCTTTAAGACGTAAGATTTCCCTCTTCTCTACACAAATTCTAGACAATTACGACTCAGTCAAGGAAAAAACTAATACAATCGTGAATTCAGTCTAATCACAAACCATACTTTTCTAAAATAATCAAATCTGAACCCTAATTAAACTGCGCTACTTTGTTTGCATCCAGATACAATCATGCATCTTCAATTTCATCGAACAAATAATTTCCTTGAGCAGATGTAGTTGTATCTTTGGGACCAAGTTATATCACATAATTGGGAACATTAGGCTCCAACTTGTCAACTCATCAACAACCTTTCTATCTTTTTATATGAGAGACATTAATTATCTTGCCCTATGCTCACGAAAATCCTCGTCTTAATTTCAAGCCTTAAATCCGTTACTAACCACTACTCGACGTCCAGATTTCGTGCAAGTCTCAAATTGCAGTTCTAGCTAAGGACGAGTAGGTCACAAGTTTTTGTCACAGGGACTACAGACAAGAAATTGTTGTAGATGAAGTTAAAGATACGTGAGGTTTGACTTTTGTCTACGCAAGCGCGGTTGCATCTTGAAGGATATATATAAGGGTGGCACTACAGGCACACCACCAACCACAACTTGGGACACACCCCTCTCTCAGCTACAGTGCACAGGGCCCACATGAAATTTTTAAAAAAATTTCATGTGGGCCCCGTGCACTGTAGCTGAGGGAGGGGAGTGTGCCCCAAGATGTAGTTGGTGGTGTGCCTATACCATTTCTGTATATATAAATTAAATATCAGTTTTATTCCACGTTTTGGTCTATAAAAGGGTGTTCAACCTATGAAGATACCCCTCAATTTTCACAACTCCATATATATATAGTTTCAATTTTGCGATATAGGAACCTTTAGTTGCCAGATTTGAACCCTCACTAAACTAATTGGGGGTTTACAACCTTCTAAATAATCGTGGTTGACAACCCCGACTATTTAGGAACCGGATTAAGATAAAATTGGTCTATTTTTGTAAATAAAACTCAAGAGGGCCTAATTTTTTAGGGAAAAAAATATGAAGGGGTTTATTTAGAAAAATTGTTCATAATACACCTTCAATTTTTAAAGCAAATCAAATAATTTTATGTAGTTAATTAATTATATCTTTGTAGGACCAAGCGTTTCACTTAAACGGGAACATTAGAATCCTCAACTTGTCAAACTTATTTAACAACGCCTCCCTCTCTCTCTCTCTCTCTCTCTCTCTCTCTGGGACGCATTATATATCTTGCCCTGTACAACTCATGATTAATCCTTGTCTCTTAAGCCTTAATCCGTTACTAAAAACTAAACATTAATTTCGTGCAAGGATCAAATTGCAGTTCAAAAGACGAGTGCGTTACAAGGTTAATTTTGTCACAAGGAGTAAAGACAATCCATGTGTGTGCTTACACCAAATGCGGACCCGGGTCAAACCAAACCCAAGTCTCTCTCTCTCTCTCTCTCTCTCTCTCATGTGCTGTCGATCCCCAGGCTGGGTCATTTTTGCTACTGTTGGATAAGGTATTTTTCACTGTCACTGCAGTATGTTTGTCATTGACTAGTGAATTCAGCGAATATTTACACCAGTTCTGTTGAGTCTGGACTACTCAAACTCCGAGTTAGATCCGGATTTAATGGTCAGGCCCGGTTTCAGTAGGCTTCTTGATGATCGAGTTAGAAATGTCTATAAAACGGTACCTTAACTTAGGACTTTTAGTATAGAGAGATACGATATTTTTTTGTAATCAGGGTTCAACAGAAGGTGTAACCGAATTTAAGGGTACCGTGAGAGAAGTGTTTCACAGTTTTTACTCGTGCAAAATATTATAATTTAGAGGTGGTAGTGGATTGTTTTTTATTCCCGTAGCTTTATTTTTTATTGAGAGTTAATTTTTCACGTCAATAATTTTGTGTGAGATTCTATTTGCTGTGTTTTAGAGTCCTTAATAGACCTAATTAAAATCCCAACATTTTCAAATTTGTACATGTTCAATCATTCGATCTACTAGGTACGATCGATACAATAGATGGTGACCATTGAATATTTTCTTCAGATAAAAAAGCCCAATTCTAGTGAGTAAATAGGAGTGACATATTTCTCAGGACACCTAGTTATTTTCGTTGTTGACGTGACGCACGTTCAAAATTTGTAGCCCACTAACGCATGTTCGTACGCCAGATCACGAGGACACCAGCCAGCTGCATGACCCAAAGCGACCCATTTTTATGTACTTAAATAAATTTAATCCCAAATTAAGGACAAACTGATCACGGTTTAATCTCCACTTCGAACCCTGAGAAAGAAAAAAAAAGAAGAGATAATAGGGATTCGGATCCTCTTCACTACAAAAAAAAAATAGTGGAGGGACCACTACATAATCATAGTCATTGATTATCTAGCTGATGGTTATGATTTTTTCTTTTAGTGCAAATTAGGAATGAGTGCAATACACATGGGTATGGTAAGGATTAGATTTAGATTGTACCATAACCGCCTACTAAATAATCAACGCTTAAGATTAAAAGTAGTGATCTCTCCATTACTTTTTTATAGTGGAGAGGATCCAAATCCAGATAATAGTCCCCCAAAATTAGTCCACTGACTCCCCCACCCCCTCTCTATAAATACCAAGCCGCCCGCAGCTCAACTACAACTAACAAGCTCGATCTCTTCTCCGCTTCGAACTTAATTCCGTTATTTATCACTTCTGTAATAATAATAATATCGATCATGGATCAGCTGTGTATGGATGAGAAGTGGAAGCTCTCAAAGAAAGCGAGCAGAAGCAAGAGATCATCGTCAAGCATGGTGATGGCGGCGAGCAGGAAGGGGAGGAGGATGACATCCCAGAGGTCTTTTACGAGGAGGTGTGCTTCGTTGGTGAAGGAGCAGAGAGCCAAGTTCTACATCGTTCGGCGCTGCGTTACGATGCTCCTTTGTTGGAGGGAGTATCCATAGATTTAATTTGATTCATTAATATTGTGAGTTTTTTTTTTTTTTTGGCCCCCTTCCTTTTTTCTGAGATGGGTTTTGGTTGCCGTCCAAGATTGGAGAGGAGGAACTAACCGAGAATTTGCGGGGTTTTTTTTTTTGTGGGTTGGTAGTGTGTATATGGCGATATATATGTGGTGGTGGCTTTGGGTATTTATTTTTGGGTGCAGTTGAAATGGAAGTGAATGAGCAAGGCACCTTGGCCTTCATGTAGAAATTAAGAGTACTCTGCTTTTGATTTAGAATTCTCTCAAGCGGGTAGATAATAAAAATTATTTATAACTTATATCGAATGAAAAAAAAAATTTGATGTATTTATCGTGGCAATTATATTTGAAACGAGAGGATCCAAATTCAGTGGACTCTATTTCTTTTACGAGGAATTTGGAGTTGCGAGAGACGCGGTTATAAAACCCAACGTAATTTGAGTGGCTCTGATCATATATGATGTTATGAATCAAAATTTTGGATTAAATGTGAAAATCAAATTAATATGATCGAAGAAGTTAGTTTACTTTTAAGGGCGCAAGGAATCGAGGAATGTGGTGATTTTGCAGGGATGAGTGAATTCTAATTTCATCGGCTACGAATTTTGGATAGGTCCGTGTGGAGAGTCGCTGAAGAGGACAAAAGATGTCCGTTTCAAATGTAGAAGCCAACAGTAGGGGAGACTGATTTAGGGCTTAAATTATTGTGGTGAGGACAAAATTGAGTTAATGACTCCCAACCACTGCGTTTAGGTTTTTATTATTATCATGCCTCCAAACATGTTGTCTGAGGCTTTGAGCATCAGGAGTCTGGGGGGGTAGGGAGATTGGATTGAAAGCGACGAAATTGCTTTCAAAGTCCTGATCTCGTTTTGAGAGATTTTTTGTGCTTATCAGAAAACTGAAACTGAGCGAGTATTAATCTAATTTTCCGAAGACCGATTTTAATGGTTATCGACTTGAAGAAAATTTGGCCGTTACAATACTCCAAAATAGAAAAGAGTGCGAATTAGCCCTACAGTTCCTCTCCTAATCGTATTTTCTCGGAGTAATTCAATACTCCAAAATAGAAAAAGAGCGTGAATCAATCTCTGTTTGTATAAAAGTAACATACTGAATTGATACTGCAGGTATTTTCCACATTTAATTTAAAAAATGGAATAAGCAAACTCTCGTTATGTACCGAGTGAAAACTGTTGCTACCGTCACTACGGAGCACCAGATAACGCAGTAAATAAAATTAGAACACTTCAATTTCAGAAATGCTCTTAGGGACCCCAATTATAATTACTCCCACCAACTGAAAACTGATACATCTCCCTTTTACAGATTATATATTGTCTACACTTTACATTACACAAACACCTAGAGAAAGCCTAACATAATGATGCGAAGAAAACTGCACTTTCTCGACTCTCTTTATAACGTCTAAGAACCACATTACAAAACCGCAACTCAGACGAAGTACAACTACAACACAGCAAATAGATTATTACCTACCCTTTGGATACAAACTTACCTTCTACGTCTCGGAAATTTACACGGTGGGTAGATGGAAACAGAGTAACTCCCCACTTTGTGCTTGTATGGTAAACTTTTTTTTTTCTTCTCTTTTTTTTTCCTTTTGTATATGCAGATGGGTGACTAGTTAGATGAACTGCAGAGTAAATTTTCCCACTGCTGGATCAATTACCTTGGCGTCGCGGGAAATGTTAGGTCATAAGAAGTCCTGAAACGGACACCAGAACCGTTATGTCTTGTTATGGGGCAAAGCCAACAGAATATGTTTGGACCGAGAACCTGCAGGTAGAATATATTTAGAAAGTAGTATTTAGAATAACTGGGAAATAAAATGGAAACTGTAAAGGCTACACAATAGCACTTCAAAAAAGGACCCATATCTTATAACATATGAAGACAGAATACAGACAGGTGGATAACATTCGAGTGTAGTAACGATAGGTTAACAATTCTATTTGAACTGTTCTATTTCATTTACATATTTTTCTTAAGAAAGTGAATAATGGACAATGCAACGTCAATTTGGTTAACTTGAAAACACTCAACATACCGGAGATGACAAGTGTAATTAAAATTGTTATGTGCACAATGTATTGATATACTAAAATTTCCATCATTTGTATCATTGCTCTACCCATCATAGTTGCATCTGCATCTGTGCATATTTAGGCATTATGTGCGTGTTACTAATATACATGCCATACCTGCCATACCGACATCCAATTTTTTCCAAGTTCTTAATGTATTTGTATCATATCGTACATGTAACCCGTCGGTACATGTAACCCGTCCATGTTCAAGGTTCACAATCAAGGTGGTGTAATCAGGGTGGCCTCAATTTTGAGATATTGTCCCTCATAACTAGCTAAAATCCATGTTAGTGTTATCAATGCGTGATGCGAAATGCATGGTGCAAAGTCCCTTTACGAGCACAAGCGCAAGTCCCAATGTGATGTGCACTTCCGAGTGAAGTGAGGCGTACACCGCAAACATAGTTTTTCAAGATAGATACTTAAGCATGTATTCACATAAAAAATATGTCAAGGTAAATAATATCTACTGCCGAATTGCAAAATAAGGTCAGAACGCTGACTGACACACCCCATATAGTGTAGTAAAGTTCATAATTTTTCAAATAAAAAGTCAAATCAGACTGATATTGAAGCAAAATCAAATAGCAAACCAGAGTGAGTTAGTTTTCTCAATCTGTGCCTAGTAGTTTTTTTTTTCTTTTTTGGATATTGGTTATTGGGTATAAAGATCTGATTGAAGTTTTTAAAAACAAATATACGAGGCTTCACATGCACCTTGTGCGAAGCGCCCTCGCGTAGGCACTTGCGAGGCACAAAAAGGCGCTGCTGCATCAAATGTGGGGAGCTTTACCGTCACCCAGCATTGCAGGGCCATGAGGCGCAATGAGTCGTGTGCTTTTGATAACACTAATCCATGCTCAGCAATTGGAAACTAAAAGGAATAGTAAAACAAGAGCCTAAAAAATAAATAACAATAGACAACTTCTCCTAAAATCGAAGTAACGCCAACGTTCAGAAAAAATTTCCAGACCATTTTCCTTTCTCGCTAAGAAAAGTAGAACTTTATCTGAACCTCACAACAGTCTAATCATGGTCTATCATAGAAGAAAAGGTCATAACATACTCGGTAAACAAAAATGATAAGCCATGAAACAATCCGGAACTGAGAAATGTCAAATAAGAGGCAGAAGAAAAAACTAACAATTTTGTAAAAAGATTGCCACATAAGATTCCAAAATGCATTAGACACACACCAAATTAAAGAGCATAGAATCTTACCGAAACTAGGTTATCATAGACACCAAGGTCATATGGATGTCTATAAATATTTCCAACTTTTTCTGCCAACCACATGGCCCTCACTCCTTCATGATACTGCAGAACACATCAGCACCTTGTGAGGAATAGAGATATATTAGGTCATAGGAAACAAACTACTCACAGAATTTTCAGACCTCTATAGTTGTCTTATTATGCAAGATCAGATAGATATGCCAACCCAAAAGAACACTTAACGCCAATGTAAGGGGAATAAGCAAAACACCACAAATAATCTGTCAAGTTAATCACTGATGTTAAAAAGTGGCAAAGCAATGTGAGGCATGAGGCATTAAAAGTTGCTTACATATGATGTCCTAAAAGAGCCTCCATTCTGCTGTTGATCCTTGTGCATATCATGAACAACACTGCCAAAGAGAAGAACCTGAAAAGGAGATAATTAGCCCACCTATCAATGTAACAATCATCTACATGAGTAATTAAAGGGGAACTGTGAATACAACCATAGAGTGAATGCAGGCAATCACAGCATACAACACAAAAACTAAGAAAACTTTGTAATTTGCATGCCCAACACAATTATTTATCCAGACACAGTGATGGTCCTGCAGGCATTACAAGGTAATGTTAGAAAGCGACAAAAGGTTTATTAATCAACAAGACAACTGAGACATGATACATACCATCCTCAGAACACACCTTTTGCAAACACGACAATGGTGCGCACGAGGAGGTTTATAATGAGAGCACTTTTGACAATATCTCAAGTCTCCACCCTGCAATGCAATTAAACTCAAGACGGTTAAATAAGAGTACTCTGGGTAAAATGCTTTCAGGATATTTGCCCTGAACTAAGCAAACAAATGCAACAATTAAATTGACACTAGATGACCAAACTTCTCACTGATTATGCATTTTAGTCAAGTTGCCTAACTCAAAGTTCAGTTCTTAACAAACCCTCACATAAGACGTTGCGCATCAAGATTCTAATTTTACAAAGCACATAGCATTACTCTGCAAGTGGCTCCTCACATCATCAGATCATACTTTGAAGAAGCTCGCAGAATATAATAAAAAATAAATATGAATACTAATAATGGTTAAATCCGCAAGTTGGAGATATAGCTCGTCTATTAATCCTACCAAGTACACCAATGACTGTCATTCCATTTTAAAGGCCAATATAATCATGGTATTTCTAATATAGTATCCTCAGGCAGTTCCATGCAAGAAAATTTAACATAACTAGGAAGTTGCAATAAAGTAACAACTACTCAAGATCCAGGCAGTGATGACTCCCCATTCAAAATATGACCCACATATGATTTGTTAGGAAGGAGATGATATATAGATGGTATCCACTTCAACAGGAAATGATAAACGATGGTATCCTCCTGCTCATGAAATGAGCTAGATCTATTTGTTATGAGCTATGATTTGGGCAGCATGGCTCAGGAGTTTATTGAAAACGAGCATACAAGTGTCAGAAACGTGACTTTATTGGAAGTTAGACACAGAGACATGTTATGTTGGTGTCATGCCCAAGGTCTCGTCACACTGTCATTTTAACTCTAAGAAATAAATATACATTAAGTTGATACAATTTGACAAGGACAATAACAAGGCACCAACTTTGGAAAATAAACAAGAACACCATATGTGAGACGCTCTAGCGGCATGCAGTCACACATGCAAAAGTGTACAAAAGAAATCAGTTAATTCATTAATTAAAAGAGAAAACAAAACATGATAAAGAACTATATTAACAATTACAATGCACAACAACACTATCATTCAAGAATCATGTTAACTTAGTCTTTAAACAACAATTGCATCAATACCCCAGAGGTATATGTGACATAATCTCCAACCCAAACACATAATATCTCTTTTTAATTTTTAGGAAATGTAGAAAGTTGTCTCTGATAAAAGAATGAACAATAATGTTTTCTTCACTTCTAAGTTTCGGATCAAACCTTATTTATACAAGGGCAACGTTTCCAATGAAGGAAAAAAAAAAGACACCAACTCCTGCCCCAAAAGAAAAATAAATAAATAAATAAATTCTACATAAACCATAAATAAGCAATCAAACATTCCTAATATATTGGTATAATGAATATACATCAATCAAGACCCCAACTATGTGGTCAAACATAATTAATATCATGGTATACCAAACCCCAGCAATTCATTGGTTATTACTTTTTACAAATTGGATGTTTAAGAACGCGTTAGGCGCTTCTAAACATTGGACCAAGGTTACAGATAGCGGATAGCGTTGCACCGCAGGGAGGCACCACTAAGGCTATTTGGGGCTATAGCAGCAAAATAGCGGCAAAAAAGACAAAGTCAAATAGCAGTCCAATTTATGTATATACAAATATTAAAAAAAAGAAAGTTAAAAAAATCTAAAAATTACACATGCATATTTAATGATTTATAGAGATCCTAAGCATAAAATGGATGCGTAACAATCACATAATATCAATAAAAGTACTGTACAGAATGAAAAAACATATATGTTTATCAAAAAGACTATTATTTGTCCCATTCTTTCAACTTTCAAGTCTCTAATAGAAAAATTCTCAATAATAGAAAAATATTTATTACTAGCAACATAATTGTATTAACTATATGAAACTTGACATAAAAGCGAAATCTTCAAGAATATATAAATGACCACTATTTATCGCTATTTGCTGCTAGGTCACGCTTTCGAGCGCTTTGACGAGTGAAAAGCACTCACACGTGCTATTGTTCACCGCAATCAATAACATCATAGTGGTGGGCGCCACTACCGCTATTTGCACCGCTATCGAACGCTATTTACAACAATGCATTGGACCTAGCGCTCAACACTCAAGCGAGCACTTAAGTGGCACCTAGGCCTTTAAATTTTTTTTTTTTTATGCAGCGACATTTTCCACCGCAATCAGAGGCATGAGATTTTTAACTATATAAGCAAATGGAATGGTTGAGTGATATCAAGAGAGGAATGATTTTACCCAAAGATTCAAAATTCTATCCTCATTGTTTTATATAAAAGAAGGTTTTGGATATTAAGTTTTGAACTAATCCATTTTCATCATACATTTTTCTTTCCCATTACTATGCTTAAGCAGGAACACAGATTTTTATGCGGTGCATTCCACTTTAAGTGGCCCATGCTTGCTAGGCACTCCTAAGGCGGGCCAAGTACTGCTTAAGTCTAGGTGGGCCCCCAGACCGCATTTTAAACAATGAGTTGGAACATAAATATTAACAAAAGCTAGATTGAAGAAATAGTGGACGAGATAGAGCCAAAGTTGGAGTAACTGGATGAGATGGTGAAAGACTTTCCAGAGGGTGTTAGTAGCAAGCAGGAGCTCAATGGAAGAGGCTAGCAATTGCGTGAAACATCACATCAACCTAGACCAAAAGAGTGGTGAATCTTAAGGATTTCGCTTAGTGGAAGATCAAACTGGTACAGGACTATCTATGACGATGTGATGAAGTTGCTAAAGATAGCGACGTTAACTGTGTCTCTTGTCCACAGTTCAAGCACTAAATGATTGCTCTACTTGCCAAGATAAAAAAACATAAGCGCTTAATAAGCAACTGATTAACAATATTAATTGCCTTTGAATTCTCAACTATTCATTTAGCTTATTTTGATACATCTAATTTAGGGATTTTACATCTTTATGCCCCTAAAGCAAGAAGTCAAGTTCATGACCTTTAATACAAAATATTATTTGGTACAAAAATGCAAATTTTAATGCAACACGGGTACCAAGTGTTAGAAACACAACTCTCCAACATCCTCGTCCTTCAACCCCAACACCAAGCTCCAATGTCACAAATTCCATAATAACCACGCTACCATTGATTGAACCTATCATTATACCAAAATCATCATCCTTATCAACTGCAGTTGATGGAAACTGGTCACTGACATGATAGCGGTAAGTACATTGGCCAGGTTGGCAAATTGACTCCTGCACATGATCGTGATGTGTCTCATCATTTGGATGTATGCAGGGGAATGTCAAAGAGGAAGAAGCAGCACCAGTTGATCGTGTGACAGCAAGGGTGGATTGACGGACATTTTCGAAATAATTTCTATAAAAAATTGTTTCAAACTAACCAATGGAGATTACTTCCAAGTGTATAAACTTAGTGAATGGTTTCCAGTCTATCTATTTATTATGTCATTGTATGTGTTTAAGTTCAACACTTCTTTGCTGTAGTTATCGGTGCATGTAATGGAATTCAAGAATGTTTTGCAAATATTGATAAGTAAACTTAGACAACTTCCACAATAAAGATATTACAATGATAACTCATAACCATATATGGCCAACAAAATAGAATCCCAAACTTTAACAAAATGTATCTTTTCCTTTATATTATTTTGGTATAAAATAATAAACTGCCAACTTTGGAAGGATACATAGCTTCTCTCAAACCATGGACACTAGGAAGTACATTAAACATTTAAGAAGTTCTTATATATACAGTACTATGGAATGCCACAATTCCATATATATGTGTAACATCCAGCATACATCATCTTATTCAATGCCTAAATTGTTATCAGCCCTTCATGAGAAGTAACATTTCTGTTATTGCATGGAAAGAGATGTACAACCGACAAATTTTAAAGGATATCAGTTACTCAACCAAAAGCAGTAAAAAACGAAGTTTACTATAGGACCAAGCATGTAATTTACTCCCCAGATTCCTAGAACGGCTTTCTCCTGCTATTACATGAGCACAAAATAAAACACATAATATCATAATATGTAATTTACTATGCACGCAAAAAAAAAAGTTAATATCATTTGTATACATAAATGTTTTGACTTTGGCAAGCTCCTTACTAAATTGCATGCCTACTAATAAGAGAAAAACAACCATCGCACTCCTGCATGGCACTATTAACGTGATTGTAAATATGTACGCATTATATTACATAGGATAGGACTATAACAGGTCAACGTTTATTGCAAGTTTCACACCTCACGAACAAGCAAATAAAACATGATTCTGCATTACATTAAGTTCATTTCTAAGGGTTCCTCCCTGAAATGCCTCGTGCACGTCAATTTCTGAGGGATTCTCCTGCACGGCATTATAAATGGGTTTATAAAAGAACCACACAATGTGCGAGTAGATCAAACATGAGCAAGTAAATTTTCTTCTAGGAATGTATGTGGAAAATTTTGAGTATCATCGCTCATGGTTGATAACAAGTCACAAACACTCACAATCAAGCAACGAACAAGCAAAGTAGAATCCTACATCACATTAAGCTCATTTCACAGAAAGCCCCCATCAAATGCACCATGCATGTAAAATTTCAAGCGCATCTCAAGTTATTCTAACACCTATTCCTCAAAGAGTCAAACTTTTTCACTCCTCAGTATAACACAGCAACCAAATCAAACAGACCTCCCATCCAACCGAACAAACACACATCCCAATTCCGGTAAACCCCCCCTATAATACCAAATCAGGACACAGAAAAACCACCAAACAATACCTTCCTCTTGATCTCATGCACTGGACTCGAAGTATCCTCGATATCCGGCACGAACGAGCTCGGAACGCTCCCAGGATCCCTGACCACCGCAATCCCATACGTCGCCACGGGACACCGCCCGCCACCGCGTGAACACCGCGCCGCTTCCGCCAGCCCCGTCGCCGGTCCTCAGCCCTAGCCAACATCAATTGACGACGAACACCCGTGGCGTACTACAGGTACCCGATCCCGCCATCACGGGACGTATGATCCGGAGGCGACCATCGACGTAGCCTCCTGGTGCGCCTCCGCCGCCCCATCTGAAACTCGAGACCGGCGGCGGATCTAGGGTAGGGTTTGGCTGAGGTCTCTTCGAGGTAGATTTGGAGCATGACAAGGTGGGGACTTTATATAAGCGGTTGTCTGAGAGGGCAGAGGCACAAACGAGGGGCTGTCGGCTAACGACATGCCGCCCGCACGGTTCTGGCACTGGGCGCGAGGCGAGGGGAGGAGGGGAGGGAGGTGGAGGCTTCTGGTGGCATTTTGGTTAATATTAAGTTGGCTGGTTGCTTGTGGGCGTGGCGACTGGGGTTGGGAGTGGGGTCCACTTTTGGACAATGGGGACCGTAACGGGTGCGGGTGCGGGTGCTTTCTAGAAGGGATTTTTGTTAAAAAAATAAAATTGGGCTGGGCTTTGAGCTCGGTACTTTGTATTAGGTCCTATTGGTTGCTTAGTATGGAAACTAAGTTAGATTCAAAAGTAATAGGATCAATTTTATTTTTCAATTTTTTTCACAGCAAAGGTTATTTTCTTCCACGCAGGATAAGCATCCAAATTCAATGATATTTACGCGCTGGTAACAACCAAACCCCTCCTTTTAGAAACTTGAGAAAAGTACATGCACCTGTTAAGAGTATCTACTTATGGATTATGAACAACATAACCAAATCATCTTGAGAATCAAAAGCGAAATGCCCATATTTTAACTATGGAGCTTCAAGACAAAAATAGATCATGATGTAGCATTACAAAGTGCAAAATACCCTTAAAAGTGATTTCCTCACTTCCAAATGCAATCCAATGTTATTAACACAGCACTAACAGCTCCTTTTTGATGTTAAACCAAAATTGAGGTGCTTACATTCTACAACACGAACTTGTATTTGGTTCCAAATGCAACCAAACAGACTGAGTATTTTGCTAGCAAACTCTCAACTTTGCTTGCGTGAAGCGAAGACTAAATTCAGGCCCAGCTTTGCTCAGAAACACATTAATAATACGTCAAAGAGATATTAATTCTGTCAAGTTCAATGATCCAAGAGTTGATATCCGACTCCCACGATATCTTTTTCCATAAAATACCATCTAGAGTTCAGAAGCTTAGACATGATTCCTTCATTTTCTTGCTAAATTCAGTTTGGTCTGCGCATACAAATGGGGCATGTTCCTTTTTCGCTGCAACCATGGAAAGATGCAGCTTGCACGGAACTGTAAAAAAAATAATAATAATAATAATTAGATAATCCAGGCACACAGAACAAACAAACTCAGCAACTTGTAAATTCTTATACTCCAGGCAAACACTGCATGTCAATTCATTTTCTCCAAATTCACTTCCATCTATTTTAGTACAGTCTTCCAACTTCTGGAGAACAAAGACCAGAGAATCTCATAAGCATAATAGTAAAAGGAAAAAAAAACTGTGAGACCAAGACTAAATTAGAAACAGAAAAGAAGTTACTCGATCAACAAAAAATTAAAAAAAAACAATAGAAATCTCTGTGAAGAAATATAAACTTGCATTGCGCATAAAAAAGTTCTTAGTCTGAGAACAAACCTTCATAGGAAAAAAACATAATTTATATTGAATAGCAACAAGATGAACAACAGTAATATTTTCCATCAAGATATGTAAAAAATGGCATGAGTTAACATTTCACATTCTAATACATCTCATAGATATATACATGTCTTATACACGAGGGATGAACCATAGTTATGGGAATAACATTACAAATATTTCTAAACAAAAAGATAATCGTTAGGAGCATTAGGAAGCTTTTTTCACTATAAAATGTATTAAAGCATAGAACTAAGGGCAAAGTGACCTTTCCTAATTAAAATTGTAAAAGGAGGAGAGTAATCATACTTGAGTTTGTGAGGGTGTTTTATTGTTTTTTTATTAGTTTATTTATATTTTATTATTATTTATTATTATATAATACATTGTTAACATATTAAATACTAGTATTTACTATGTTATTATATTGTTATATAAGATATTTTATTTATTATATTTTTATATTATTTAATAAATATTACTAATATATTAGATTAACTATAGTATAGTATAGTATAATAATAAGCATGTTGATAATAACTTTATATTAATTATATTTAATATATTATGTTAGATATTATATTAACACATTCTAAAACTCAAAACCAAATCACCAAACTTAAAACACATTTTAGGTGTTTTGAAATAAGTGTTGTGTTTTTGGATTGAGGATGATTTAGCTCAAAAAACACAATGGCTTCCAACCGCATGGTGTTTGTTTTTGGCAAAAAAATCATGGAAATAAGTAAAACACCATGGTATCCAAACGGAGCCTAAAGAGCTAACATAACAAGCAAGAGTGCGTCCCTGAGGGATGAACTCAGTCAATCTCCTCTCGAATCGGCTTCACTGATCCCAAGAAAAGAATTCATGGTTGCAAGATGAATGATACTGATTGTTTGATGTCCTTGCTACAAGCAGAAACTTTGCAAACCATGCAGGAACGTAAGGAATGCTAATTAACTAATCAAATAAAATTATACGCTTAATGAATATATTATGTATAGCAAGATTCAAACTTTTAAAAGAAAAAAGTTTTAGCAGAACAGCCAGCCAGTAAGATATCAAAGAAACAATTTCGTAAAGCCGGAAATCTAATTGAATTTCTGATGGGCATTTCGATTAAACAGCTAGCTCACAACTTCTAAGCAAACAAATGAGCAGAGAACTTACCAAATAACCAACCCAAAATCAGTAAATGTAACGGAACAGTTCTCTCCCTCCTTTCTGAGCTTCAGTAAACCAATGAATGTAATTGAACTTCACCGAGGAATTTTATCAAACAGTTAGCTCGCAATATCTAAGAAACACAATTGGGCAGAAAAACACTTACCCAAATAATCAAACCCAGGATCCCTCCCTCGACCTCTGAGAGAGAGAGAGAGAGAGAGAGAGAGAGAGAGAGAAAGAGAGTTGTTGTCGTCATCGTAGAAGAGACGCCACGAGTCGGTGTTGGCAACGCCAGCGGTCGATGAAGACATCGCTACGCGACGAGCAGAGCAAAGCGTCAAATTCCTTCGGTTACAAATGACGACAATGGGAGATTTTAATATGAGCCAACTTTTAGTCCCACATCGGCCAAGAAAAGAAAGCAAGAGATTATCAGCTGAGGATCTGGGCTTCGGGGGGCCAAGGGCAAGCTTAATGGGCCTGATTATTAGTATTAACTGTTTTTCAACCGAGCTAAATAATCACATGATAGCGTTGAGGATGAGTAGGCCAATGAGAAACTAAAGTTAGTACATTGCCATAACCATAAGCTAAACATATATGTGCATTAATACTAGAAAGATGGCAACCTTCGTTCAAATGTTTAGACAACGAAACTACAAGAAAATGTTTTACACGCTTGATATCCAAATTCAAAAAAGTCTTAACACTCAAAAAAAGTTGGTGCGCACAAAATACATAATTTCTTGCACCACTCCACCTGCGATATACGCTCCCTCTTGTCTTATGCTCTTGACGAAAGCAGCTTTCATGAAACTGTGAAAAAAAGAGTCACAGATCAGTAAGCGATGGCAATGACGAGAAAAAAAATCTCGAGGAAAATACAACGAAAATATGCATTTGTACGAATCAGTGGGTACATGAATGCTCAACAAACTAAGAATTATATGCCCGTATAATTTCTAGAATTCCAAGCAGAGTTAATGTTGCTTGACAAATGAGCATAAAGTAGACAAATATTGAATTAGGTTCAGCTTCATTGAGTAGGTAAATCTACTAATACAACTATACAACACATTTGAACATTAGAGGTGAACGAAAAATTATCAGATTTATATGGATAACACCATAAAATTTCTCATGCAAATCTCTGCTCCTTTCAAGCTACGCAGGGGACAGTATGTAGCATTCATATATGGCTTGAAGGGAATATAGTGTACCAAAAGCTAAGTAAATGAACAATATCCCTTTACTAAGGTCGAGAGAAGAAACCACCTTGCTTCGAACGACACCAGAAACTCTTTTCATGAATCATGAAGATCCATCACTGCAGAAAAAGGAAAATCTAATAAAAAAAATCCACAAACTAAACAAACTTTTTCTCAATTGAAACTTATGCAAAAATTTGTAAGAATATACAAAATTTATCTCAGGCTGCAGATTTCCAGTTAGTAAAACAAGTTTAGTAACAGCTTGTTACCTATGTGGTGATCTCTGTTACCATTAAGAGCTCTAATATCTTCATCGGTCATGGTTGAATCACTCGCGGTTGAAGCACGTGGCGTTATATCATCGTCCAATGCTCTCAATGCATCATAATCTGCAGAAGAATTTTGGAAACTGAAGAAATTCACACACGCGAAACTTCTGACTCTGGCTGAATAACCAAGAACAAAGGAAAGAACAGAAGAAAAAGAAAGTCATTATCAGTAAATTCATCTAGTGTGTATTAAAATAGAGGGTAGATTACAAGAAACCCTCTCAATCTATGCCCCATTTTTCAAGAAACCTCCACATCTAAGAAGTTCAGCAAATAAAAATCCTCATCTGCATTGGTTCGTTTATGTAGAACAAACATCTGCATTCAGAATCTAGGTTAATGGTTAAAAACATAGATCTTTATTTTGTCTGGAAGCTAACTTTCTTCTCTATTTTCTTCCTGTCAACTCTCAAAATCTATGAGTTTTTAACTGCAGATGTCAAAGTGCAACATCTACTCAGATGTTTGAAGAATAAAACTCCAATATAAAACTAAAGGTTTCATTAATGCTCAACTTTAAGATGAGTAGGTTTCTTGAACAACAGGATACAGATGAAGGGGGTTCTTGTAATTTACCCTATAAGTAATCTATACGAGAGGAAACATAATAGTATTTCTTAAATCTATTGATTTCAAAGCACACATAAAAGCATAAGAATTGAAGTAAAACATAGTCATAATAAAAATACTACCGCGATAGTCAAAATCTCGATCAAGAAGAGCAAGCTGAATCCTAACATCAGATAGCTGTGTTCTTGTTGCAAAGGCTGGCACAAGAACCCTCTGTTCAATGTTATGCCTTCTCGGGCTATTATCAGCTTCTCTTTGATGCTGCTGCCATCTAGGCCACATCAAAAGGCTGAAGGCAATCAAACAGACGATCACCAACACAACAAGCTACAAGAATAAGAAGAAACAATCAGATGTTAAAAAGAAGGGAAATTTCACAAAACTACAAAGCTGTCATAGATTTTTATTATTATAGAAAACTAACAAGAACTTTCAAAATTGTAGAAAAATATCATTAACTATTGAAAATAATTGCCTACAAATTCAATAAAAGCAATATAGAAATGTATAAAGTAAATATGGGCCAATTGTTCAACAAGGGCAAGTGCTTACTCTAACTGCCGTTAGGCATGGTAGTTTAGTGAAAGATGTTTATGGCAATTCTCTGATAAAAAAGGTATGGTAATTATGTGCAAAACATCGAATTTGTGGTAGATTTGTGAAATCTACAAAACAAGAAATCGGCTCTAGAAAATTCTATAGTACTTATCAACTACAGTAGAAAATTCAAACTCAAGTGATAAAAAATACCAGCATATTTGGCCTAAACTGCTCCGTGTTCAATATCATGAACAGAAGAAAAACTGCACAATGATAAGCACACATGACATTAGATACCATCAAATTACTTTGAAAAGTTAAAAAAATGGTAAAAAATTGCATACCGATAATAGCGAAATAGCACAAAGCTGATCTTCTATCAGGTATGAGCTCAGAAAATTGGCGTTCAAGTTCTTCTTCACTTCCACAAAGGAATGCGCTCATATTGGTAAGGAGTTGAGATTCTTTAACGCATGCAACAACGAAAGAGAAGACAATTCAGGAAAAAAATTGCAAGAAATTTTTTGAATGAATTAGGAATATGAAACCAGTGGACAGAAAGTCAAGCAATTATACAAAAAAAGGCAAGCATGAGATTGACGTACAAAATAAAATAGAATAAAAGGCACTAATTTATAAGGAAAAAAATATTACAGAAAGAAATTTGATAACTTTTTGCTTCATCGCGCAAAATTTTTTTAGTTCTATCAGCATTTCTACAAAGAATTAAAGATTAAAACTCTAAAACAGCGATTGCCAATTTGAAAAAGGCATACTAGGAGGAAGGAAATACCTGAGATTGAGGACTGGTGAGAGCTTGATAGCAAAAGGGGGATATAAGAAAGAAGCTTGAATTGTTTGAGAATGGAGAAGAGCATTTAAAGAGGAGGAAGAGAAAAAAAAAACATGCCACCAGTCACTGTTAGCAATGCCACCGGTCGATACCTCCATTGCTACGCGTTGCCCAGGCAGGGCTCTTTCGGTTACGAATATAGACAAGAATTTTGTCCTCGCTTAGTGTCAAAGACATAATAAAGTTCTTGTTGTGGATTGAAATTTGCGAGCCATAGTAGCTGGGCAAGTAAATAGGATGGTATTTTGGGCCAGGTTTCTCTCTTCATGCAAGTTGCAGCATGGCATGTATGTCATATATAAGCTTATCTCTACATTCTAAGCCATCTCTCATTAAATCCTCTGCCCATTTCCATCTCCTATAGGTGGAGTCAAAGAGAAAACCAAATAAGCATTATGCATGATAACATTTTCTTCAAGGTGGAAAGCCTGTTAAGGTTTCGACAAAATGTATGTATGTATGTATGTATGTATGTAGGTATGTATGTAGACACACACGCACACACATGCACATATATGTATATGTATATATAAAGGACCTTTGGCAGTTTCTCAAAAGAGTATAAAGTAAAGTAACATGGAGGATTAGTAGAAATGTGGATTAATCGGGAGAGCTTACAACTTAGAAAAGTGGATAAAGTGGATAAGCTACTAATTATATGGTTGTGGTTGGTATGTGTGCAAAATTAAGTAAGTAGAGCTGAATTATAGGTACTATATTTTGATGCAGAACATTTTATGGCATGTTCCCATTAGCTTCTTTCTTTCAAATCAACCAAAGGATCGCAGTGCATTTACATATTCGTATCTTCCTTGTTGCCACACTGATGGATCAATGCATTCTGCATGGAATTGCCGAAGTAAAACGCGATCAGATCTTTAGAAGGTAATATTGACAAAATTAATAGACACTTCAAAGAATAGAAAATAGTATAATAATCACACATTGATAAAATCAATTACTTGAAACTTTGGGCGCAAAACAAGTGTACAAAACTTTCCCCTTCCATTAAGTTAGAAGCCAAAGGTGCATACTCAAGCACTTGGAGCTAAGAAGGAATTAGTAGGGTATCCAGCACAAATATGCTAAAATAACATAATTTTCATATCATCCTATAATACTGGATGCCAAAGCTTAACCTCTGAAGCCAATCATTATGATGGCGTTATTCAGGCAAAATATGGATATACCTTGATGAATATCATCATTACAAAAAGGAATTCGGGAACAAAGAAAAACCTAATAAAGATAAGTAGCATAATTGGAACCAGGCAGGTCACACTTATGGGTGATCTCATAAATCCTTTAGCAGTTATTATTTTTCAAGGGAAAGTATGGTCTACTAAAATACTCACTTGAACTTTATCTTACAAAGTGCAGATAAGCTGCCCAATAAAGTGCCATGTAAAATTGAAAACCAAGCTTTACATGAATGCTAAGACCACAAACACAATAGAAAATATTTGAACTTTCAATATCCAGTCAGTTACCTAATTAAGAACGAAAGCATCATGAATATATTTTCTTATATGGCGCAATGCTTGTACACTGAATAAACAATGAAATGTGATCTATGGGCTTTCCATAACTCTATCTAATTACCATAAGCTCATAGTACTGAAAATTAGTTCTAAATAGATTAATGAATGATGGACCACCAAAATAGTAGACACAAAGAATGCTGCATGTTCTAGCATTCTGTTTAGATAAAAATCATGAAGATCATTCAAATGCTATCTATCTTTGATGAGAATGGTTGGCTCAAATGGAATATGACGTACGTGTCTGAGACTTGAGAAATCTTCCCCCTAATTGGCTAGCATAGCATTGTTATGAGCATCAAGAATAATATCAGCATACTATTTAGTTAACAACTGAAATGTGAAATTACTAAATTGGTAATTGTTTAAAAATAATCAAGCTAAATGGGAAGAACAAAGTACCCCAACACAGGTGAATAAAGATAAATATGCAAAATATTAGACAGAAATCGTCAAGAAAAATCTCACCTTACTCAGTTACTCATTAAGTACATGATTACGCAGCCAGCGTTGAGACATTCTTCATTTCTTCTAATCCACGCTCGTGGTTGCAAACTACAAGAAGATTAAATCATACAAAAAAAAAGAATAAGTAAAGATAATACTTGTAAAGTTGTAAGAGACATTTCAACAAACAGCTAACCTTGAAGGACCCAATCCATGAGACTGGTCATTAAGCTTGAATCTTCCATGCTCGAATATTCTTCTTCTTAAGTTTGAATCTTTTTTATTGAAGCTAGAAGTACCACTGCTCTGCGCATAACGTGAAGCAAGAGGGAGTGGAGCTAATCGTGTCGTTGCCATTGTCGAAGAGAATGACAGCGAGAGAGATAACTAATTAACAAAGCAATTTAGTCCCACATCAACAAGAAGTCAGTAAGTTGAGAATCTGGGGCCGGAGCCTACATTGAAATGTTATGAGCCTACTTCTTACGACAACAAATCCTGGCGAAAACAACATGAAGTAAGCAAACAAAGAATTTAGAGTTTACTTCTTACCATAAACGTTGCATCCATTGCATTATTTCCATTACAGTGAACCAAAGGATCTTGTCGGAAATATGAACAAACCAAAAATTTCTGGTCAATTCCAAAATTTTCATTAATATGAGTTTAAAGTATGTACAATACAAATGCTGATACATCTCTACTTGATACTCAATTTCTAAAATTCGTACTAAGAATACATAAGAGTGTATCAATTTCGCTCGACATCAACGGTATGGTGCTCTTGAGTAGACGGACCTACTCGATATTTACAAGTAGGACACGTTCCTTCTTTCCTCAGCCACGGATCAACACAGTCCGCGTGGAACTGTCAAAAAAAAACAAGATATATGAGAGAGTATTGCAAATTCAACAATAGCCTCTGTCTCTACACATTTACCTTAGAATCAGTCTGCGGAAAAATGTTCAGGCATTTTATGTTTAGAATTCACGTGTGAGTATAGTTCCATATCAGAAAGAAGCACAAAGTTGATGAGCTCAATACCAATAACATTAATCGTATACATAGTATTGATGGTCACAAATACATATATATACCCTCATAATAGCAATATAACGATGAAAGTGTTAGCGAACTTCTCGGAAGAGAGGTCAGTACTAATAACGTCGGATAACAGTGAGGTGTGATGATCTTTATTTTTTGAACAAATGTGGTGACGAGTTCTAACCTGATGCAAGCAAGGCAAGCTTCTGATCAGTTGTCCCTTGACAAATCTTTCGAAGCAAATAATGCACGTGAAATCATTCATCTTCGATCTCTACAGAAAGAAAGAAAAAAATGAATGAATTATGATTTACCTGCAGAACAAATCAAGATGTCCCAAGGTGAAATGAAGCTTTGGTCCTGCTTTGGCTTACTTGTCTGTGTATATGAGATTGAACCATGAACCTTGGAGTACCTCTTCCCTCGCCTTTTGGGGGAGAATCAGGAACAGGATTTTCCTCATCCAGCGCCCTTAAATCTTCGTAATCTGTACATGTTTGATTCTATTTGATATATCCCTATCCTCGACGTTTGATATGGATTTGAGTATATGTTAAGAGGAAATCCATACCCAGATCATCGAAATCGCGCTCGGTCAAGGCGAGCTGAACCCTGAGCTCAGGCAACCGGTCTCTGTTCCTTGGGGTGTTGTCAGGGTCCAACTGAGCTTCCTCCGCCTCTTCTTCCTCGTCTCGGCGCAGCTTGCAGTGACCATACTTGGCTATAAACGCGGCAACTCCCAACACGAAGACGAAAACCCACTTCTGCAGTCATAAACGCACGCACGGTAACTAAACCCCCCAAAATTGCAACCTTAAAAAGCACAAATAATAACAATTCTACTAGACACAAGAAATTTAGCATTGCTGGGTAACATAAGTCAATGTTGGATCAAAATCATAATTGTTGTTGACCCTCGTCACAATTTCGGAAGATACGGTTGGTTGTTTACGGGGAGAATTGCAAGCAGAAGATGGGCGTTGACGACGACGAGGATCAAAGCCGCGACGGAGGCCAGGAAGCAGGCGAGGGTGCGCTTCTCGGGGAGGAGCTCGGCGCACCCGGCCTCGAGGTCTTCTCTGTTTCTTCCCAGCGCACGGCTCATCGATCGTCGCGAAATTGGGAGGAGAAATTCTCGAAGAGAGAGAGACTTGAGAGTTTTTTGTGCTGGGCGAGAGGAACAAGTGTTGCTTTTGCGCACGGGAGGTAGCGCCCGCGGTGATTTACGAATGAGGACAGAGCAGTGCGGGGAAAATTTTGTGTTGCTCCTCTCTTATGAATTTCTTTTTTGTTTCCTTAACATCGGATGTCAAGATGGCCGAGTTGGTCTAAGGCGCCAGTTTCAGGTACTGGTCCGAAAGGGCATGGGTTCGAATCCCATTCTTGACAATTTTTCCAGCGTTTTTTATTTATATTTTTTATTATAATAATCCTTGATTTTGTATGTGACCATGACTTCCAAAGAAATCATCATCTATACGTCGATCATTATCCAAACAAAACCTTGCTTATTATATCCATCGAAACCAGAACAAAACCGTGTCTGGGTCCGTCGGTCGCATCCACAACAAACCCCTGCTTATCCAAAAACCAATTTTGCTCTTGCATACGGCAAACGATAGACACCAATCCAAATTATTTTTAGATATGACAACGAACTCGCAAATTTTTCAATAGCGCACGTGCCTTCACATTTGATTCGAGGGGCATTTTAGTTTTTTCCTCCCCCGCTCTTTAGTAAAATGAGAAACAGTTTGAAAAGCACTTGATGGTTATGTACAAATTAATTCCCCTTAACAATAAGATATTTATCCATAGGCTTCAATGTCCATTCTTGAGTCGTGTTGCTAACAACAATTTAACAATGTTAACAAACAAGAGGACAGCATACATTTATCTTATCCCCCTTCATTTCAATCCCACCAGGGATGAAAAATTCAACATTAGAGACAAAAAAAAAAGAGATCAAACAGCACACCCTCTTTTCTCATTTTTCACTCAGCAATAAGACCAGTGAGGACTTCATTCAATTTATACACAATCTGAAACTTAATAGTCTTTATAATTTCTGTCTAATTGTATGAGTCTACAACTCCTCTCATCAACTGGGAATATCGGCGTGGAAATAAACAATAAATTACTTCAAAAAAATGAGAAAATAATAAATACTATAGAAAAGGCGAAGAAATTAGAATGTTTTATTTTATTTCTCATCAAGGTGGCTAGATTCTGACGCCAGTCCATGTCTCTGGCTTCTGTCAGTGGGTAATGAATAGCTTCGGCGCTCCTTTCCTCCAGGCTTGGAGGATGCATTTCCATACCAAATCATTCCTACGACAGCCAAGATCATGCCAACGACTACATGGATATTCATGCCTGCCCTCCCAAACAAGAAGAACCCTAGAACGAGGACAAGGATGGTCTTCATGTGACCAAGGACTTGGAAAGAAACGGCAGTGAATCTGCCGATGCAGATGAATTGACTAAGGTTGGTTCCGATAGCTATGATGCATGATAGTAGAATGAAGAACTGCAGAACAGAAAGCCAATGTATGTTAGTGAGAAAAAACTGGAAGTTCTAGTTAGACAAAGAAAATACATAAAACATGTATTTCATGTAGAAATTTCCAAGGATAAATAACTTGCCACAGAGCCAAGCATATGGTAATTATGTAAATGCAGAAAATTGTGGTAATTATGAGAATAGCAAAGTTCCTTGAAGAGTCAAATTGTGGTAATTATGAGAATAGCAAAATTGTGGTAATTATGAGAATAGCCAAGCATATTAACATTGTAAATGCAGAAAATTGGCTAAATATAGAGAACAAGGAATACTGGAAGAGTCAAATAATCAATAAAATATGAGAATAGCAAAGTTCCTTGAAACTTACAACTGAAGTTACATTGTAGTCGAATTTGTCCACTCTTTGGTTAGTCAACCAGAAATCCAGAAAAGGCCCAAATATAAGAAGAGACGCTGCCTGGACTGGAGCAGTGTGGCCCAATAGACTAAACGAACTAAGTGAATACTTCCTTTGAAGAGAATGAACATACTGCATAAATAAGAATTAAAATGTTAGATATAGCACTCTATCTTCTTTCGAAGACCACATATCACTGTCAAGAAGACTAGCAGATACACATTATAAAATGAAAACATAAACAGACCTCTTAACAACATTTATAAGATGAACCAAGTTTCTACAACCCTGGAATATGTGTGATCATGGCATGTTAGAAAAGTTATTATTGATGGAAGAAATCCTAACTTCACTGTCAATAGAAGTGATTAAAAAAACTGATTTACTAAAGGAACTCCTAAAGGGACTATCCTGCTAGAACAAATTTACTTCGCCATTCCAGAGAGCTTGAAAATGTTGGGATACAATAGAAAAAAAAACACTGAGTTGCATTAAGGTGTATATACGGATTCAGAGAGTAAGAGTGCAAGTACAAGCACAAGAGGGAGATAGAAATAAAGAGCGAGAGCATTTGTTAATTACTTTAACTTATAGATAACTGCAAAGAAGTGACACAAACAAGATGCATATAAACTGCTCCGTGTGTTTAACTTACATATTGTTGCAAAGCAGTGCTCCAAACTGCTATTGCAGCTGCAATCAGACCTCTTGCATTGAGGCTTACATCAGTGACAGTGCATACTGCGACGCCTATAAGGACCACCAGTATGCTGAGCTTTGTGTCCCGGGAATAACGAATCTTATCGAACATAACTTCCAAAAGACACGATACTGGTATTATACACAACTTTGCTATCTGAATACAAAACCACAAGATGAATTTATTGATTTACCCATTAAAAATGTGGTGAAATTAAAAGAACACCTCTTGGCTGCAAATTACTGACCTGGTAAAATCCCACAGAATTCCACATCAAACTCACATTCATTCCAACAATTGACAAGTTTGCAAAGACGGCAAACTTCATAAGTTCAGGTAGTGGTAAATGGGAGGGCTGAATGTATCCGAACCATCTAAGTGCAGCAGTCATGACAGTTGTAGTGGCAAAATGAAGACCAGTTAGTGTTGTAGCTGCAGATAATAATGATGCATGATATGAGAACAGGAAATGAATCAAGGAATATAATCAGAGCATGATGAGACCTAACGCAAATAACTTGCAAAATGTATGTATATGAAATGTAATCAGTAAATCCCAAAGAAAGTTCACAACTGTATTAAAAAAAGAATTCGCACAGGAAATACCACTTCATGAATTTTTGCAATTTTCATATGTTGCTATTTGTCTGTGAACAGTATTTATGGGAAGAAACCCAAGATAGAAATCAGGAAGAAGATGAAAGAGACTGAACATTAACATAGACTATAAAGTGAATCAGTTATTGAAATAGAACACGGCAACTAAGAAGTAAATTAGGGATTACGCCAACAAGCCATTCAGCAAAATGAAATAGCAGGACGATGCAAAAAGATATAAACTGTAGTTACAGAATACAACATGCCAAGGTTCTAGCAATCAGTAGTCTCCTGTAAGACTAGAAAACTTCCAAATGTTCCAGCTCGATGCCCAACCAGTAACCTCTTAAGGCAATTTTCCATGATGAGAATTTATGGAGGATAATACTATAAACTACCATCACCTCAATAAAAGAGTTTTAGCAATCCAAAGGAGTGCCTAGAAGGTTATTCTTATAGGTGAAAATACAGAAATACCCTCATGTTTAGCATGATCGAATTGTCATATAAAAAATGCAATTACCAAATCAGAAAGTGGTCAGCCAAGAGTTGGAACCCAATTTTGTGGCCTGAACCATTCCTTGTTATACTATGAAAGGACAAAGACACAGAATTATCTCATTGTGGATTATTTTCTCTCTTCGAGTTTATGACTTATCTCTGTGTGTTGCTACACAAAATATTATATTTCAATCACAAAAATAGCCTCAAATCTCTCCCGGTTGCATCCCAATTCTTTAGGTCCATTAGCTACCAATCCCCTTCTGTGATTCAAAAAATCATGCGAACTCGACCAAGAGTCAAGCCACCAGTTTTCATCATCTTTACCATCTTGGCCTTTAAATGTCTTAGCTACAGAAATTACATACTGGGAACAATCACCGAAGACACGCATAAGAGAGCTCGTCTTAGAACCAAATATGCTAGTTGGCAAATAGAAATATTTAAACTTTTATGATCTTGCAGTTTATGCCAGTGCAACCAAGAGACAACTCCACAGCTCTCCCTGACTACAAAAAAGTTATGAAGAATGAGTGGAGGTGATTAGGAACTCTGGAATTGTATTAATATCAGAGGTACATTATAGGGCCAACAGGTAAGTACTGCAGTATACTGCTTCTCAAGGCCAGGTGGATTTACACATAATTTCATATAATTGACAACAACATGGTTTATAGGAATTGCTTTTCTTGTATATGTATTAGTTTGATAGCGACATTAAAGACTAGTGGCTTTTTCAACATACAGCAGCATTGTAAGGGAATTACATAAAGTGGGTATGCCAATATATCAAAATACTAAAACAAGCAGTAGAAATCTAACCATAGAGGAGGATACAAAACAGAGAAGTACATTCACCAAACTAACCTATATGAATCCAACATTAAGCAAAAGGATACCAAAGCATGACTGAGACTGAAATTTCATCTAGGCAAGCAGAGTGCAACCGTGTGAATACAAACATTGTACATAGAGATTAATTTGCTGAAGATAAATCAGAGAAACAAACTAAAGAACATGGCTTCCTAAGACAGCCATTTACTTTGGTATTCCTTCCTTCCGACAAAAGCATACTACTAAGGGAAAACTTAAGCAGGTTTCTCAAACAGGACTCAACTAGTCATTTCTATATAAGATGCAATATTATAGAATAACACATTAAGCAAATATCAATAGACATATAAAACAGCTAAGAACTTGAAGTTTACCGAAACTGAAGCCATATGTAGCCATTAAGGCTTTATTGACCATGATGATTCCAACAGACGTCACTACATTGAACAACCATGCAGCTGTATCCGCTGCTGCCTTCCTGTCTGCCTTGCTTGTAGGTGCCATTTCTTTTACTACAGTTTCCGAATTATCTTACAGATCTCCAGGATTTAGCTTCCATATGCAACGAAACTGCTAAAAAGATGACAAAAAGGTCAGACATGGTAATCATCTATGAAATAGTTTCCAATACTGATTAGAAGTATTATTGTCCAAATTGGAAAAATATTAGAAGTTAAGGAGAAGGGTTTTTCAAGGATTGGGGTTAGATGGTGTCATGTGGAGTCATGACCTTTGTTATCTTCCTTTTTTAGCTCCGTACTGCTCTACTCTTGTAATTTAGATGAAGAACAGTTTTCAAAGAGAGCTAGTCTGCATATGTTTTTTTGTCCGCATATAAGATTACATAGCTATAGGAGTATCGTTTTCAAAGAGAGCTAGTCTGCATATGTTTTTTTGTCCGCATATAAGATTACATAGCTATAGGAGTATCTTTTACTTTAAGATTAGTATCAAATATGTTTTTTTGTCCGCATATAAGATTACATAGCTATAGGAGTATCTTTTACTTTAAGATTAGTATCAAGAACTTGATTCAATTCTAAATAACATATAGCACTAAGAAATATAATCCTTGTCTTTAACACTGATTTATCTATCACCCGAGTCTTCAAATTTTTTTATACCTTGTTAATTTCTTAGTCATTACATCTTAGTATTTGATACACGTGGTTGGTACAACATAAACATAATAAATTTCAAAGCTTTCTCCTTCACTCTTCTTTATATTTGAGACATACTTGGTTTCCAATTTCGATTTTGTACGCGATCAGCATAAACCAAGTCAGGATCTCTAATTCATAATTGCAGAACAAATACATTAAAACAAAAAGGTAAAAAAGCTATAAAACAGTTAATCAGCTAATGAAACAATCAAAAACCCTAGCTAATTCTGCGGATCCAAAATCATTACAGGAAATTCATGAAATCAAGCAGCAAAACACTTACCAGAGACTTCAAATCAGCGCTGATTCCAGAGTCGCGGAGACGGCGGTAGGAGACGGCGGCGGCGGCGGCGGTGATCGGAGATGGGAGAAAAAGGTGGGATCTTTACAGAGAGAGAGGGAAGAGATCTGGATATTTTCACCTTCGTTTTTCCCCCTTTTTCTTTTTGCGGTTCGATTCAGTTTTAATCTCAGAATCTCACTTTCGCGGATTTCCAGCAGTAAAATCAGTTTTCCCTACTATTTTTTGGATTTGGATCCTCTATAGTATTAAAAAAAAATGGAGTGATCACGCATAATCATAACTATTAATTATCTAGTTTCTTGATTGTGATTTTTTTAGTGCAAATTAGGAATGGGTGCAATACATAAGGTATGATAAGTGTTAGATTTAGATTGTATCATAACTACCCTATTAAATAATTAACGATTGATATTAAAAGTAGTGGTCTCTCCACTACTTTTTTATAGTGAAGATGATCCAAATTCCTATTTTTTCCTCTTCTTTTTCTTTTTTCAATGGCTAAATAGCACTTAAATACCCTATAGTTTTACCTCTTTGGCACTTATATACCCTAACGTGTAATTCATAGCAAATATATACCCCAACATGTTCACGGTTAAAATTTTACGAACAGTATTAAAATTAAAGAGTGTTGACAAAGTTGCCCTCTCTAATATTAAACCCCTAACTGGTTTAAAAAAAAAACCAATAAAACATTAATTTTAGTTAATTTTACATCCATGCGCTATAAAAAGTATAAAATCTGGTATCTTTACAGAAAGTTTATAAACTATAAAAGTTGTATAATGGGAAAGGCATCTTAATGTATGCTATGAAATTAAAGGTCAATTATAATCTATGATTTGGAGTCAGAAGGCTAATAGATTTTAGTGTGATACTCGTTTAATTAATCTTTTACGTTTTTTTTAAGTAAGTAGCTAATCTTATTACCAAAGTAGCAAAAAACGCAACATCATATCATACTCCTTTTAAAAGCACGATTCTGAAAAAAAAAAATCTATGGTCAATATTACTCTTTCACAATATTTAATATTTTATTTATATCTTAATCTATTCTAATCATAATTATATCCTATCCTAATCTTACGTGAACTACCTATACCTTAACAGTTTAAAAAATATTAATATAATATTATAAAACATCTTTGAAGATAATAACTCATTTAAAAGCACGAGTTCGAAAAATTCTTTTTATGGTCAATATTACCATTTACTATTTTAAATATTTTATTTATATCTTAATATATTCTAATTATAATTATATCATATCATAATCCTACGTGAACTACTTATACCTTAACAATTTAAAAAAAATAATATTAATATAATATTACAAAACATCTTTAAGGATACTCCCTTTAAAAGCACGAGTTCAGAAAATTCTTTTTATGGTCAATATTACCCTTCACTATTTTAAATATTTTATTTATATCTTAATCTATTCTAATCATAATTATATCCTATTCTAATCCTTCGTGAACTACCTATACCTTAACAATTTTAAAAAAGTAATATTAATATAATATTACAAAACATCTTTAAGGTATTAATTTGTTAAGATAAAGAAATTATAAGTAACTAACATACTATCATATATAAAGTATTGCAAAAAAAAATTAAAAAATTTTAAAATTGCACAAAATACCCTGAAAAGTTCAAAATTATAAAACGCATCCCCATGTCTCAAAACTTAAAACAACAAATATGAAATCAAGAAATTACAGTAGTTTACGAAGAATTTAAGATTTATAGTTAACACCTCAATGTCTTAAAAATTATAGAAACACCCTCAAAAGTTTAAATTACGAACAAGCACCCTGAAACTCTAAAATTTTAAATTTTGCAAATAACATAGACGAATTAAAGGGATTACCATGATGCACCTGGAAATTTCTGATATTTCAAAACTTAAAACAACAAATATGAAATCAAGAAATTAACAACAGCCTCCGAAAAATTTAAAATTTTTAATTAACACCCTCAATGTCTCAAAAACTTATAAAAAATATAGAAACAACCTCCGAAAAATTATAGAAACAACTTCAAAAGTTCAAATTATAAAAAACCTCCCTAAATTTTTAAAATTTTAAAATTTACAAACAAAAAAAGATAAATTCAAGAGATTACCCTCAAGCACCTAAAATTTTAAACTTGGTCAAAATTAACGTCAAAGTTATAAAAATTATAAAAAACTCATTCAAAATTTAAAAAACACAAAAAACTCTAATATTTCAAAAGTTTATAACCACTACACATCAAATCTAGAAACTATTAGTAGGCCGTTGAAATTTAAAATTTTTAAAATTAATCTATAATTTTAATAATTGTAAAAAATACCCTCAAAATTTTAGAGTTACAAAAAATATCCTGATATTTAAAAAATTACCACCGACACAAGAAACATAGAAATTACAACTACTGAACTTAAAAGTAAATTTTTTTAAGAAAACACTCCCAAAACTTTAAAAAATACAACTCACACCTTCAAAGTTCAAAACCACAAAAAATGGCTGAAATTTTTAAAACTTGGCAAAGAAAAGTGTAATTGTTTGGTATTCTTTCATTTATATATATATATATATATATAATTGGTTTTTATCTTTATCTTTATTATGATTCCTCATCACGTTTGAAATGATTGACCATAATACTCATAGGATTTTTGGCAAACCCCCAGCCTTCAACGGGTTTGATTAGCCTTTACCGACTACCGTTTGAGTCGGGCTAGCATGCGGATTATCGGAATCCGTTCCGCATGTAACGTTGTGCTAAGGGAATGAACTCCCTTAGACTTCGTGCTATGATGTCGAATACATAGACTTCGCCATTGTTACGGGAATAGGCTACCCGGCGACACGTGTTAGGTGTTGACTTTAGGATTTTTGGCTAACCCCCAGCCTTCAACGGGTTTGATTAGCCTTTACCGACTACCGTTTGAGTCGGGCTAGCATGCGGATTATCGGAATCCGTTCCGCATGTAACGTTGTGCTAAGGGAATGAACTCCCTTAGACTTCGTGCTATGATGTCGAATACATAGACTTCGCCATTGTTACGGGAATAGGCTACCCGGCGACACGTGTTAGGTGTTGACTTTAGGATTTTTGGCTAACCCCCAGCCTTCAACGGGTTTGATTAGCCTTTACCGACTACCGTTTGAGTCGGGCTAGCATGCGGATTATCGGAATCCGTTCCGCATGTAACGTTGTGCTAAGGGAATGAACTCCCTTAGACTTCGTGCTATGATGTCGAATACATAGACTTCGCCATTGTTACGGGAATAGGCTACCCGGCGACACGTGTTAGGTGTTGACTTTATCCCTACTTAGGCTTCGGGATAAAATACCCCAGAATCGGACTCTGGTGTCTTTTTGTTCGGAAAAAGACTAAACCGGCGACGCGTGTTAGGCGTCGGCATATCCTTTCTTAGGATTCGGGATGAAATTCCCCATGCGTGTAAGGCATGGATTCTGGTGTTATTAATAACAACCTGTCACAATGTCGAATATGTGAACGGGTGTTCTTTTTAAACGGTTAAGAACTAACCGGCAGCGCGTGTCAGGCGCAGACTTATCCCTGCTTAGGATTCGGGATAAACTTCCTAGGATGAATCCTAGATTGATAAATTCTTGGAAAAGGTTGGTGTGGGAAAGGAAGAATTTTATATTCTATTTCCCGGTCTTCTTTTAGGGTGAAGGCGAACCCGAATACAAGGAAGGAAGAATTTTATATTCTATTCCTTGATTCTGGAAAGGAAGAATTTTATATTCTATTTCCAGTGCAAAAGAAACTAAGAGTGGGATCTCCACTCCGAGAATCTGGAAAATCTAGATAAACTTGCCTTTTATAGGATTGGTTATCTAAACTGAAAAAAAGAGTTCTTCGTTTATCGAAGTGAAACTTCAACTTCGGTTATAGCCATGGGAAGGCTTAACCGAAGAGAAAAGAATGGAGTTCTTTCATTTATCGAAAGGGAATTTCAACTTCGGTTATAACCATGGGAAGGCTTAACCGAAGAGAAAAGAGTGGAGTTCTTTCGTTTACCGAAAGGAGGCTCCGAACTGAAAGTGGACCTCTTGTTCATGGAAAGAGTCAAGAGGGCCAGATGGACATATTTGGTGGACCCACTGTCAATTGAAATTAATCAGTGAGGGATTTTGGTGGAGAAAATAATTTACAATCTGCATCTGACGATTGTTCATCGTCAAGATTGATTACAAAGGGTACAATGTCATTTAAAACAAAACCGCCATTGTAATCGAATCCGGCTTCAGAATCAGCTTCTTCTCCGCTGTCTGTGCCCTGGGCCGATGGTTCAGTATCGGATTCGTTACCATAAAGGAGAGAATCGGTGAAATAATTCTCATACCCTTTGAATGGTTGCTTATCCGCGACCACCGTCCTAACCTCATTGTCAGTGTCGACATACTTCAAGCACTGATGGAGAGTAGAGGGAATTATAACATTACTATGGATCCAAGGTCGACCTAATAGTAATTTGTACGAAGTCTCGGCATCAATCACATAGCACGTGACTTCTGTCTTCAAATCCCCCATTTGACACTTTTCTCAAGCTCTTCGAGATGCTTCTGATGCTGTTCTTCTGTCGTCATCTCTGTTGCGAGGGCGATCCGAAGAGATGGGATCTGAATTTCCAGCGGTAGCACAGCTTCACATCCGTATACCAGCGAATACGGGGTGGCGCCTGTAGGCGTGCGTATGGTGGTGCGATAAGCCCAAAGTGCTTCACCGAGTTTATCGTCTCAGTCTCGTTTATTGGTCTTCACAAGCTTTGACAGGATCTTAATGATCGTCTTGTTAAACGCCTCAGCTAATCCATTCGCAGCGGGATAATAAGCTGTTGACGAAACATCTTGAATTTTGAACTTGTCACAAAACCTGACGAAGGCGTTGCTTATGAACTGTGGACCATTGTCATGAATGATCCATCTCGGCACGCCGTGTCTGTATATGACATGATGCTTGATGAAATTGATGACGTTGTTCGTCTTCACTTCTCTAAGTGCAATTTCTTCAGCCCACTTTGAAAAGTAATCCGTGATTGCGAAGATAAACCGATTGCCTTTGACTGAAGGGGGAAAAATAGGACCGACAATGTCCATGCCCCATGTCTCAAATGTCCAAGACGTGGTTGACGTGTGTAAATGCTTTGGTGGTTGATGCATATAATTCGCATGTATTTGACATGCATGACACTCTCTGGCATATTCGATTGCGTCACGAACCATCATTGGCCAGAAATACCCCATTCTTCTGATGCGATCATACAGTTTGGGACCAGGCTGATGCGCACCACATTCTCCTTCGTGTGCTTCCTTAAGAACTTCTTCTGCTTCTTTGTTCAAAAGGCATCGGAGTAACAAACCATCGTACCCTCTACGGTATAACGTATGAGTCTCGGTATTATAAAAGAATCTTGGTGCTCTTCGGCGGATTGATTCTCTTTCTTTTACATCCTCTGGCAAAATACCGTATTGGACGTAGTCGATGATAGGAAAGCGCCAATCTCGGGACTCAGACCCAATTTGAGTTGAATTCACCTCTTTGGCGCTCATATTTCTATCATCTTCCTGTTCAATCTCCATACTGTATATGGGTATGCAGAGTTGATGCGTCCTCACCGTGACCAAGAGTTCAGTTTCGGGAGGTTGTGCAAGTGATACTGCTAACGCTGCCAGTGCATCCGCATAAGCGTTCTGGAGGCGAGGGATGTATTCGATAAAGAATTCTTCAAAAGATTCTGCCATTCTGATGGCTTCCTGGTGGTATGGGATCAGGTCTGGATTCCTGACTTCATACTCTCCGCGAACTTGGTTGACTATCAGTTGAGAATCCCCAAAAGCTTCGAGATATTCGACCCCCAGCTCCTTGGCACAACTGAGTCCAATGAGAAGCGCATTGTACTCTACTACGTTATTGGAGCACGGACTAGTCAATGAATAAGCCCAAGGCATCACATGCTTTCCCGGGGAGATTAAGACAACCCCAACCCCAGAGGAAACAGTAGAACCTCCCGGGGTTATTACCTTATTAACTGCCCTTGAAGCACCATCGAAATATAATTGCCATACTCTTGTTGGTGTGATGTAGTATTAACCTCGTGGGTTTCATCCGGCAAGTCATCGTATACTTCTGCCGTATCTGTGGTTGGGTTTACTGCCAGAAGATCACAAATCGCTTGTCCTTTGATCGACTTCTGTTGTTTGAAGTGCAAATCATATTGGGACAAGAGAAGGGCCCACATCGCTAACCGCCAATTCATAGAGACCGGTTGCATCATAAATACCCGTACTGGATTCACGTTGGAAATGACGTAAATCGTCTGTCCCACCAAGTAATGCCGCATCTTTTGCATTGCGAATACCAATGTGAGGCATTCTTTCTCAATCATTGGATATCGAGACTCCGAGATTCCGCACCTACCAAGGTCCGACTTAGGTAATAAACTGCCTGTTCGTGACCGTTATCGTCGTCTTGTGCTAGTAAAGCACTTATCGAATGGTTCATCGCCTTGATGTAAATCAAGAACGGTTTACCTGATTTTGGTGCAACGAGAACAGGAGGGTTCGCCAGATATGTTTTGATATCTTCGAACGCTTTTTGGCAGGCATCATCCCAGATAAATGATACCCCTTTCTTGTTTAGCTTAGAGAACGGTTGGCACTTCCCAGAGAGATTTGAGATGAATCGCCGGATGTAAGCTAAACGCCCTTGCAATCCTCTGAGCTCTCTTAGATTTCTAGGAGGTTGCAGTTCATGTATCGCTTTCACCTTATCGGGATCGATATGTATACCTTTAGTGGTGACGACGAACCCAAGGAATTTTCCGCTGGACATTCTAAGGAATGATTTAGTGGGGTTCATCTTCAATTGATGACTCCTCATAAGATCGAACATCATCTTCAAATCCTTGATGTGATCTTCTTTGTTACGGCTTTTCACAACCAAATCATCAACGTAGCATTCGACTGTCTTCCTGAGATGTTCTTGGAAAATCTTAGTCATTGCTCGCTGGTATGTGGCGCCTGCATTCTTCAGACCGAATGGCATCACCGTGTAGCAAAAGACACCGAGAGGCGTTCTGAACGCTGTATGCTTCTCATCATCTGGGTGCATCTTGATTTGGTTATACCCTGAGAAACCATCCATAAAAGACATTCTCTCAAATCCGCATGTATTGTCGATAATGACATCTGTGATTGGGAGAGGAAAGTCATCTTTCGGACATGCCGTGTTCAGGTCCCTGAAGTCGATACAGATCCTGATTTTACCGTTCTTCTTCATGACTGGAACGATATTGGCTAACCAATCTGGATGTTGCTCCTCTCGGATAAATCCTGATTCGATCAGTTTCTTAACCTCTGCCTCAATAGCTTCCATGATCTGCGGACGAAACCGTCTTTGCTGTTGCTTGACAGGTTTGGCATCCGGCTTGATATCAAGGCGATGCATTGCTACATTGGGGTCGAGCCCTGGCATGTCTTCATAGTTCCACGCGAAGACGTCGATATATTCCCTGATGAGAGCAATCAATTCCTCCTTCTCATCTGGGGGAAGACTGTCGCTGATGAATATAGGCTTTAGGTTGGCCTCATCACCCATGTTAATCTGGACTATTTTATCTTCAGTGGGTGGTTCTCTTTGCTCGAACCTATCGCCATACTGCATATTCAGATGGTGAACCCACGGGTCTTCCCATGTTGGCATTTGATCGTCGTCTTCCATTGTGGACGGATCAGCTGTAGTCATGTTCGCCATTAGGGTTTTGAAAACTTCTCCCAGACTTGTATCGGAGTCCCACTCTGAAGCATCGGGAGAGTATCCCTTCTTGGCTTTGTTAGCAATTTGATCGATAATTTGCCAACCACATTCGTCATCTGATGAAACATAACCTAAGCCTCGCCCATATTTATAATAATCCTCAGGTTTACCTTTTGGTACATATACTGCTTTGGCTGGATTACGAGGACCTCGATCGAAGTATAAACCTTCTCCGAGTGTGAAATCGTAGCCCTGCTTTTCCATGAGCTTGCGCGCTTCTGGACTATACTTGGATAGATGTCGACCAGGTTTGTCATCATCTTCGTCTTCACTTAGGAAATGATCTGGTAACGGAGAGCTTTTTCCTTTACCGTAAATCACTTCTTTAGCACCTCTTACTTTGTTCGGGATGACCATGGTTGTTCCGAAAGAATGCTGGAGGTGTTCCTTCGTTACATAGGATGATCGGATCGGCATATACAACTCAGGATTGTCGTACAGCTCTTTTATCACATCATCAAGAGACAAGGAGTACTCTAAATCATCTTTTATTGCAATATCGGCAAGTTGCCAGTTACAACCTCCATCTGACGATTGTTCATCGTCAAGATTGATTACAAAGGGTACAATGTCATTTAAAACAAAACCGCCATTGTAATCGAATCCGGCTTCAGAATCAGCTTCTTCTCCGCTGTCTGTGCCCTGGGCCGATGGTTCAGTATCGGATTCGTTACCATAAAGGAGAGAATCGGTGAAATAATTCTCATACCCCTTGAATGGTTGCTTATCCGCGACCACCGTCCTAACCTCATTGTCAGTGTCGACATACTTCAAACACTGATGGAGAGTAGAGGGAATTATCACATTACTATGGATCCAAGGCCGACCCAATAGTAAGTTGTACGAAGTCTCCGCATCGATCACATAACACGTGACTTCTGTCTTCAGATCTCCCATCTGGCACTTCACCCGGATCTTACCCAAGGGTCTTGACCCACTAGTGTTGAATCCATAAATAACAGTGCCTGTGGACGCCAACTTGCTTACTGGAATGCTGAGGAAATGCATCAATCGAAGCGGCATAATACTCACAGCAGAACCCGGATCCACTTGGATTCGGTTGACTTGGCTGGAGCCAATGTATCCGACGAAATATAACGGCCGATCGTGGTTCGAATTCTTCGTCTGCATATCTTCTTTGGTGAAAGTAATGCAGGGAAGGTTCTTAGTCGCTATGTTGCACTGTTGACTCAGCGGTTCTGGCTGTTCATGCACCGGCTTGACTTGAGTCAGAAATACCTCTGCATTGGCCAAAGCTTCTTGTAGGGCCTCCCTGGTTTCTTTGGATAATCGCAGCAACTCATACAGCGTTATCCGTGCAGGAATGTTGGCTAATTGCGCCATAATGTCGAAGCTATGCGGAGTCTTCGAGCTTTCCGGTTTGTCTCTTCCAATTGGACGACTGAAACGAGACTGCTTCGGATTCTGTACCTCTTGGGGATTCTTCTCTTTTGGTTTATTCACCGGTTGTCGTAGAGCTTCTTTACCCGGTGTGGGACTCGTAATCACCCCCATCTCTGTGAGAGTTTTGGCTGGTCCCCGTTTATTCACCCCCTGCTCACTAGGTGGTGGATAGTTGTAGTGATACTCATTTCCGCTTCGGGTTACAAAAACTTCTTGTTCTTCTTCAGCGAGCGGAAAAGCTATTATTCTTTCGTCATCTTCTCCTGGGATAGCAGAGACTCCGCAACAAGACTTTCCTTTCCTTTTGGACTTCTTCTTGGATGACGACCCAGCCCATTGTTCATCTTCAATCAGGTCGGGGTGAACCCAGAGGATTTTGCCGTTCGGAGCTGTATGTGGCACAAGTCCTTTTTGGCGCTGTCCATGCGGGTCGTCGTTTACTGTCTTCATTCCCACCTTGGTGATGCATTTTGGTTTGTTCATCTTCAATCAGGTCGGGGTGAACCCAGAGGATTTTGCCGTTCGGAGCTGTATGTGGCACAAGTCCTTTTTGGCGCTGTCCATGCGGGTCGTCGTTTACTGTCTTCATTCCCACCTTGGTGATGCATTTTGGTTCAAACCACGCTGTGGGCACTGATCCAAAGCTGATTGAAACCGCGTTTGCTCCAACATTCTTGGACGGCTTCGGGTGGTACGCGCAGTACTTTGGATCCGTCACTTTGCTGGCCCCTTCTTGATCCACGATCGCCGGCAACTGGATCTTGTTGTTCTCCAACAGGTATTTGAAGATGCCGGGAACTTCATCATCCTTGAAGGAGTACACTTTAGGAAACCTCGGCTCCGCAGATTTCTGCTTCTGAGGCCGTTGTTGCCATTGCCCTCGAGATTGTTGTGGTGCTTGTTGCTGTGGCTGTTGCTGAGGTTGCAATTGGAAAGTTTGATTAGCATCAACTGCATTAGCATGTGCCTTACCTTTCCCCCGTGGGACAAAATTCTGCTTTGGAGCATTCGTCGCCTGTTGGCCTTTCTCCGCCTTCTTCCTTCTTAGGAATCGCTCGGCTTGCTCTCCTCGGACCTTCAAATCCTTCCATGTTTTGGACGGTGCTGTCCCCATTGCTTCCAACACGTCCAGCGCGAGGTTGTTGTGGCAAGTCTGGAGGATGAATTCCTCGGTGATCGGGTCCCGACAGTTCATCGCCTTGTTCCGGAACCTTTTGATGAAGGTGTCGACTAACTCCCCGTCCTTCTGCTTCTCATCGAGCAACGATCCGATAGATATCTCGGTGTCGTCGTCGAAGAAGTTGGCCAGGAACTTGGTCTCCATGTCATCCCAGCTGTTCACGCTGCCTGGCTTGAGGCGGCGATACCAATCGAAGGCGGCTCCGCGAAGAGTGCCGATGAATGACCGCACCATCAGAGGCTCATTACCAGAGATAACTCCCAAGTGTGATTTGAAGTAAATCAAATGCTGGGTAGGTGAACCCATCCCATTAAACGGCGCGAAGTTAATTAGATTAAACTTCGCCGGATATGGGATCGATTCCCATTCTCTTGGGTATGGGCAAGGAATGCCTGTTTTCTTCGTCTCTTGAGCGGAAATCAATGTATTGATTTTGCTCTCGAGGTTTTTAATTTTTAGGCTTTCACCTGTATCTTCAATAGCATTCCCGTTACCACCCCCTGCATTGACGGGAGGATCATTGATATTATGAGCATTCGTATCCTCATCTTCCAGATTAACCGGGTTACGACGATTCTGCTCGCCTTGTTGGTTCGCCAATGCTTGGATTTGTTGGTCATGCATTTCTCTCATGTTTTGCATGGCCATCTGCATTTCGAACCTGAAGGTTTCCTGCTGCTTAGCTAAGGCGTCTTCAAGCATCTTGGCGATTTGTTCCGCACTTATCATAAGTGCCTCGCGGGGTTGTCCCTCGCTGGATACCGTATTATCTGATGCAACCGCGGAGCCGGCATCAGATTCTTCATCTTCTGAAGGGCGTCTTGTCCGAACCCTACCATAGGTTGCTCGCTCGATGGTTCCGGACTGCAGACGGGTTCTAGGCCGGGAGGCTCTCAGAATCGACTCGAAATCATCCCGTGCCGATGTCCCCTTGCTGGTCTTGTTGGTGGTGACCCTCGGAAATTCTTCGTCTTCAATCATCCTTCTTCTTCGTTGAAAACGCCTAGGCCTGGGTTTTGGCATCTCCGCACTGAGTCTTTCAAAAACTGAAACTCTTTCGGGGACCGCCTTGATGCAGTTGCATTCAGACAATACCGCCCGAATGAGTTTGGAACAGGGGCATTGAATTTCCTGTTCTCGGGGACTCCTCTTCCTGGTTCTATTCGTACCCCCAGCACGATAGTACAACTCGTCATTTTGACAGTCGGAGTAACCTATCGTGTGCGGGCACGACTTCTCAGGTATAACACTATCACTATCAGATGATAATGTTTCCATCTGAGGTTGGATCGCCTTCTTTGGGCTTTCAAAAGTTACACGCCTCGAAACGTGCCTTTGTGGGCGCGAGTCTTCAGTGTGCTCTTGGACTTCGATGCGCAAATTGGTGTGCATAGTTGTTTTGAGCTCTTTGTCATACTGGAGGTGATGGCGACCCCCAACGTGTTGAGTCGTTCTGGGCTTCTTCATTGGGCCCAAACGCTCGTGAACTGGAACTTTGCCTCTCTCGTCGGGAACTGGACCGAGGCGCTCCAAAACTGGCTTCCTCCTTCGGGATGATTCTGCATGATCTCCCGGAGTAGCCATAGGAATTAACGGCGACTTTGGTTGATTCGCTGGAGTTTGACCTTGCTTAGAAGGCTGTGATGGTTGCTTTTTGGTCTGAGTCGCCACTTCAGACTTCGGCTTCCAGACTTGGCAGGTTGGTGGTGGTTTCTTCGTCACCTCCTTTTGCAGTCTTCTACGGGCTTCCTGGACTTTAGCCCGTGCCTGTGCTGACATCGCGCGGCGCTTGCGGATACGCTCCTCAAGCGTCGAACAGTTTCGTTTGACGCGGACCCATTCGTTCTTTGGCAGCTTGGAGGAGTCGCCATTCATTGGTGGTTGAGGCTGTTTGCCTCTTCTGTTCTTCAGATCCGCGTTGTAGCAGAATCCGTTTGTAGACTCCATCGCCTTGGCGAGTTGCTGCGTAAGGCGTTGACGACGCCTCTGGCGGGCTCTCTTTGAGAGAGTCACAACGCCTTCAACAGTGGAGGCGTTGGCGGGAGTTGGGTTGACCTGGTTGGAGGTCGGCAGAACTTCACCCGACGCGACTTTGGCGTCAGCTGGGGTGAGAGCTTCGTTGGCTTTCCGAGCTTCTTCGAACCAACGAACTTTTCTCCTGGAGGAGAACTTCTTGGACTTGCGGGGGGAGGTAGATCCGGACGAGGACACGTACTCCTCGAACTTGGCTTGGTCGAACTCATACTCGACCTCCTCCACGACCGGGATTGAGATCCGCGGCTGCGACGTGACGATCTCGGCAGCGAGACCGTTGGCTCCCACTGTGGTCGCCAGATTGTTCGCGTGGAAAACTGTTTTCTTTTTCATTGAGATAATTGTCATCTTGGATTACAAAGATCCGGTCTTTTATAGATCCGGTTACAACTAAATCAAAGAAAATAAAGAAAAATTACAACTTTCTCCTTGTGAACAAATCGCAGGCTCCTGTTTTACGGTCGCTCACTTTCGTGGGTTCTTTGCCAACGCCAGGGTTAATCCGTGGACCACCGCGCGATCTAGATCCGGTCGGATCTACACGATTTGACGGGTATTATTCCACGAAGGGAATAATAGCCGGGAGGGATTAGTTCACTAAGGAAATAATCGCTCGGATCTCGGGATCTAAGACCAAGCTTAGATCCGGAGTGTGATCTCGTGTAGATCTCAGATCTGTTCTTCCCCTCTCTCGAACTCCTGCCTTTTGTGACGTGGATGCTCGCCGAGGATCAGATCTGGATGTCCAAGTCTTCAAGTCTTCAAAACTCTAAGCTCGATCTTCAATCCGGCAGAGTTTCGGCTCTCAAAAGTCCAACCTTTGAAAATGAACAAAAGGGGGCCTATTTATAGGCTACCCTCACTGTGCCTTGGGCACAGTGCAGCCGGCCACCTCAAGGTGGCTCGGCCACCGAGCCACCTCAGGGTGGCTCGGCTTTGGCCGAGCCACCTTGAGGCGGCTCGGTTTTGGCCGAGCCCCTCTGGGTTTGCCGTTTTTCCGTCGTTTTGCGCTGTATCCGTTTCTCAGTTCTGTCCGTGATTCGGTTGACTTAGATTCTGATTCATTGATCTGATTTGGCAGTAAGTCGGATTCCTGATTTGGCAGTAAATCCACTTCTGAGTTTGAGTCTGAAACCGATCTTGATTTGGTCGTGATTCATCCGAGTCCGCTCTTGTTTGAATGACTCGTTGATTCCCCGAACTGTTGGTTTGATTCCACGCTTGAATGGATGTATCCCGTTGCTTGCGTGCGGTTTGTCAACCTCGTCGCCTCGTTGGTTCGTCGGTTTGTGCCGAGCTATGCTGAGGGACCTATAAGCAATTTTATATGCTTACAGTATCTTCATAACTTTCGAATGTATTATTAAGTTAACTATGAATGGAATCATATTTTCTTTATTTATATATTTCATGCGTATATTTCCCCTTGCATGATTGATTCTTTTGAGATTTCTGGCAAATCCCCAACCTTCAACGGGTTTGATTTGCCTTTACTGATTACCGTTTGAATCGGACTAGCCATACTATTCCCCTCAGTATAATGAGTTGTCGAGAGGTTTCTCTTAGGATTTTTAGCAAACCCTCAGCTATCAACGGGTTTGATTTGCCTTTACCGATTACCGTTTGAATCGGGCTAGCTGTACTATTCCCCTTAGTACGATGAGTTGTCGAAGAGATTTCTCTTAGGCTTAATGCTAAGATTTCTCTTCTAACCCGGGCCGCTCGAGGCTTGGGTATGGGTTAACTGTCAGGCCGTGGTCTGGTTGGGTCATGTGGGTGAGTCAGCCTTATCTGGGGTGATTTGAAAGCTCGACGCTTCGGATGAGTTCGATCAATTGGGCGAGTGGAGAATTTGCACGTGGGATTTGCACGCGCAGGCGAATTAGAGCGAATGGACGCTCAACGTATCTCAGGAAAAATTCGAAATGAGTCTAAGGTTCACAGGCAAACTTCATCCTTGCGGGTGAAATTTGAAATAGTGATGACGAGTTGTACATCCGCAGGCGAAATTTGTCCCTACGGGCAAAATTTGAAATGGTGATGACGACTTGCACGTCCGTAGGCAAAATTTGTCCCTACGGGTGAGATTCAAAACCTGTGCGCCACGTGTCTTGCGGGCGGGGCTTCGTACTTTCCAGCTAAGGCCGCGTGGGCTTGTCAGACCACATCAAATGCGATTCGACAAGGTGACGTCGTTTCCGTGCGCCTCGTGCGAGGCTGAATCGTGGCCGTCGTTTTGATCCTGATCGTTAGATTCGGTTGCGAATGCTCGCTCGGTTCGAGTCTTGAATTCGACTCGCCCGACCCATTCCTCATTTTGATGGTTTCTCTGTAACCGTTGAAGATCGAACTGCTGAGAGCGATCCGGACCGTCGATTTCGATCGTGGCCACGTCGTTCAACCGCAGACGTCTCACCTTTAAATAGACTTCATCTTCTTCTTTTGGAGACTACTGTGTTCAAGAATATCTGTCCGCTCAAACCTTTCAAAGAGAAAAGCTCAGGTTTCTTTCTCGATTCTTCGATATGGCGCCAAAGTCTAAGAGGTGCGCTTTGAAGAGAAAGGGCCTAGGCGGTCCTTCTAGTGACGCCGCCGCTGGTAAGGTTGCCGACGTTTCTAGAGCACCTTCGAGTAAGTCCAACGACTTCGCGTTGATGAATGATGCTGAATTGAGAAGACGAGCACTGTTTGTCTTTCTTCTTTTGTGGATTTTGCTATTTTTGGCAATTTCCCTGATTTGGGTGAATTTCCCCCTTTTCAGGCGGATTCGGCCTTTGTTAGGCAAATCCAGTCCCTGTCAGTCAGTCTTGTCTTTTATCAGGCGGATTCAATTATCCTTAGGCAAATCTAGCCTAACAGGTGGGTTTGTCCTTTGTCGGGTGGGTTCTGCCTTTGTTAGGCGAACTCGGTATTGGCCAGGAGGACTTAGTCTCGCCAGGCGGGATCCGTTTGCTGAGATTCGCCTGCTTGGAGGACTTAGAAGTTTTCTGATTCCAAATGTGAATTCAATTCTAACCCTATGGCCTTGTATTGCAGCCACGTTTTCTGATGAGGCCCTCCCGAAGGGTGTTGTCATTGGCCTTGTCGGCGGCTCGGGTCATACGGCGCCCTCCCGATTCCCTCTTCCTGATCCAGTGCCCATGTTTGTTGCTGACAAGATGGAGGAGTTGGTCAAGAGAGTGACTGATGGGCATCATCTTATGTTGCGTGAGTTGATTACTGATGCAGCACTGAGAGACATGGCTAGGACGGAGCTGAAAAAGCCCCAGTTCATGTTCGGTGATGCCGTGACTGACCCTTCGGCTCTATTGCTGAGAGAGGGTAAATGGCTTCGTGTCGTGGATGGAGTCCATTACTATCTTCCCAGTATGCCGAAGGGGTTCTCGATCATTGAGTTGCGGTCGCTTGCGGTCCCGAGACCAATGAACTGGGATCTCTGACCCCTACTCAAGATGGGATAGTTTGTGGGGTCTTCACAGGGTCGTCCGTTGGGTATAGGGTCGACAGCTCTTGTAAGCGTGTGGTTTCCTTGCGTCCCGACTTGCTAAACAATGAATGGCCTGTGGGGGAAACGACTGTAGTGGTGGAGACTTTTCGTCACCGTTTCTTCCGGGCTGGGGGGCAATTCCCCCCGAAGGACTTCAGAGCTCTGGGATGGATTCATTCTGCGCCTGACAGTAGCACTTGGTGGTATAAGATCACCGAGTACGTCTTGACAGAGAATTCTAACCTCGCGGGCTCAGAGCTGTTCGTGGCTATCCGAGCCACCCAGCATGGCCTGAAGATCAACGCTCCTTAGTTCCACAATATCTTGGAACTTTACTGTCTGGACATCGGTACGTTCTTCACTCCTAATGGTGAGCTTGGCATAACCCTCCACGAGATGTATGATGTGTTGGGGCTGCCTTTGGGGAGCTTCCCCTATAAGGAGTACGTACCGCGTCAGGACGAGATCGACTATCTTTCGAGTCGGTGCCCCCTGATGGTTGAGACCTTATGGCAGTTGCTCGGCCACTACCACATATATCTTGACACCTTGGACACAGTGGACCATAAGGGCAAGAAGAAGAGGGCTCTTGGGATTAGTCACAAGAACTGGGCTGACTACCTGTTCCCGGGGAATGATGTTAAGGGGAGGCCTACTCTACCACTGGGCGAGTGTGACCAGGCCGAGGTGGAGAGACGGATGGCCAAAGGGGAATCCGCCGTAACCCTTGAGCATGATGAGGGTGGGTTCCCATTCGGGACGACCTTCCAATCGTTCTACCACCAGGCCAAGTCTCCCATATCCGCAAAGGCTCTGCTCGCGGGTTACCTCATGCTGTGGTTGAAGAGGTGTGTGGTTCCCACCTACTCCTTTGAGGCGCTCCCGATGGAGGTGGTTTACCTTGCGGTACGCTTGGCCTATGGGAGGCCGTACGCGTTGGTGTCAACAACGATAGCCTGTATCCAAAGGGGGCTTCACACATTGACAAACCAGTTTTGCCATGTGTCGTATGTTGACGAGGAAGAAGGCGAAGTCGCTAGGACTCCTAATCCGAGAGTGGGGCTGTCGTACACTTACTTGATGGCATGGTTCGTATACCACTGCGAATGTTTGATGAGTGCCCCAGCGGCTCTACAAGAAGAGGGATCTGTCCTGTTCATCCAACGTCTGGAAAGATGCTTTTGGAAGTGTAAAGATGTGTTGACATGAGGAAGACGTTGTCTTATTTTGGTCATTATAACTTCCAACGATTCTTTCCTTACTTCACTAGGGGTAGCTATGGCGAGTCGCTTCGGGACGTGTAGACGGTGGGCCATAACACCGTTCTCTCCTGTGGCGCCTTCCGATGGTTAGTTAACATCCGGCCGGGGTATCACGTCTTGCGAACGGGCTCCGTGTGTTACCTCGAGCCCTATTTCCCTTGTAGGTTTGCCCGTCAGTTCGAGTATGACCAGCTCTATGTTGGGAATATCAACCCTTATTTTTATTACGAAGGAGGGTTGGTTGATGGTGCGCGAGGGTGGTTCTAGACCCACGCGGGTTGCACTAATGCGCACTTTGAATTGCTAGCTAAGGATCGCGACCTTCGCCATTCGCTCCTCTATTGTCGGTGGTATCGAGGTGCCAGCGTGAACCCTGAGGGCTTTTGGCTTCAAAGTTCTTAGCTGGCAGAGCACAAGCACCGCTCAGGGGCAGCTCCCTGCCCCTCAAGGTGAAAGGGTTGCTAAACTGTGGAGGAATGGTTTGAGGAGGTCCCTGATGAGGAGGCCGAGGATCTTCACGCCGGCTTGGGAGACTTCGGGGAATTCGCG
>NC_033795.1:1493955-1502572 GCF_001876935.1 Asparagus officinalis | reverse complement strand
TAGCTAAACCCTAAATTGAAAATCACAGGCACCACACGACAGAGCACACAACACACACACACAGCACACAACACAAGATAATATATAATATACATATTTATATATATATATATATAATATATATATAATATAATTATATATATTAATATTATATATATATATATAATATATATATAATATATATATATATGTATGTATGATTGTATATATATAATAATATATATATGATATTATATATTATATATATCAAATACATCAATACATATAGGTATATAGTATACTATATATTATATATATGGTACAATATCATATGATATACTATATATATATATATATATAGATATTATATAATTATATATATATATATCTATATATACTATACTAATATATTAATATATACATACAGTACATATATATATCATATATGGATTGTAGGCGTCAAAAATGCTTATAGACATTCCAACACACATGCAAGACAACATAGAAAGAACGATAATACACGTCATAAACAGCACTGTGGCGCTGCAGCCATGGTGTCGGCGGCTCTATGGCGCGCGGCAATCCAAAGCGCTCGTGCTAAGGCTGGCAGCAGACCAAGGCGCGCGGCTATAAGCGCGGCACCACGACCAAGGCGCCGCGGCTGATGGCGGCGGCAGCACCAAACGCGCCGCGGCTAGGCGCGGCAGACCAACGGTGCGCAGCGGCTGTAGCGCGGCGCGGCGGCCTATTCAGTTGTCGCCGTGTGTTATAAGAGCGATGACGTGCATTATAAGACAGTTATTATTGATGATTTTTTGAAGTCCACGTGAGCAGCATATCAACAGATGAACCACACCCCCGTGTGCTGCTCGGGAAAACAGAGTTTAACACAGCGGAAAAAGGTGGTTAAACGTTCGTCTGGTGAGAGCTGGTTTTGTAGCAGCGCATTTGTGCTACCATAACCGTAGCTCTAATACGCGGTCCTTGGCAGGCTTACCGTCGGACTTGCCGCGCGCACGTGCGCTAGACATGCCGCGTCCGGCGCCTACGGAGCGTAACCCCACATGCGAAGGCGCGCGGCCAAGAGAAAACAACATGGTCGGTTTATCTTGCCACGCCCCAGGATTTCAAACTGTGCGTGCACTGAGACCCTATAATACCTCCCTAACACACGAAATAAAGGCAGAGTAAGCATTTTGGAGCAGAAATACTTGAGTCTGTTGGTGAGTTCGTTGAGAAAGAAAGATAGAGAATTTACGCCTTTGACAAGCATCATTTGGTGATTGCCTACGAGATCTAAGCTCAGACTTATCGTTTGGTAAGAACGAACATCTTATCATCGATAGACTGATTCGTTTCAAATCTTTACTTCGAATAAACCGAAGGAGAGATCACAGACAACTCTCGATCTACGAATCGGCTGGTCCACGAACTAAAGCGTTCCCGCGCCACCAAAGTCACATGCGAAAGAAACAAAAAGGCAGGAGTTGAGAAACACATTTCTGTGTTATTTTCTCGAGAGTTGTATTTTCTTTTATTTTCATTGTAATCTTTGTAACGCTCGAAGTTTTAATGGAACTGGCAATTGGAAACAAACTTTCGCTGAAAACAAACTGAGCCGACCACAGTGGGCAGAGCCAGCGGCCTCCTGCCGAGGCGCAGTTGTCCCACGCCGCATTAAAGGATCATCGTCACTGAAGAGATCGAATATAGAAATTCGCATCAGGCAAATACGAGGAGTAATGTCTGCCTCGTCATCAAAAATCCTCCTCACCCCGCAAAGTGCAGGCAAAGATTTCTTACTCCCAAGAAAGTTCGCACGAGTCTCAGTTCGGCAATGAAGACCGCAGGTAGAGATTCGTTAGCCAAGTCATTGGCAAAGGAATCAACCCTGCGACACTCTCTGTTCCGAATGACCCTTCACCAGTTCAAGGGTCCTTAAACCAAGATGCTCCGGTATTCGGACAAAGAGAGCTCGTCAGAGACTACACGTCCAAGACGCCGGCCGCGCTCAGTCAATTGGCTAAGCCATGGCAACAGACCGACGGGGAATAGTCCCGTCATTACTTACACGGACCTAAAGCTCGAGGAATCAAAAGATGGTTCAGTTGCCCCTAAAGGCAAAATAATCACATCTCTGCACAGGGACTTACGGGGAACAGAGGGAAATTGGAAGAACTTCTTGGTTCAAAAGAGCCCAGTTCTACCGCTGAAGAGCGGCGTATACAAAGGCCGTCAAGCAAAAGCTCTCACGCGTCGGTGCCCAATTCGTCAACTCGAAAGCGGCAGGAAAACAAAAGAAGTGGTAGATGGAAGAAACCAACAAAAGAACTGTAGAGTTTGCGGTTCCCAAAACGAAGACACAACCCAAAGCAATACAGAGAAGTCAGTCTTAACCGCGGGCAGCACAAGACTGTCGCTGGCTCATCATATAACCCCGGCACCAACCCCCCGTACTACTGCCGCGGCTCATCATCATAACCGCGGCAGCACGGTACTGGCCGCCCGGCTCATCATAATAAGCCGCGGCAGCGCCATACTGCCCCGGCGCCGCCATCAAACAACCGGCGACAGTTATGGCTGCCGCGAGCAAAGAGAAGCGTCAATGAAGACCCCATTTCAACTCCGTTTCAGCATCCGTCCCAAGCGCGTCTGCTGCAGTCACCAGTGAAGATTCAGGACAATAGCCGGACGACAGTATGAAAGTCAAAACTCATCAGAATTAGATCTCCTTAGTTTGGCATTTGATAATGCAGGGCAAGCCCAACGCAAAGGCAGTCAAACGCCAGCAAGTAAACCCTTAGTGGTCTTCTTATACAGGGGGTCGTAAACATCTCCTGTCCAGACTGCCCAGCAAGTCACAGAACGGAAGAATACCAGTTCTTCTCGTCTGGACCGATGATGACACACCATTCCGCAAGGGGGTGGATTTAAAATCCACCTTGATCGGCTCAGAAGCCGACAACAAGTCGTCCTGGCGCACGTTAACGAAGGTTCAGAAGAAAGAGATAGGTTGCTCAAAATCGGTAACAACACGATGAGCTTGTACTATCAGAAAAATAACTGTCAAGAAAAAGGAGTTGTTACAAGAAAACGGTCGTCAGCTGCTCGCTGTGAAGAGACTCATCAAGGCCAGTGCCTGACAGAATAGCGATGCTCTAAAGCGATTCAACAAGAGTCTCCGCTCATTTCAAAGACTTTCAAGTGAAACGTCAAGACCAAGATGAGACGTTTCAACAAGAAGGAAAACCGGCAGTCCCGACAGAGCATGATTTCCCTTGAGGTCACTATTAATATGCACCAACAAGGGACAGCAAGTCAGGTCAATCCCGACCCTGATTGTTCTCATGCAGCAGGGGGGAGAGTTGAGCAGGCGTCTTTCATCAAAGGATGGCCGCGGTTACAAAGAAGGCCCAACCTAGCGACGAGACTTACAGAAAATGCACGAGGGTATCTTCAGATGAAGAAATGTCAGATACTTGGTTCAGTCCATTGCATCGGACGATACCCGCATCCAGTGTTTGGACAAGCCAAAGAACTCATTCTGCATTACTGCCGCGAGCCAATTGGTCACATCTAGCCAAGAAGCCAGTGGCTAAACAACGCGAAGACAATCAGAGCTAGAGTTCAAGACATGAGAGGGAGTTAGGCTATAGCAAGCAACATGGCGGATTTGGCAGTTCAGCAACACCAACGCGAATCAAGCCCATAAGAGCGGAGATCAGCTCGGCATAATGACAAAGAGATGAGGACACGTATGTTTGAAGATCATCCTCTAGATAAAGCACAACTGGCGCGGAGCGACACGACCAATCAGCACTCAACCTCCCACAGATCTATTTGAAGAAAAGCAGGAAGAGGACAGAAGATGCACGATCATCGAGCAGCAAAGTCACGCTTCTGATGACGGCTCAAGAAGCTGACGAAAACGGGCATTCCATACCCGGTACCCCAAGGGAGTGGGACCATGATTTCCTTACCCCAGAAATTTAATTGATTACTTTATGCTCCTTTTGATGCAGGCGCTTCAGCACAAACTCAGCATTGAATTTATTTTAAGTCGCATGCTGGCGCAATATCCCGGGAACGTAAGCCCTTCATGTTCGCCGGTCATGTTGTGGGACCCTTCGCGCGGCCTGCTTCGATTGGTACCCGAGTCTTAAGCCCAGGAGTATCACTAGCTGGGAGGATATGGAAGACTATTCCTCACCACTTCTGTCGACGACCGACACAGAGAAGTCTCGATCGGCACGTTGATTGATCGAAGCAAGCCAAAGGACGGGAATCTTGTTGATGATCTTTCGTCAAGCGAATTCCGGGACAAGCAGTGAACTGCAGAGATCCGACTTACTGAAGGAATTTATTCTACAAACATGTCATAATAACCTGTCCATTGATGTATTAGAATGTGGTAGGGGTTGTTCCACTCTGAAGACTTGGAAAGAATTGAAATGAGGGGTGAACAGGGCTGAGCGCTTTCTCAAAGAGAAAGAATTGGAGAGAGGTTGCCACAGCCAATAATCAGAAATTCAGAAGCAGAACTTTAATCTCGAGGCGAGGAAGAGGGTTCGGTGGCGCTGTCGATGCACATGGCAAACGTCACCATACCCAGCAGCAACACCACTACAAGGATCAGTTCCGGCTTCAGTTCAAATACTTGTTAGAAACAAAATCAACTTCCACCGTCAAAAACCAAGAAGAAAGCAACGAAGATCAATGAGGCCAAATCATTGTGCCATACCACAGAAGGGCACCATGCCTACTGAAGACATGTTATGCTTAAAGGACTAAAATACAAACATTAATTGCATGTTGTATTGTGGACGCCGAAGCCAAAGGAGAGCAAGGTAGGCGCAAACGCGTCTCTATTAGCTTCGGATCGTTCGCTTTGTTCGCTAGGTTTCAAGCCGCAGCCAGTATCAAAGGTCAAGATGCATAACCTAATCAACGGATGACCCTCACGCGACAGCCGCCAGAACGGCTCGTATCTCACACAGCTCCCCACACGGCGAATTCCTTTGGGTTCACTCGGATTTGCTGAAGATCGAACGCATGGACAACATCCCAATCAAGAGAGACAGTCAAAAAACAAGGAAAAGAGAAAGTCCTGTATATGGAGTCTCAGAATCCCGCGGAGAAGAATGGATGCACGGATAGCCAGCTTTTATGCCCTTCTGATGAGGAAGCAGGAAGTTTTCGCTACACGAACGTGGAACTGGAATACCAATTACAAATATCCGGAACTGCTTCGCCCAAACGCATTACAAACTTTGAAAGAGGTTGGGCGATCAGCTACACAACTCCTCCAGACCTGCGACCTGAAAAGCCGGCAACAACCGGGCTAAGCAAAAGGAGAAGGATACTCAACCCAAAGAAGGTTCAAATATTCGAAGCACAGTCGTCGACTTTTAGTCACGACCTGATTGGACGAGACAACCGGAAAGTCTCGAACGCAACCATATCGTTTCGACGTTAATTTGAGCTCAGCTGGCTACTATGCGGCAGCAAGAATCACTATTGTAGCGAGTTGCTCGCGCTCTCGAGGAAACAGGGAGCATTACAAGAAGCTTGGCTGATTCTGAGGTATTGCCTCACTCAGATCAAGCCAACTCGCCGGAGAAGCCAGAGTCATCAGTACAGCATTTCAATCTGGCAGCCACAAAATCCTTGGATCCGCTTTGCACAAAGAGAAGATTATGCGAAGTTAGAATTCGACAGCAATGATACCGGCCTCCTATATTTCACCGGGATAATATGGCTCGAGCATGTGCAATCGCGCTCCAACGTCGATCCGCGGCCGCTGTTAAGCATCAATGCACTGTCGATTGATGTACCACCTCGCGAATTCCCGTAGCAACGTTAGCCTCGTATCTATTTTTAGTTCTAAAAATAGCTCTAAGTTGATACTGGTAAAGAAAAGCAATAAGAATTGATTAAAAATATTTAATTAAGGAATAAAAATTTAAAAATATTATAGCTTAAAAATTATCGTCACTATATAAATTAAAGTAACTGCATATAATTTTACTAGTAAATTGGAGTAGCAAAAATACATTAGTAACATTAATTGATAGATATTTAAATTCATAAAAATGGTAAAAGACTATAATATGATAGATTGGCATTAATTAATTATAATTTAAAAATATTAATCTCTAATGTTAATAATATTTATAGGGTAAAAAATATAAGGAATTACGTATGGAGAAATTATCAGCATGTTTAGAGGTACCTTCAAAAGAATCAAGATATTTCCATTGCAAACGAAAAAGTGATGAAAATTAATCTAAAAATCAGAAAACGTCCATGAATCACTTGAATTGGCATCAATATAAGGTATATCTATTAAAAAAACATCGACTGAGTTACATTAAAAATAGTTTAATAACTTTATCCTAATCAAAGAAGAATTCTTCATGGAAGATATAAGAAAAATTAGTAAGTATTCATAAGTTTTATATTTTGTTCTTCAAATACTAAAGAAATTAAATATTAATATTATGATCTAAAGCAAATTGGTAATGAAAACAAGTCTTTAGTTTAGATCTGTATGGAAAATAACAGGGATAGAGCAAATGTAATATTATTAACATAACAGAAACTCTTATTGAATACACATCAGAAAAAATCATTATAGAGAAAAAAAGAGATAGCCCCTAACCTGAAATAGAAAAAAAAAATCAAAGTGTGTATTTTAAGAAGTTTGTGTCAAACATCATAAATACATTTAACTTCTTTGTAAAGTTAAATGAGAAGATAAAATATTAACGAACCCAAGAAAGATAACATAACAAAAAGTATAACTCCAACCTTATGTCACAATCGATGTAGATGATGAATACACTACTTTAGAATTTATTGGAAACAAAATAAAGGTGAAGAATGATTGATCTTAGCTCAATAAAAGAATAAAAAAGAAAGAAAAAAAGTTCTGAATATTTTCTATAATAGTTTAATTATTTTGAGTGAAATTAAGAATATTTAGAATGGAGTTTCATGAACTTTTTTAGTACTTTTATATGCTTATGTGGATGTTTTTATCATATAAAAGTATACTATAGTTAGCATTAATCTTTAGTTTATAATTTTTTATGAAGTCTATTAGTGATTAGGAATAAATTTTATATTCCTTTTGTATCGTTTTAACATACTTTTAATCAATTATTTTTCCTTATTGGTTTTAAATATTCATTTTCCTTGTATAACACCATTTTAATATTTTTTTTCCTTTTGCAACACTGTACTTTCTCAAGTAAAGCTTAGTTTCATGTCAGTCAAAATAATATAAAAATTTAAATTAGCTTTAAATTATATTTATTTTCTAACAATTTAAAATATCAACATGAAAATTTAAATTGGGTGTAGCCCATTTAAACAAAAAACAAAGAAAATAAATAATCACAATATTAAAGTTTGGAGATAAAAGTGAGCATAAACTATTAAAGTGAAAATGTAGAGAAACTTGCTACATAATGGGGATGCAGGAGAGGCGGAAACCAGGTCAAAGAAAACTTTAGAAGCTAATGAAAATAACGAGGGTAGATAAAAGAGTAAATATAACATTCATTGTGTAGAAGTTACTTAAAACTGTCACGTGAGGGTCACATGGGAAAATTCAGAGGAATACTCCCAATGATATTAATAGAAGATGCAAACTTGTCTTTTTTAAAACATGTTAGGGTATATATTTCCTATGAATTAGGGATATATAATGCTAAAAGGATGAAGCTATATAGGGCATTTAAGTACAACTCAGCATTTTCAATGCATATAAGTTATAGATTTGGATCCTCTCTCCCAATAAAAATTGGAAAATTAAGGATCTTTATCAAGACTAACTCTCTAGAAGCAGAATAATTTCCAAATCAACCTTCCAACGTCCATGAATGTATAAATCACTATATCTATGAGGGTGTTTTGTAGAATTTGTATTAAAATATTTAGATATTAGTCCCTCAATGTTTTTAAATTAGCATTCAATATTATTGAAATTGCTTACGATCCCCTGAGTTTTAAATATTGTTAGTGCTACTTTTCATAGCAGGGATTAGTTTGAAACATGTTATAAGAATGGAAATAACTAGTAGCGAGTAGGGTGTTTGGGTGAACTTATTCTTTGAAACTTATAAGTTATGCTAGCTTTTAATGGTTTTTTTAGCTTTTATGATAAAAATGTTACACAAATTGTTAGGGCAGAATAATAATTTTTTAGTCAAACCTAACTTATTTAGATGAGCTTATGAGTTAGTTTTTCAAAAGCTGAGGCATATACCAGCAAAAAATGGGACTTATAAGCTAACTTATTTGATATTTTCCCAAACAATTAGATATTAAAAAGCTAACTTACAAACTAGTTTGACCAAAAATTAAGCTCCCCAAACAAATATGAAATAACTTATAATAAGTAGATGATCTGATAGCAATTTCAATTATTTAAGAGATTAGTTTCAAAATATTCAAGTTCAAAGTGACTAATATCTAAAAAACCCAAAACTGTAGCATAACATTTAATTTTTTTCACTCGTTATTATTATTTATTTAGACTAAATTTTCTTTTGTAATATAGATGAGATAGGAACTAATTAATATTTATATGCGAAGTAATAAAACATAGGAATTAATCTTCAAAACATTTCCA
>NC_033795.1:1491961-1493945 GCF_001876935.1 Asparagus officinalis | reverse complement strand
AAGCAGAACTACCTTTCCTTTTCTACTTTGCGCACTCAAAAAATAAAATATAAGAAAAGTCATATTTACATACAAGATGTCGTGTTATTCAATAGAATTAAACGTCGAGAGATAGGAATAGAGGTTGACCTTCTCCAATGAGAGTAGCACGATATATTTCACGGCTAATTTACGTCACGATCCCTCATCTAATAAAATGAGCTGCCAAGTACAAATTTCATCTTATATAGAAAGACAATTGTTCAGTTAAAATAGGGAGTTATTAACAATCTGATTAATAATCCTCTTTGTACTTCAAAAGCTTCACCATGTTTTCAAACGTTACAGCATCCCCTCCCCCAAACGAGAAAGGGCTTCTTCATCAAATTTAAACTGAGAAAAACAAGGGGAGGTGAAATTATTTTTTGAAATTTTGATACATGAAACAACGATATGAACATTATATGGGGGTAGAAAAACACTTACGCCTCGTTTGGTACGCGGGAATGGACAAACTTGGGAATGGAATGGAAGAAGGAATGAAATGGATTGCATGTGGGAATGGAATGGTCATTCTCATTCTCTTGTTTGGGTGCGTTCGTAGAATGAAGCTAGAATGGAAATCTCATTCTCATTCCCATGTTTGGTATCACTAGTACACAAGTGAGAATAAAATCTCATTTTCTAATAATGCCCTTACAACAACATAGATTTTTAATAAGATAAAAAATAAACATTAATGATAATAACTAAATAATTTTATATACGCATATGTTATATTAATCTAGGTATGTGTTATACTAATGCTCGTGTTATCCATCAGGTGTATGTTTCGTTTATATTTTTTAAACAATACTCGCTATTTCTTAGTCTTAAAAATTAAAGAAAAATAAAAAAAAGATTATCGTATCTTTCATAGGTCCAAAAAAAAGAATGATATCCACAATCCACAGTTCTAGATATATAAATTAACTTATTTGATAAAGCATCAAAATCACTCAATTCATAATAGCAAAAATCCATAAAACAATACCAACTAAAATAATATGTTTCGAAATAGCAAAATGATATACTAGCCTAAATTGTCAATCTAAAATTGTCCACTTGCATAGCGTCTCACCCAAACATTTTTTATTATTAATATGGATATAATTGAAAAATACCTAACTAGTTTTTGATTCTCACTTGAATGGGAATGACCATTCCTTATCTTCTCACTTGGAATGCTCATTCCCACAAATAGTGGGAATGATCATTCCTAGGGAATGGTCATTCCAACATCTAAAATATAGGTGTGTTTGGTATGAGGGAATGGGAAGTGGGAATTGCATTCCATTCCTCCTCATTCCCGCGTACCAAACGAGGCGTTAGGCTCATCCTCGCGGCATCAAATCCCGCGTTATCACAGCACTACAAAAATCATAATCATAATCCTATTAGCAATAGGATTTTGATCCTCTTCACTAAAAAAATAGTTAAGAGGCACCACGATATCAAAACCCTTGATTTGTTTATTGGGTGGTTACGTTTTATCTTTCAGTGTAAATTAGGAAAATGGTACAATTAATGAGTTAATATTGATAAACATTAGATATGGAACGAATCATAACTCATTGACTACTTCAATCAACGGTTATGATTAATATAGTAGTGTCTCCACTAATTTATTGATAGTCGGATAATCGAGATTCATTAATAATAATATCAATGTTTTCATGCTAGCTAACTTCCATTTTTAATAATGATACGGATAGATATGCATGTTGGTTAAATACTTTGTAATTAATTAGAATGTAACCTTTAGCTTGACTTTGTTTTTTTGGTTCTCAATGTCACTGAAACTCGATGTGCTTAACTTAACATTTGGTAAATGAAATAAAGTTTTCATTGACCCCCCCAAAAAAACAATAAAATTTAATCATTCCTCGCACATCATGCTCTATATTATCTGCGCATCTCCAGCAAAAAAAACCTTAAAAATAATAGGGGGGGGGGGGGGGGGAGC
>NC_033795.1:1480397-1491939 GCF_001876935.1 Asparagus officinalis | reverse complement strand
ACCCTATTCTTATATTAGGCACTCATATCTTCATATTTGTTAATTACACCCTCAAACTCGTTAAATTGTCTTGACTAACCCCTCTTATTTGTAATTCAAATTTACTAACCCCTCTTATCTGTAATTCGATCACACCTCCAAGCCCACTAGCTTTAAATAACAGTCCCAAATTTTACTTTACACCTCTAAAACCCATTAAAATTGTTTGCGATAGCGCTCCGACTTGGACAAATATGAAGATTTTAGAATCCAATATGAAAATAGAATAAAAATTAGCGTTTAATATATAAACAGATCGAATAAAAAAAGAGGGGGATAGAAAAAAAATTGGAATCGGAGCAAATCAATTAATTCAACATAAATCCCGCCACCTCCCTCGCCCTCCCCATCCATCGTCTCCGCCGACCGCACCCCGACCCCACACACCGCCGTGTTTCCGCGCCAGAACCCTGTACTATCCCTCCTCGTGAAGTTCGCTACATTCAAACCCCAAGCTTGCCGCCAAAACCCGCTGGACGTAGTTCGCCACGTCCGTAGGGGCTCTTGCGGCGGAGCAGTCGCCTCCACCGGCAGCTGGTTCAGGAACGTCACCTCGTAGACGGGTCTCGGGTTCATGAAGAAGTATATCGGGTCCATCGCCTTCCACCCTCGGCGGTCGTCGCGTGAACAGCCCGACCCGATAGTTCATCGCCCACGGGGACTATCCTGTCGGTGAGCTCGGCGAAGAGGGCGGAGAAGCCGCAGCAAGAAGGGCTCTCGCACGTGGTGCCTTCGGGGCACACCAACGAGGTCGCCGTTGGCCAGCTCGACTTCTAGCGGCGGCGTCCGGCTGCGGCGGTCTCGCGCTGAGGCGGACGGTGGGGATCGGGGAAGGATCTCGGAGAGCGGGAGATGAGTAGGTGACGGCGGGGATGCTTGCGCCGAGCCAAATGGAGAGGACGACGGGGTCCATGAGGTGCGGTGGTGCACACGAAGAGGATGGCCGGCGCAGCGCTCTCGCCGGTGGGAGGCGGGGGCGCGGCCCGCGGACGATGACGCGCCGCCGAAGATGCCGACCATGTAGGGATGAAGCGCATCGGGAGGAGGAGGCCGAGGAGAAGATGCGGACGACGCGAGGAGGATGCCGATGGGAGGTAGAGGAGGATAGGAGGGAGGTGGAGGGTCGGTCGGCGGCGAGGCGACCACGTCGTGGAAGAATGACGGGGATCGGGCGGCGCGAACGCCGGGGGCGCCAACGAGCTTTCGGTGGTCGGTGAAGGGACGAGTGTGGTGTTCCTGTTCAGAATTTTTTTTTACAGTGCAACTTTTACTCTCACGAGACCATGGAAATTTATCACACTACACAGCACGTTATGACGGAAAATTTTACCCTTTTAAATTTCGTGCCATTCAAATCCTTATTAATATATATATATTTTTTAAAATCATTGAGTTTGTTAGCATAGAGATACCAATTAATAATTAAGGACGGTCATCTATCCGTTTGCTCATATAGTTAACTATGGTAGTTAGCGAAATTCAATCAATAGTTTAATTACCAAAGTAATTAAACAGTATGAAATATGGAATATTGTCATTACACACTCTTGGGTTTTCAGGAAAATTCTCAAGCTCAGGCCATTTGCTATGTCCGTGGTTGATATTATATGTGATGACACCATTTGGAGAGGCTCCTCGATCGTCTGCGTTCAGTTCTACAGCTGCATATATTTCTATGCAAAATCCAAGCCCCAAAGTTGAATGCATGGAGGAAACTTGTTTAATTTGGAGCGGACTGAACTTTAACTTACCCAGACGCTCTTTCATAATGTGGCTAGTTTGTCATGGTAAACTTCTAACTAGTGAACGAGTTTTGCTACAGGGATCTAAAATATGGGACCAAAAGGGGGACATGTGAAGTGCCCCCCTCCTATTGCATAATGAGCTGGTCATCATTAATGATGGCCAACTCATTATGTAATAGGAGGGGGATACCTCATCTGTCCCCCATGTTGGTTACATATTTTGGGTCCTTGGGGAATTTTTCCTAGGGAACATTTGAGGAGGGGAGGAGTACTAATTGATACTATCTGCCCTTTGTGTAAAAAGTAGGAGGATACAGCAAACCATTTATTCTTTACTTGTGGCTGGCAATTACTAGATTCATTCATGGAGATGGTGTTCCTAATGCCTTTGCCAATATTATTCCTTGGGCTCTTACAAGTTTTTTTTTTTATTTGGTTTTTTTTTTTGGGGTGTTGCGTGTAAAGGAAATATTAATTGCAAAATTAAAAGAGCAACTCTTGCTGCAAGTATCTACTATATATGCCAAAAGAATGAACTGCACACCTACCGCACGTTATCACACGTGCAAGAGAAAACATGCATTAGACCGTGTTTACCACAGGCGGCTTAGGGCGCGTTTGGATGCTTGTTTTTGAGAGGGTTTTGGGGGGTGAAAACCTGCCATTTTGTCAGAAAATGACAGGTTTTAACCCAAAAATGTCTCTAGAGGCGTTTTTGGATGAAAATCTGCCATTTTCTGACAAAATAGCAGGTTTTCATCCCAAAAAAAGAACATCCACATGAGCCCTTAATGCTAGTACGTACCAAATGAGGAAACCAGATGGATATTGATCGCCTCACCTTGCACAAATCCAACCCGGACCACCCTCTCCCCAGTCCCGCCACCGGCCGATCACCGTTCAGCATCACCGGTGCCGTTGACATCTTAATGAATCCGGTTGCGACGCCGGACTTATTCACCACGAGCTCGCCTCCGACCACCTCGTCCGCCCGCAGATGATCCTTCACGAACCTCTCCACCATCACCCTCGGACACTTGCTCATCACAACCCTCTTGTCATAGCCACTGTATACCGCCCAAGCCTCCATATCAACATCATCCATGTAAAATTTCGGCAGCACCGCCCTCGAGACCGCCTCGATCTCCGACTCTCTGACGCCGGCCACGGATATAAATATCATCATCCGGAGCCCGAGGTCAGATAAGTCGAAAAACTCCAGAAATTTTACAACCGGCCAGGACAGTAGAAGCAGAGCGAATCTGATCAGGCCCGAGGCCTCGAAGGCGACTAGCATGAAGTAAGGGAACGGGTCGGAGCTTTTTAGCAGGCCACCTTCTAACTCCGCGACGACGACTGAGCCCGAGCCCATTTCCGACGACGTTCAGATGCAACAGTGGTGAGAAAAATAGCAAAGAACATAAGCTGGAGAGTACGAATGAGGATTGATATTTCGACTTGTTTTCTTTAAAATTTTGTTTTGTTTTTGTTTGAGTGTTGAGGGAGGCGGTTTAACAACTCGATCGATCGGCAAGCTGAGGACCTGACCTAACCGAGACACAATATTCCGTGCTGGGAATTGATTTGGTCTTTGGAGGGCGGCCTAATCGTTGACTAGAGGGTGTATTGAGAGTTGGGAGTAGCTTGAGGATAAGGGTTACCTAACTTTACGGGTGAGCTACATCTTTTCTCTTTGATCTTAATGATGCAAAGTTTTAATTAAATTAAGAAGTTCATTGAGTGGGCAACAACAAGTACGTACTCGTGAGGTCTAGGCCGGGCTTTATAGGTTGATGAGGGAGTATAGCTAGTTCCACCGCTAAAAGTCAAGAGCATAGAACTTATCATACATGCGCCTTCTGAAAAAGTTGTTTTGATACCATCTGAAAGTCTCTATCACTATGTCAAATCTTAGAAATCGTGTTGATGGTTGAGGGTTATAATTATACAAGTGAACGCTTTTTTACGTGTTTTTTTCCAGGCTTCTTAAACAATAGAATGTGTATCCTAAAATGTGAGGAGCGTAGGCAAATAATGAAAAGAGCTATCAAGGATGAACCAAGAAAGGAACTGTTGTTAATTTGGTTGATGGAATAAAATGAGCTTTTTAGGTTGGGAATTAGATGATAAATACTGATTACTACTTTGCCGATAACAAATAAGGTTGAAAGAGAGAGAGAGAGAGAGAGAGAGAGAGAGAGAGAGAGAGAGAGAGAGAGAGAAGCGGGGCATGAGGGTTAGCTGAATTTTTAAGTTTAAAATTCATTTTGTATTTTAGTAATTGAATTTCACCCCAAACAATTTTACAAAACACGGTGGGCTGGAGTCCATTGAAATAGGCCAAACCAAGTCCTTGGTCAGTTAACTCAAAGCCCATGACATTTAGCCCATTTCTATTTTGTTTGGGCTATTTAAATCTTTCTTTTTGTGGGCTTGGTATGAAACTTGGCATACGAAGGAAATTCAGTCTCGCGGAAACTTTTGTTTTCTTTACCAGACAGTCACAACTGCAGCCTTTGGACTTCCAACAAAACATGAACCTTAACTTTTGTTGACTAGACCCCCATTGAACCACTACCAACCTTGACATTACATTTTTCTACTATCATCACTGTGTACATAGCATCCATCCAATCACTTCCCCCCATTACCTATAATTTTTGAGCCACTTTTTTATTCATCAACCCAATTTATTAGTGCCTCCAATATTCTCCTTTTCCCCCCTTGATAAAATCAACTAAAGGTCCACACACAAAGTTTCACATAATTAAAAGAACATTATAATGGCCTCATTTGTCCATTCACTATATTAGTATAAGGCTTGCAACGTTGCTGTAGGTATTATTTACCTAGTTATATCTATCACAAATTTGATAATATGATTTTTGTATATAAGTAAGCTTCAGCGACAAGTTTGTTCACTACTATTTATAGAGTGAATCTTCGTAATAATAAAAAAATAATATACCAACTAGTAAGTTTTATTAATTTTTTATAATAAAGCTGGGGAAAATTTATATTATGAACTACCTAATAAATGCTAAAATCATCATCATCTATAAGAAGGTGGGGAATGTAGATACCTGTAGGCTGTCTAAAAATCACAATAGATAGCTTATCCCCCATCAAACACCGATGATGGAAGTTACAATCTGACGACTTCCAGAAGACTACAATTTGAAGACTTTCACATAGATCGCTGAAGGTTACAATCTGACGACCTTCACGACAACCGATGAGAGCTCTAGTTCAACAACATTCACAATCAACATCGGGAGTTACAATCTGACGACTCTCATATTCTCAAGGAGCCAAGACGAAGATTACAAGACAATGATCTTTGCAACGCTATGACAAAAGAGATTACTTGTTGATAATCTCTCCAAAGCAAGACGCGGAACTCATCACCGGAACCCGCGTTTCAACATCAAAACGCCAGGGTCGAACCCCGCGTCTCAACATCAAAACGCCAGGGTCGAACCCCGCGTCAAACATCAAAACGCCAGGGTCGAACACCGCGTCACAACATCAAAACGCCAGGGTCGAACCCCGCGTCACAACATCAAAACGCCAGGGTCGAACCCGCGTTACAACATCAAAACGCTGGAGTCGGACCCGCGTTACAACAGGCGAAACGTGAGCGACCCTCGCGTTCGTAGGGGTCCAACCAACACCGACCCCCGCGTTTCCAAGCTACAACAAGCCAAAACGCGAGCGACCCTCGCGTTCATCAATGTTCAGCCAACACCCAACCTCGCGTCTCAATCCTAAGACACGAGGTTAGAGTCCTAAACGCCAGGTTGGGCGTTTGACTCATTCAAATATGAGTCGAACGGTTTCAGAACCGTTTTCCCCACGATTTGGGGCAGTTACAACCCACTTTGAGGAGAGATTTAAGGGGCGGTTTCACCCTTAATCCTCTATAAATAAACTGAAGATCAAGTTCAGTTCTGGGGCCCATTTTTCGGGTTGGATTATCTGGGCTTGGATCGGCCACTGGAGCACGAAGAAGTTTTTTGAGGAGATCGCATCATCTTCAACGAAGATCATCTTCAACTTCAGCCAACAGCTTTTATCCTTGGCCTATTAACTCGATCCTTCGGTTCCGAAATCAAACTTGCTTTTTCAAGCAGTTCAAACTCGCACTCAGAGTTATGCAACTTCATCAAGAGTTTTAAAACTTGCCACCAAGTTCATCCAGCACGTCCAATCGTGAGGAAGACATTGTTGCCATGTGAATAAACGACGTGCGAGGCGGATCGTCAACGTGAGAGCAAACTCGGATGCAAGTATTCGAGGGAGGCACTCCATCGCATCGGAAGAACCAGTTTTAAACAAGGGGACAACCAAATTCGTTTGTCCTCTCTCTTGTAATCAATGTGTAATCGAAGATCAAAGGAATCAAAGTAAATTTTTTTATTCTTTTCATTGACCAATTTTCCCACAAACAAAAGATGGCGACTCTGCTGGGGATAAGCTTCTCTGACGAAGAAGTGGTGGCGCAATCCGACGTTCATCTCACTGGAACAACCGTCGAAACTCTCATGGTTGAGTTTGATCAAGCCAAGTTTGAGGAGGCTCTCTCATCCGGATCTCTTAGCCCCAAGGCTATGCGCAAGATCCACAAAGTCTCCAAGGAGACTAAAGCTCCAATTGTTGCTCCTATGCCGAAGGAAGCCTTCTCCTTCAACCAAGAATGCTCGAACAGCCCCTCCTCCGAAGGAGTGGGCTCAGCTTCGGCCAAACTCGTCCACCGAGTTGAAGGCTCTGCGTTCATGCCAAAGCGACGTTTCTCGGGTCACGAAAGGCCCATAACAGCGACCAACTCTGTCGACGACATCGCTGCAGAGACCTTAAAACAGGCCAACAAGAACGCCGCTCGACGAAGAAGAAGATCTCGACGACAAGTACAACTTCGAGAAAATCGATCCTCCAACCAACGCGAGATTCGCGTTCGTGAGCCTGAACGCGACCCTGAACTTCGCGTTTATGAGCCCAAACATGAGCTTCGCGAGAACCAGACTGAACGTGGCCCTCAATGGTGCGTTTTACAACCAAAATGTGGACCTCAAGCCTTCGTTGAACGCGAACTTCAACTTCGCGTTTTTTAGTCAAAATACGACCCTCGCGTCAACACTGAAGAACGCGACATTCGCGTTACCAAACCAAAACGCGACCTTTGTGTTTCAAGCGCCAAACGCGATCTTCGTACCAAACGCGACCTTCGCGTCTCCCCCTGGACCCCCGACTCGCTGACCGGGCAGCGAGACCCCCGAATTCTCTGCGTAGCGCGACTAGGTTGAGGGGCGGATATAAGAAGTTTATGGATTCAAGGCATCTCAACCAGATCCATATTCACCAAGAGCCAGTCCTGTCCAATCATGGACTGGGGGTTCCAGTTCAAACCTCACAATCAGTGAGTAATTCTCCTCGAATCTTTATAACAGATTCGAGAGAGTTCACATCGAGAGAAAGATCGATGCAACAAGTCATTCGTTCATTTCAATGTGAACGACTGATTCCTACGGTCCTCTCGGGACGCCAATGCTGCTCATATGCGGCCCAACTGCTGGTGTTCAACCAATTTACGAACGTTGCTTTACCCAACCAACGACGGCGTTCACACAAGAAGAAGACTTCTGAGGATGAATACCTTAGAGTCACTTCTAACATGATCGGCAGAGGGAGATCATCAGTTCCTAGTTCCGATGAGTCAGAGAACGATCAGTCTCCTGGCTTGAAAGACTTCCTGAATAAGTCTGATGGAGTTTATCAACATACTCGGACGCGAACAGGAGCCATTCCCCCTGTCAACTATCGGAGTTTAGCCAGGGGAACCAATTCCAATGATGAACACTCAGCCATTGCAGAGTCCCAGTCATCAAGCTCTTTTGTTGAACATGAGAGCTACGCTTATATGACGGGAAACCATGAAGATCTCGCGAAGAGACTTGATGAGCAGGAGGCCATGCTCAAATCTCAGCAAGAGGCCATCAATGAACTCCTGGCCCTGTTGACTCAACTCGTCGCAGACAAGGCCAAATCTCAGAAGACAGATTCGCCACTCAGGCAAGAATCTTCCCGAAGGGAAAGAACGTCTTCGTCCCGACCTCACACAAGCAAAGGGAAGGGAAAAATGGTTGATGACACGGCTTCTGACCAAGAAGCCCACAACCTGGAATCTTCCTCTGATGAAGGAAGAGAGACGGAGTATGAGCAAAATCCTCAGTCGGCTAAAATCGAGGAATTGGAAGCCCGCCTCAATGCTATTGCTAACAGAAGCGAGCTCCAAGATGAGGGAGTTGTCAGGCCCTACCCTGCCGAATGGGACGCAGCCCCTTATCCTCCAAAATTCGAAGTCCCGACGCTGCAAACGTTTGACGGCACGGGATCACCGAACCAACATATCTATCATTTCAAGTCACAGACTGGGAATGTAATATCAAACGATGCCATACTGGCTCGATTGTTCATTGGCACCCTTAAGGGAGTTGCCTTTGAATGGTTCAGGAAACTACCTGCCGGATGTATCCAAAGGTGGGCAGATTTAGAGAGACTCTTCGAGATTCTTTGAAGAGGATACGGAAGTCTCCATCCATACCCTTCTCGCCACTAAGCAGAAGAAGAGGGAATCCGTCAAAGCCTTCGTTAAAAGGTTCCGAACCATGGCTCTCCGGTGTTCGTCAGGTATGACACAGTCTACCTTAGTAGAGACCTGTCGACACAACCTGCAGACCAACATCCTAGCTCGAATAGGGGTTGCAGAATGTCGTTCTTGGAGACAACTGATCTCTCAAGGCGAACAGGCTCAGAAGATTATTGCCAGGATCAAAGCTGAAGAACAAAGTGGGCAAGATCAGCCCGAGCAATCGGACCAAGCCCAATCTTCTCCTGAGCAATCGGACCAAGCTCATTCTTCCCAGTCAGAACCAGAAGATACTACGACCACTGAAGCTAATCCTCTTCAGTAGGATGCCGGGTTTCCAATAACTATCACGTTAACAACTACTTCTGATAGTCAAACTCGTTAGATAGTGGCCCACTAGGCGACGTGCCATGTCTACCCTTTTTCCCCATGCACTTATTCAAGACTGGGGGTCGATTTATTTGTAGTTCATTGGATTCTGAGTAATAAATTTTCTGAGTTGTTATGTTAATAGAATACCTCTGTCAACCATAAAATCTACCAAAACTATCACGTTAACATTTACCTCTGATAGTCCATCAATCTGCTAATCCGCTTCAATAGGATGGCAGGTCCACTAAAACTATCCAACTTGTTAATCCGCTTCAATAGGATGGCAAGTCCACTAAAACTATCACGTTAATGATCACCTCTGATAGTCTGTTTTCTCCAAATTCCCCCATCAATCCTCTTCAGGAAGGATGACGGGTCTATCAAAACTATCACGTTAATGATTACCTCTGATAGTCCATTCCCTCCAAATTCTCTTGTCAATCCTCTTCAAGTAGGATGGCGGGTCCACCAAAACTATCACGTTAACCGTTACCTCTGATAGTCCATTCCCTCCAAATTCTCCTGTCAATCCTCTTCAATAGGATGACGGGTCCACAAAACTATCATGTTAACAGTTACCTCTGATAGTCAAACTCATCAGATAATGGCCTACCAGGTGATGTGCCTCTATTTCGACTTCATGGATAGTGCCTCACTAGGCAATGTGCCTTGTCTACCTCTTTTTCTTCCCCTGCTAAGTCTTAATCAAGACTGGGGGTTGGTTACTTGGAATCCATTGTATTAAGAGTAACGAATCTTTCACATCGTCGAGGTAACATTACACTTCTGACGATTATCATCCCCACAGAGTATGCATTCAACTTGCATCACTCCCAATTTGTCACGTTAACAATATACCTCTGACAACAATTAACTTATCAATCCTCGTCAATAGGATGATAAGTTTCCAAAATTGTTCAAATCGTGATCTTCCCCAGCAAGACACTAAGTCTTCAAAATCAAATTCAAATCACAGGTATCAAAACTCATTGCTCCTGATGATAAACTCATTTAGCAAGTTTCCCCAGCGAGACGCTAATTCCTAAAATCTTGTGCAAGTAACAAGAATATATTCCTGTCAAGTTAACATCAAACCTCTGACAATTCACTTATCAATCCTTGTCAATAGGATGATAAGTCCACAAAGTTGCTCCGATCGCAACACACATCCTGTCATGTTAACATCATACCTCTGACAACCCACTTATCAATCCTCGTCAATAGGATGATAAGTCCACAAAGTTGCTCCGATCGCAACACATCCCTGTCATGTTAACATCATACCTCTGAAGGATGATAAGTCCACAAAGTTGCTCCCAATCGCAACATCATCCTGTCACGTTAACACTATACCTCTGACAATCCACTTATCAATCCTCGTCAATAGGATGATAAGTCCACAAAGTTGCTCCAATCGCAACATATTCCTGTCACGTTAACACTATACCTCTGACAAATTCACTTATCAATCCTCGTCAATAGGATGATAAGTCCAAAAAGTTGCTCCAATCGCAACACACATTCCTGTCATGTTAACACCATACCTCTGACAAATTCACTTATCAATCCTCGTCAATAGGATGATAAGTCCACAAAGTTGCTCCAATCGCAACACATTCCTGTCACGTTAACACTATACCTCTGACAAATTCACTTATAATAGGATGATAATTCCACAAAGTTGCTCCAATCGCAACACACATCCTGTCACGTTAACACTAAACCTCTGACAATCCACTTATCAATCCCCGTCAATAGGATGGTAAGTCCACAAAGTTGCTCCAATCGCAACATCCTCCTGTCACGTTAACATTAAACCTCTGACAATCCACTTATCAATCCTCGTCAAAAGGATGATAAGTCCCACTTATCAATCCTCGACAATAGGATGATAAGTCCACAAAGTTGCTCCAATCGCAACATCCTCCTGTCACGTTAACACTTAACCTCTGACAATCCACTTATCAATCCTCGTCAATAGGATGATAAGTCTTCAATAGAGCGATAGGTCCACAAACTCGTCAAGTTAACACCACACCTCTGACGACCAAATCAACTTATCGACTCTCTTCAATAGAGCGATAGGTCCTCAAAGTTGCCCTGATCGCAACAATCCACTTATCGACTCTCTTCGATAGAGCGATAGGCCCGCAAACCAGTCAAGTTAACATCACACCTCTGACGACCAAACCAACTTATCGACTCTCTTCAATAGAGCGATAGGTCCATAAAACACTGTTAGGTTAAACATCACACCTCTAGCAGCGACTTCATGGATAGTGCCTCACTAGGCGATGTGCCTTGTCTACCTCTTTTTTTCCCCTGCTAAGTCTTAATCAAGACTGGGGGTTGGTTACTTAGAATCCACTGGATTACGAGTAACGAATCTTTCACATCGTCGAGTTAACATTACATTTCTGACGATCATCATCCCCACAGAGTATGCATTCAACTTGCATCACTCCTAATTTGTCACGTTAACAATATACCTCTGACAACAATCAACTTATCAATCCTTGACAATAGGATTATAAGTCCTCAAAATTGCTCAAATCGCAATCTTCCCCAGCAAGACACTAAGTCTTCAAAATCAAATTCAAATCACAGGTATCAAAACTCATTGTTCCTGATGATAAATTCACCTAGCAAGTCTCCCCAGCGAGACGCTAATTCCTAAAATCTTGTGAAAGTCACAAGTACACATCCTCTTGTCATGTTAACACCATACCTCTGACAATCC
>NC_033795.1:1471529-1480196 GCF_001876935.1 Asparagus officinalis | reverse complement strand
AATTTACTTATCAATCCTCGTCAATAGGATGATAAGTCCAAAAAGTTGCTCCAATCGCAACACACATCCTGTCACGTTAACACTATACCTCTGACAATCCACTTATCAATCCTCGTCAATAGGATGATAAGTCCACAAAGTTGCTCCAATCGCAACATCATCCTGTCACGTTAACATTAAACCTCTGACAATCCACTTATCAATCCTCGTCAAAAGGATGATAAGTCCCACTTATCAATCCTCGACAATAGGATGATAAGTCCACAAAGTTGCTCCAATCGCAACATCCTCCTGTCACGTTAACACTTAACCTCTGACAATCCACTTATCAATCCTCGTCAATAGGATGATAAGTCCCCAAAGTTGCTCCAATCGCAACATCCTCCTGTCACGTTAACATCAAACCTCTGACAAAATCCACTTATCAATCCTCGTAATATCTTTCTTGTCACGTTAACACTACACCTCTGACAAAATCCGCTTATCGACTCTCTTCAATGGAGCGATAGGTCCACAAACCCGTCAAGTTAATATCACACCTCTGACGACCAAATCAGCTTATCGACTCTCTTCAATAGAGCGATAGGTCCATAAAACACTGTTAGGTTAAACATCACACCTCTAGCAGTCAAACCCCCCCAATAAACTTGTTAATCCTTTTTCAACAAGAATAGCAAGTTTTCATTATAAAATCCCCAGCGGATTAAATATTTTCTGGAATTATCCTAGTGATAGTGAAGAAAATTTCTGAATTTCACTCTAAGCGAAATTTCATGCCAAGTTAATACTACACCTCTGGCACTTCCAATTTTCTTTCAGTGTTTTGAGTGAAAATATAACACAGGAAGAAATAGTAACAAAGCCTACGTATTCAATATCGTAGCACCAAAATCCAGGCCTCACATGCATGGGGAATTTTATCCCGAATCCTAAGTAGGGATAAGTCAACGCCTAACACGCGTTGCCGGTTAGTCTTTCACCGTAAAAAAGGACAAAAGTCTACGTATTCAATATCGTAGCGGGTCGTTATTAATAACACCAAAATCCATGTCTTACACGCATGGGGAACCTTATCCCAAATCCTAAGTAGGGATAAGCCTACGCCTAACACGCGTCGCCGGTTAGTCTTTTTCCGTAAAAAATGACAAAGTCTATGTATTCAAAATCATAGCATCAAGTCTAAGAGGGTTCATTCTCTTAGCACAACGTTACATGTGGAACGGACCTAGATAATTCACATGCTAGCCCGACTCAAACGGTAGTCGGTAAAGGCTTATCAAATCCGTTGATGGCTGAGGGTTTGCCAAAAATCCTATGCATGTTCGTAGGTCCATTAGCTTAATGGATGTGAGCCAAGACTTGAAACAAATAAGCCGTCTCACATCGAAACGCCAAGGTCATAGTCGCGTTTTAAGTCAGAACGCCAAGGTCAGACCCGCGTCGCAAAAACCACAATGCCGAGGTCAGACCCGCGACGCGAAGACGATAACGCCAAAGTCATAGCCGCGTTTCAAGTCAAAATGCCGAGGTTAGACCGGGTTCCAACTTTACAAACGCTAAGGTCAGACCCGTGGTACGAAAATCATGACGCCGAGGTCACACCCGGGTTTCAAATTCAAAACGCCGAAGTCAGCCCCGCGTCTCAAATTCAAAACGCAGGAGTCCACCCCAGTATTCCAGAAGCAGGATTATGACGCATACCTTCACAAAAGTCCTACGTGGCAAACCCCTTCAACCAAGATGCCTTCAAAGCAAGTGCAGAGAACGACTCCTTTACGACAAGGAATCAACAGCTCTAAGATCAGAGTTAAGATCCAAAGTATTCCGAAAATTCGTCCCAGTCAACCGCGAACTTTCGAAAACTTTGGAGGGGGTTCTGTAGGCTGTCTAAAAATCACAATAGATAGCTTATCCCCCATCAACCACCGATGATGAAAGTTACAATCTGACGACTTCCAGAAGGCTACAATTCGAAGATTTTCACATGTCAAAGAGTTAAAGCAAAGATTACAAAACGACAGTCTTTAGCAATACTCTGACAGAAAGGGATTACAAATCAACGACCTCTTCAAACCAAGACGTGGAAGTCCTCCCCGCGTACCATCATCAAGACACTACACCGATTCAATCACCTACGCCGCTTCAACAGCTATAAACACGAATGCAGCTTCTTATGTGAGATGATTGATCTTGATGGCTGCGACAACAACATGACTAATATTATATTAGCAACCATTAGAGGTGCTGATGAGCAGTGTAATGATATTCGACACACTCAGTGGAGATCATGACCTGCAGTTGATAGAGCGTTATTGAGATGCCTCAATTGTCACAAATGGCCTGAATAAGACCTTCTTTACTGGTCTTTGGTGTCATCCATATATAAAGACAGAGAAATCTAAATACTACAACAATCAACAGCTCGAACGCAGCTCCAATCGCTGCCAAGCACAGCTCGAACGCAGCTCCAATCGCTGCCAAGCACAGCTCGAACGCAGCTCCAATCGCTGCCAAGCACAGCTCGAACGCAGCTCCATCGCTGCCCAACGCAGCTTATCAATCGCTTCCAATCGCTGCCAAGCACAGCTCGAACGCAGCTTATCAACCATCGCTGCCCAACGCAGCTTATCAACCGTTGCCAACGCAGCTCATCCATCACTGCCAAACGCAGCTCAATCACCGCCAGAACGCAGGTCAAGGTTCTGACTCATTCAAACGTGATCGTAACAACTTCGAAGCTGTTCTTCACCCACGATTTGAGGAGTGGCTTTAGTGGGTTGTTACACCCGACTAATGGGGTAACTAAACCCCCATTTAGGCGCGGATTATGGGGGCAGTTACACCCCTAATCCCCCTATAAATAGCAACAAACTCAACAGAGTAAAAGATCTCTTTTTGGATTGAACAGTGTTTTCTAGGTTAAAAAAATTACTCTGGGTTGAATAGTGAACAAAGGGCCAAAAAATTTACTATAGCTTGTAGATAATGTTTAAGATTCGAAAGTTATACTATAGCATGAACAATGTTCATGTTAAAAAAATTTAGTGCAAGGCCAACAACAGATCCGTAGCACAAACAGTTATTATTTGTAACATGTTGTAGCATGAATAGTTTACTGAAGAATAAACAGTGATATTAAGATTTTGCTTTTCAATTAAAAGTAGTAGATAAATCAAAATGAGTAATCATAAATTATTTACTAGAGAGAAGTATCACTATCTTTTCAAATATATGACATTTTCCTTTGTCAATGATAAGTTAAGCTAGATTTTACTCCATGGTCATTTTGTGAATCTTAGAGGCTGTTTAGTTGATTTTCTAAAATTAAAGAAAAGAAATAGGATAAGCATATCACTAAAACTTGTTTTCTACCTATTTCCTCAAAAAAAAGACATGAAACATGTTTCCTTAAAATTATGTCACATCCTCTAATATTATAAGAAATAAGTTTTACATAATACATTACCTTTTTTTAACCAACCAAACGGTCCCTTACCTTAAAATACTAAATACTCCTTAAATAAAAAAAATCAGCAAACTTTATTTTTTGGGACAAATTTTCAAAACCATCCCATTTTGAAATTTATTTATAAAAAACGACCCCTTTTAGCCTTAATTGCAAAAACCGACCCAGTTGGTTGAAACTGGGTCGGTTTTTGAATTTTTTTTTTCAAACTTCACGGGAGTTGAACTCCCGTGAAGTTTTGTTATGAGAAAAAACTTCACGGGAGTTCAACTCCCGTGAAGTTTGGAATTTTTTTTTTCAAAAACCGACCCAGTTTCAACAAACTGGGTTGGTTTTTGCAATTAAAGCTAAAAGGGGTCGTTTTTTATAAATAAATTTCAAAATGGGATGGTTTTGAAAATTTGTCCTTATTTTTTGTTGTCATTATAAAATCCCCAAGGGATTAAATATTTTCTAGAATTATCCTAGTTATAATAAAGAAAATTTCTGAATTTCACTCTAAGTGAAAATTCATGCCAAGTTAATATTACACCTCTGGCGTTTCTAACATTCTTTCAGTGTTTCAAATAACACAAGAAGAAATAACAACAAAGTCTACGTATTTAACATCGTAGCATCAAAAATCAATGTCTTACACGCATGGGGGACTTTATCTCGATCCCTAATTAGAGATAAGCCTACGCCTAACACGCGTTGCCGGTTAGTCTTTTACCGTGAAAAGGACATCAAAATCCATGCCTCACACGCATGGGGGACTTTATCTCGATCCCTAATTAGAGATAAGCCTACGCCTAACACGCGTTGCCGGTTAGTCTTTTTCCGTAAAAATGACAAAGTCTATGTATTCAAAATCATAGCATCAAGTCTAAGAGGGTTCATTCTCTTAGCACAACGTTACATGTGGAACGGACTTAGACAATCCACATGCTAGCCCGATTCAAACGGTAGTCGGTAAAGGCTTATCAAACCCGTTGATGGCTGAGGGTTTGCCAAAAATCCTATGCATGTTTTCAGGCCCACCAGCTTAATGGACGTGAGCCAAGACTTGAAACAAATAAGCTGAAGACAAGTCTCAAAGACTTAGTCAAAATGCATGAAAGTCACCTCCCCGTCTCACGACGATAACGCCAAAGTCATAGCCGCGTTTCAAGTCAAAATGCCAAGGTCAGACCCGCGACGCGAAGACGATAACGCCAAAGTCATAGCCGCGTTTCAAGTCAAAATGCCGAGGTTAGACCAGCGATGCGAAAACCAAACGCTAAGGTCAGACCAGTGGTACGAAAATCATGACGCCAAGGTCACACCCGGGTTTCAAATCCCAAAACGCCGAATTCAGCCTCGCGTCTCAAATTCAAAACGCATGGGGTCCACCCCCGCATTCCAGAAGCAGGATTATGACGCATACCTTCACAAAGGTCCTACGTGGCAAACCCCTTCAACCAAGATGCCTTCAAAGCAAGTGCAGAGAACGACTCCTTTACGACAAGGAATCAACAGCTCTAAGATCAGAGTTAAGATCCAAAGTATTCCGAAAATTCGTCCCAGTCAACCGCGAACTTTCGAATACTTTGGAGGGGGTTCTGTAGGCTGTCTAAAAATCACAATAGATAGCTTATCCCCCATCAAACACTGATGATGGAAGTTACAATCTGACGACTTCCAGAAGGCTGTAATCTGAAGACTTTCACATAGATCGCTGAAGGTTACAATCTGACGACCTTCACGACAACTGATGAAAACTCTAATCAACGGCCTTCACAATCAATATCGGGAGTTACAATCTGACGACTCTCATATTCTCAAGGAGCCAAGACGAAGATTACAAGACAATGATCTTTGCAACGCTATGACAAAAAGAGATTACTTGGTGATAATCTCTGCAAGGCAAGACACGGAGGTCCTCCCCGTGTTTCAACATCAAAACGCCAAGGTCGAACCCCGCGTCACAACATCAAAACGCCAAGGTCGAACCCCGCGTCACAACATCAAAACGCCAAGGTCGAACCCCGCGTCACAACATCAAAACGCCAGGGTCGAACCCGCGTTACAACATCAAAACGCGAGGGTCGAACCCGCGTTACAACATCAAAACGCCGTGGTCGAACCCGCGTTACAACATTAAAACGCTAGGGTCGGACCCGCGTTTTTCAACACCCAGCGAGTACTGAACTCCGCGTCTCAATTCTAAAACGCGGAGTTAGGATCCTGAACGCCAACGTGGGTATTGTTTGACTCATTCAACATGAGCTGAACGGTTCTAAAACCGTTTCCCACGATTTCAGGGCGGTTACACCCCACTTAGGAGAGATTTAAGGGGCGGTTTCACCCCCTTAATCCTCTATAAATAACTGAAGATCAATTCAGTTCACGAGGGCTTGGGGTTCGGTTCGATTTTCTTGGCTTGGATCGACCACTGGAGACAGGCTTTTGAGGAGATAGACATCATCTTCCAACGAAGATCATCTTCAACTTCAGCAACAGGGAGCCTCTGTCCTTGGCTTATTAACCGATCTTCGGTTCAAATCAACTCTTTGACAGAGTTCTTCTAAACTCGTTCAGAGTTCTCAAACTTGCCACGCAAGTTCTCCACAACGTCAAATCGTGAGGAGAAGACATCGTTCCAGTGAAGCAAAACATCGGATCGTCAAACGGAGAGCAAACTCGACGCAAGCATTCGGGGGAGGCACTCCATCGCCACCGTGAAGAACCCAGTTTTAAACAAAGGGGAAAACCAAATTCGTTTTCCTCTCTTTTGTAATCAAGTTGTAACCGAGATCAAAGGAATCAAAATCAAATTTTCTTTATTCTCTTCTTTGCAATTTTCCCTGCATACAAGTTTATATGCACAAGCTACAGGATGGTGTCATTAATTACGCATTAATTGTTAGTAGTTGGATACTTGGATGTCAATTGTGTTTCCATTCTGATTCTAAAAGAAAAATTGAGAGATCTAGTGTATTTTGATGAACTTTCCCGTAATGACAAATGTCATTAATTACGCATTAATTGTTAGTAGTTGGATACTTGGATGTCAATTGTGTTTCCATTCTGATTCTAAAAGAAAAATTGAGAGATCTAGTGTATTTTGATGAACTTTCCTGTAATGACAAATGCCATTAATTATGCATTAATTGTTAGTAGTTGGATACTTGGATGTCAATTGTGTTTCCATTCTGATTCTAAAAGAAAAATTGAGAGATCTAGTGTATTTTGATGAACTTTCCCGTAATGACAAATGTCATTAATTACGCATTAATTGTTAGTAGTTGGATACTTGGATGTCAATTGTGTTTCCATTCTGATTCTAAAAGAAAAATTGAGAGATCTCGTGTATTTTGATGAACTTTCCTGTAATGACAGATATGCATTGTTAGTAGTTGAATGTCACACTTCTTTTATAGCTGGTATCAGTTTTAGGATGCTTTGATGCATGTCTGCAGCTTTTGTTGCGGACGATAGAGTTACAGCGATGCTTCAAGGTGCAGGTTTAATTGGTCGTCGTCATCGTAGCCTGAGAAATAAACAGCAACTTCTGACTTCAAGTTTGAGAACAGCAAACAATTATTAGAGGTTCAAAAATATCGCATTCATCAGAAGTAATGGCGTAGCAAGTAGATATGTTAGACTGTTTGTATACATTTGAGAAGGAAATGAAGACATACTGAAGCTAAAATAATAGCAAGACGCTGATAGTTACAAAGAGGCCAGCACTTTTTCTTATCTACCTGCGGACATGTTCCGTGTCTAGAGTCACAATGTGGTTGGAAGTTGTCAATAAGTTGGACAACAATCTAAAATAAATACAAGTTCACACAACCCTCGTGTTGAGAAAACATACGCATCTTATCTGTACTTGACCCAGAAGCTTTATAAATGAGGATGTCAGACTAAGGTTTAAGCAGTACTTCAAAAATGAATTTGAAAATAAATACCAGTTCAGCTAATCCTGAGGTCGAAGATGATCAGCCTGTAAGCCCTCAAGCTCAGTATCTCAACAGTGAAGTTCTTTGTATAAGCATTCTCGCGGTTTTTGAGTCGGAGATCCCCATTGATGACTCTCAAGCTACGTGCACGTTGGAGAACCTCTTCTTGCCCATAAACCCTCGGTTCTCTTCGATTATGGTAACATATCTTATTGACTTTATCGATATAACGGACAAATTTTCAAAACCATCCCATTTTGAAATTTATTTATAAAAAACGACCTCTTTTAGCCTTAATTGCAAAAACCGACCCAGTTGGTTGAAACTGGGTCGGTTTTTGAATTTTTTTTTTCAAACTTCACGGGAGTTGAACTCCCGTGAAGTTTTGTTATGAGAAAAAACTTCAAGGGAGTAAGGACAAATTTTCAAAACCATCCCATTTTGAAATTTATTTATAAAAAACGACCTCTTTTAGCCTTAATTGTAAAAACCGACCCAGTTGGTTGAAACTGGGTCGGTTTTTGAATTTTTTTTTTCAAACTTCACGGGAGTTGAACTCCCGTGAAGTTTTGTTATGAGAAAAAACTTCACGGGAGTTCAACTCCCGTGAAGTTTGGAATTTTTTTTTTCAAAAACCGACCCAGTTTCAACAAACTGGGTTGGTTTTTGCAATTAAAGCTAAAAGGGGTCGTTTTTTATAAATAAATTTCAAAATGGGTTTAAGGGCACGAGTCAGAGAAGAAGAGCAAGGAAAATTATCTCCAGCCCCCTAAACGGAACCCTGATTTAAATCCATCCCCCTCGAATTCAGCGGTGCGACGCTCAACAGAAGGAAACAAATCTCTTACTACATCTGGCAATAAATAACTAAGGGCACGAGTCAGAGAAGAAGAGCAAGGAAAATTATCTCCAGCCCCCTAAACGGAACCCTGATTTAAATCCATCCCCCTCGAATTCAGCGGTGCGACGCTCAACAGAAGGAAACAAATCTCTTACTACATCTGGCAATAAATAACAGCGTATCTCTCCCTCCCCCCTCTCCCATTAAAATCGTGCAATAAATTAAAACCCTAGCTAGGGTTCTTGCATGCTCAAATCCCAAGCCTCTTCTCCCTCGATCCAACGGCCTAAGATTCAACGGTGACGATGGGGACGAAGAGTCCAGTGATGATGTCAGAGATCGGCGCCGGCGGTTTCACCGGCGACGATCTAGGGTTTCGCAGCGATCGAGAGAAGGAACTGAACATTTTTCGAAGCGGTTCGGCTCCGCCGACCGTC
>NC_033795.1:1445794-1471357 GCF_001876935.1 Asparagus officinalis | reverse complement strand
GAGAGTGGGCGAGAGGAGGAGGAGATGGGTTGATAGGGTTGTCGCTTGGCCCACAGAAGAGCCTTGCTGAAATTTTTCAGGTGATCATTGGCTGCAATTCGAAAAAAATCTCACCTTTTTTGGATTTTTGATATGAACAGCTAATACTTGATTAAGTTGGTAGTTAAGTATGTAAGAATTTGATATACATTGTCTTAGGTATTACTAAAGCTGCCGCTTTTTTGCTTATTATGTCAAGTATTAAGTAACTTGATTTAAATTGTTTTCTCCTGGATTGAATGGCTTATGAGCTTTTGGGTGTCTGCAGCTACTTATTTGAGGTGAGGCAGGTAATGCTATTTTCGAAGTATACATCATCTGTATCTTCTTTCTTATCTTAGTGAATTTATTTTTGCGCACCTTAGTCTTAGTTCATCTGGGTGTCTTAAATAGTATATATTCCTTGGTAATGGGAATTTTGATGATGTGATTCTGGGTATGGCAAGAGGCGGCAAAACCGCGTAAAAGCGAACATTTGGAATATAACTTTGAGATTTCAATTTTTAAGTTTTGTTTGTCTTGATATACTGGAGCATACATTTTTTTGTCTGTGTTGCTTGGGCAGATGCGAAGTTTGAATATGGAATCTGATGTGCTACTTGCAGTTAAATATTTTAATGTTTCTGTGTGGCAGATTCAATTCTTTGAGGAGAATATATCTGCAATTTTCCTTCTGTATAACATTTCAGTTTTCTATTAGATTTTCCATTTTGATCCATGTGTCAGCAAACATGTATGATGTATGTGCAAAAATTTATTCAATTTGAAGACTCCTAAGCAATCCATTAAATGGCGTCTTTTCTAGTACACATCAAGTAGTCATTTGTTTTGTAATTGTTAGACAAATGGATCGAAAATATTCAACATTATAAATTTTTTTTGTTCACATAGGGTTTACAATGTGGGCGAGTGGGATGGTATGGATTACCTGTTAGGGTCCCTCATGATGTATGGGAATAATAAAGCACTATGCTACTTATATGGTGGGTGTGTGCGCACACGCGTGGGTGGGTGTTTTTTTTGGTGTGTGTATTTGTTAGTCTCAGGTATACAATATTTAAAAGCATGAATTCACATGTTCAAACTTCAAACTTTGAGAATTCAACTACATAGTTCCAAATGTTTGTGGCTGTTATCTTGTTATATTTCCGAACCTGTAAGTAACTACTTTCTGAGTCTTAGCCAAACATTAATTGCCTAGTCCAAATGTTAGTGGCTGTTATTTATTTTGAACCTGAACTCGTATAAAGTTTTGAGTCTTATATTATAATCATTAATCACTTTGTTTATGAAGGCAATATTCTCAGACGACCAAAATTAATCATTTAAAACTTGGCTAAATGGTACTTAAATACCATGTTCACTATCTTTACACTTAAATACCATAAGTTGTAAAAAGTAGCATAAAAATACCTGAAGTTGTCCACCGTTAGAATTAGGCTAACACCATTTTGACAAAAATGCCCTCCATTAAAATGGTAATAATAAATTGAAGGGGTAGGTAAAATGGTAATTAAAGCAATAAATAAGTACAATAGTACAACAAAATTCCTATGGGCCAAGTATATGGGAATATGCCTCGGAATATTCTAATACTCATTTAACAGTAGGTAGCAATGTGCTACTTTTTGACAACTTAATGGTATTGTTATGCTAGTTTTTACAAGTTTGGGTATTTAAGTGTAAATGTAGTGAAACAATAGGGTATTTAAGTGTCATTAAGCCTTAAATTAACCATGGTATTTTCCATTGGCTTTGTTTGAATCCGAGGTCATAACCGATGACAATCTCACTTTGAGGATATGGGTCCTTTTAGCTGTTGGATTTATGTCTGAGATTCTCAACTTCATTTGCATTCAAAGTACAATTTATCATCTAAATTCATTTACCCCTTTCACTGCATGTGATTTGCGGATTCTTGAGAAGGAATCAAACTCTGATAAGATTGCTAACAATGTTTAAAAAAGCGGAAGCGCAAGGTGAAGTGCTAGACCCTTTGATAAAACGAGGCGTAAGCTTCAAAGCGTGAAGCGTAAGCTTCATGAATTTAAATATTTTAATTTTAAATTTGTAAAAATTATGAACATATAATATATAGTGGTGTGATAATTACAAGTATATATATTCATGTCTTGATTAGTAAATAAGAATTAAATATGTGAAGTATAGAAATGAAACATAATAAAGTAAGCTACATGCATAACTAAGTATTTTATTTATAGTTAAATAGCCATATTGAAAATATGTAGGGGCATTTTAATGTTAGTCAAAGATCCTTTTATGCCCTACTATCTAGTCTTCAACGTGTGCTTCAAAATAAAAGCACTTTATGAAGCGCGAAGCACACACTTCAATTATGCTTTAAGCGATAAGGCGTAAGCTTTAAGGGATAATAGGTTCACTCCTGAGTTTTGAAGCGTTTACCCTTCACTAAGTTGTGAAGCGAGTTTCAAAAAAGCTTTTTCAAACACTGATTGCTAATTACCAACTCCAAAGGACCAAAGCTTTGCTGTATTCTAGAAATGTATTTTGCACCGAAACGTGTTAGTAGACTCGAATCTCCACAGAGGAAACTAGGAATTTAATAAACTGAATACATTATTATTTCCTTCTTAATCAGATCCATTAGTTTCAAAAATTCAATATTTCTTGTTGCCCCTCCATTCGATTGAAGTTGGCTGCAATAAGCACTAAAGAGATTACACGCTTCAAAACCCAAGACATTCTTTATTTATTTTAACAACATAAACTAAGTTAACTCCATTGGTTAGGATCTTTAAAGGTGGACATAAAGAAAATGATATGAAGTAGCGAAATGAGTATACCTGGTAGAAATAAGTAGCGAAGTAGGCGCTTCTGGTGGTCTTGCAGCGTGTTCATGTGCAGCAAATTCTAACACTTGATTTATGAAATTTTTTTAAGACTAATCATAAGTAAAGAAGCCTTAGGAGTGCCTTTTTTAAGTTTAAATCCAAGGAATCCGAGAATACAATTTGTGCCCACTGCCCAGTAACTGGCCATTAATACATGTTACAGAAGGCACCAGACTGTATTTAAGCCCACAGTATTAGTTTTCTCTATTAAAACAAAGTAACCAAATTTAAGCTATTTAACAGGAGGTAACTTCTTGAATATAAAAATATACTTAGAATTTGTGAAAATATGCATGGCCTACAATGAAATAACCATATAATATTGTAGTACAATAAATAGGATACCCCGAATAAATAAAAAGAAAAATCTGCTGCATGAAAATAACAAATTTAAAAACCTTGCTATATAGCAACATTCATAGTCTCTTAAAGAACTTGTTTTTTGATTAACCACATAGTCATTGACTTTACCCACCCAACTTGCACGTACCAAACCAGTTCAATGTTGTGCAAAAAAGTAGATACATTAGTATACTAGGCTTCTCTGAGGATGCGGTTTCATACATGCATATGTTTTGGTATTACTTTTATGATCTATATTTTGGTAAAATAAATTAAATCACCTTGAATTGTGTATTATTTTCAATGTTACATTAAACGCTGGGCGCTTCTAGGCGTCGGATTTGGGGCCCAATGCTTAGTCGCCTAGGCAGGCGCCTAAGCGGTTTCTAGGCGTTTTTTTTCTTTCTTCATTTAAGTGGTGGTTCATTTAAGTGGTGGTTGATGAGGTTTTCCTGAAGGTTGGAGGAGGTAGTGGAGGTGTTCATATTTGGTGGTTAATGGAGTTTGGTGTAGGCTACGACACATAAAATCACAATCAAGGCCTACAGGGTGCAATCCACGTAAGCAGACAATGCTCACCTAAACCCTCGTAATATCTAGGTGGGCAGCCTAAATACCGTCTAGATGCTAGTTAGGCGGCCTAGGTACCGCCTAGGCCTAGGCGTACGCCTAAGCGGACTAGGCGAAGGTTTTTTAAAACAGTGATTATTTTAATGACATTTAATGAATTATCTCGCAAATGATGCTTTCTAAATGTGGAATTCAAATTAAATATTTGAAACTTATTATTAGTTCGTTTAATTTCTTTTATCGCAGTTTGAACTTTTCTTTAGTGTTTCAAACTGTTCTTGAAAAAAGGAATATTAGGGCCATCTTTTATAGGTAACTTATTTATCTTAGCTGCATCAATAATTACAAAAGAAAAATACTTTTTTTCCTTCCATGTATCTTTAGTTTGTCATGTTTTCATCTTCAGATCAACTCTTACCATGTTGGTATATCATCATATAAGTGCTAATAAGCTCTTTCGTGCAATTTTTTGAGTCCAATCTCAGTCACGACACTTTAGGTTGTTCTAAAAGAGTAACAAAAATACGCGTAACTAGTGGAGCCTTTTCTTCCCTTTAGTTCTTAGTGTACTCTAAAGAGTCTAAACTGAGTAAACTCTAAACACATCTAACTATTTGAGAGAAGTATTTAGTATCACACAATTACTAAATAAAGGTGTTCATACCATTGATGTTGGAACAAAGCCAGATTTTGTTGCTCCAATGCCTTTGTTATGTACTCCATGCTACTGTGAACTGTGAAGCTTAGCCTTGAGCCTTAATTAAGGAGTTCGATTTAACCAGATAATCACCTAGACCAAAATTTCTGTGAGGCATTGGGACTTCTATATGCAACTTCATCATGAATGGACAGATTAAAATTAAATAGGGTCTAAAATTATCTCCAATACTGTTTGCTTTACTTAAATAAAGAAATTTGGTTTACCTAAATAAAGAAAATGACCTAGAATATGAACAAGCATACAGGAAACCAGATAATACAGATGGAACCTATGATTCTCGGCTAAGTAACAATAAGGAAACATGGATGAGGGAAGAATGAAATAGGAGAGTTTGTGAAGAAAGAGCTGAAATGTGAAAGGTTGAGCGAAGAAGTGTAAAAAAGTATTGATGGTTACAAGTATGGGACGACTGCTATAATTTCTTTCCATACTATTTGTTTCATATATTTTCGCTGTTTAGAACGCCAAGTAAGTTATTGGCTGAGTAACTAGCGACTTTAAGTTTTTAATAGTATTAGAATCTAAATGATGGGCAGCAATAGCTCGGTGACAAGAATCATTACTTTATGCTCATAGAATCATAATAATCAGGTATGCCTTTTCTCATCAAAATAGATTGAGCTATGGATTAGATAGGTCTATGAGACGGTTTGTAATATCTTCCTGACAGATTTAGCTAGTCTAAGTCAGTGTTAAAAGACCAGGAGGGTCTTTGCGGTGGCACCAAAGAAGAAGAAGGATAATATCCTGTTCTACAGGGTGCTGCTAAGTCTTTCACTTAAAAAAAAGCCACCTCATAAATGCCTTGAGGATCGTGTGTGAGGCATACAAGTCCATGAGGCATATATGAGCACATGACTTACCTTACTTGCGCCTTTTACACGAGGCATTTGCCGGTTACACTAATATCGACAGATGAGGCCATCCATAAAAATCATTATACAAATTTCAAACTTGTCATTCATGTGACTGTATATGAATATATGTACATGTTTAGCAACTGTAAAATTGTTGAATAAAACATTATAGAGATCAGTAGGTTATTATAGATATATGCACCTTACATTGTCATTCAAGCATTAAATTATAAACTTATTTGTCATTAGCATGATTTGGATATGTTATAAATTTAAGGAAGTGTGTCCATCCAGTATCCGAGAGTCCATTGCATGTGTCACAAGTCATCTTCTATGAAGTATGCGTGAATAAAGCCTTTATGTCCAATTACCTTTTTAGGGCTTCCTAGATTCTCATATCTGAATCTTGCCCTGTACCATGACCTTTTTATTTTATTTTTAATTTTAGCTTAGATTCCCTTCAACACTTGTTGTGTTTATCTCTATGTTGTTTTCATCCTGCGACTTCCCTGTTGTTATCTTGTTGTAACCGAGGTCTGAAATATAGCTATACTGATACATGTTTCTCTATCATATCAAATTTTAAACATGCTGATCTGACTTGGCTGCAACCTAGCAATAGCGTTGATGTTGGCCAGTAATGTCAAAGCATTTATATATTGGAGAAAACAAAATAAGAAATCATTGATTACAATGTTTCTGATTAAATTGGCTTATTTCATGTACCAACAAGTCTGATGAGAAATTGGCAAAACCACCTAACCTCCCGAGACCGATAAAGTAAAGGCAAACCAAAACTTGCAACTGACCTCGAGATCTCAATCTTAGTTACAACCCTTCTCTCACATTTTCCAGTTTTACATTCTTTAACTCTACGTACCTTACATTCTTTTACCTACCTTTCATGCAAGATTAGAATTGAAGAACTGTTCATTTTTTATGTTTATCCTAACTTTTCTTTGTGAAGAAGCATCTGGGTCTCCATATAAAAAAGGATAAGCATAACCTTTCTTAGATTCTCATACATTTCCTTTCATTTGACTGTTACTTGCCTTAATTTGACTGTTACTGTTTTTAACCTTAGTGTTATAACACACGGGCAAATAATCACAAGACACTGGACTCAATCCCTTTCTAAAGCTATTATCCTGTGTTCTTATGGTGAAATGTTGCTGATGTTCATTGCAGGATGATACTGTTAGAACCACTCCAATCCTTGAGTATCCATCTCGTCCAGCAAATCATAATGCATTTGACAGTGGTGAACCAGTACGTTCTTCTGAAAGTCATCTTACTTTTCATAATGATACGGCTTCTCCAGGTGGGCTGCGACTGAGTAGAAATGCCCAGAATGTTGTTGGACTTCAAAAGAGGGCATCTCAAACTTTTGCGTCTGTTTTGGCTTCTTCTGTTTCAAAGAACAAGACACCTGATGCGCACCAAGTGGGAACGGCTTCTAGCCCTTCCCTCCCAAATGCAGGTGTGCAGCTGGGCATCAATGATCATCAAATTGACAATGGTTCACACTCGCCCAGTGGTGCAACATCTGACCGAGTTGACTCTACTGATCTTTTGGCTGCTTTATCACACATGAAACTGTCGGGCACTAATGCAGTGGATGCCAACGACATGTCGCACTCAAATCGCAATCGAGAAATTGAGGCTCAGCAGAATTTTTTCCTTGACTTGAGAAGTTCTCAGAGCCATGTTAAGCAATGTTCATTCCCAAAAGATTTGGAGTCACGACATTCGAGTGTCTCCTCTATCTCAAAATCAGCAATATCCTCTTATCTTGATTCCTCCAACAGCAATATAGGCTCAGCAGACTTTAACAACACAGTAATGAGGTCAAGTGCGCCAGTTGAACTTCACAGATCTCCTGTTAGTTCTAACTCATATCATCATCAGAAAGCTGCTACTACAAATGCAGCTGTTCCGAGCTATGGATTGAATGGTTACTCAACTAATCCAGTTTTATCACCAATGTTGGCGAATCATATTGGCACGGGAAATTTACCTCCTCTCTTTGAGAATGCTGCTGCCGCCTCTGCAATAGCTGCTTTAGGTGTGGATTCTGGGGTACTTGGCAGTTTAAATGTATCTACAGGATTACATAATCCTACTCGTATTGGAAATCACTCGGCTGCTGCTCTCCAAATGCACCTCGCTCATATTCAGTACTTGAAGACAGCAGAAGCACAAGCTGCTGCCAACTTCGTTGATCCATCCATAGAGAGGGGCTACATGGGTGGTGCTTATCTGGACTTGTTAGGAATGCAGGAGGCCTACCTCGGTGGTTTGCTTCAACAGCAAAAGCAATATGGTGCTCCTTTCCTAAATAAATCTGGGCCTGCTAGTCCTGGTGGTTACTATGGCAATCCTGCTTTTGGCCTGAATATGTCATTTCCGGGAAGCCCTTTAGCAAAGTCTATTCCTTCTTCTCCATTTGGAGCTGCCAGTCCTGTAAGGCTTGCTGAACGTAACCTACGGTTTCATTCTGATGTGAATAGTTATGCAGGAGGTTTTCCATCCAGCCTGCTGGAGGAGTTCAAAAGCAGCAAGGCTAGGTCCTTTGAGCTTTCTGATATTGCAGGCAACGTTGTCAAATTCAGGTATGCATAATCATATAAGAGTATTTAACTTTATGACGCTGAATCCATATGCGTTACTGAACTCTAATGTATAGTTTACTATGCAAAGATTGAAGAGAAAAAATAGACATTCTGAAAATAGTTGTCCTTTATATTGCGTTAATGATGTTTTTTAGACCTCTTAGCTCCTGCCTCATTTCTTCAGTCCCTTCCCCTATGTATCTTCAAGGGCATTGTTGTTGGAGAAACCAGTGCTGTCAATGTGTGGAATATATGTATATTAAGTGGATATAAAAGGAAAGCAAGGAATCGAGGCTTAAGAACAAAAAAGAAAATATCATAGTGCATTTAGCATATATTGCATTTCCACCTGCATCTGTCTTGGCTATCGAAGGATCTAAGTGCCGGATGTCGGATACACGATGACTAGGGAAAAATCATATATGGGATAGCGAATATCGGACCGAGTAAATTGCAAGTGCCCTAGTTGATGAAAATATGCATGTCTCAAGCTTATAGCAATGGCAGACTTATTTTAAAGGAATATTTTTTAGATATTGCCAACCTCAGAAAATTATAAAGCTAAGTTAAACTTGTTAATGGGGATCCACACATAGTGGTACTTGAACTTTTAAGGAATGAACATAAATAATAAATAAAGAAATAAAGAACCATAATGCTCTTATAATCATGTTTCATGTTTGAGACCTGAAATATCATATCTGGAACATGTCGGGCAAAATGTTGGGTAAACAGGATATAGGCTGAATCTACTTTATGGAATTGTTCTGAATGCTCAAAAACATGTTTGACATTTTTGGACATGCCAGGAACACTTTGAAGTTAAACAATGCAGCTAAGTGATCTAGCATTGGCAATGCACTGTTGTACCATACTGTATCATGTTGGTTGATACTCATCCCCATGCTAGTGCACTGGTTAGGTAAGGTTAGAAACTGCTTTTTGTCTTGGGTACTATTTCACCGTCCTATTGGGTAATGTAGTTTCTCATTGATATCATTGGCAAGAAACTGCTGCATCAGACTTTATGCAGTCCTGAATGCAGAGTTGTGCCATGCCCTTATCTTTCTATAGCTGTTTCTCTCCATCATGCGGGGAGCATGATTTTTTTACTTCTGGATGTTGCTTTTCTTTTTTCTTTCCACTGTTTACTAAGCCTAGTTATATTCAAACGGTTTTGTACATTCAGTGCTGATCAGTATGGAAGCCGTTTTATACAACAAAAACTTGAGACAGCCACAACTGAAGAGAAAGACATGGTTTTTGAAGAGATAATGCCTCAAGCTCTTTCGTTGATGACTGATGTTTTTGGGAATTATGTGATCCAAAAGGTATTATATTGCAATTCTTTTTTGTTGACTGCCTGGTAACCTTTGAGGTTCATTCTAACATTCTTCATATTTCAGTTCTTTGAGCATGGAAGTGCATCTCAGATCAGGGAGTTGGCAAACCAGCTTAGTGGTCATGTATTGGCATTGAGCTTACAGATGTATGGCTGTCGTGTTATCCAGAAGGTACTTCTAACAGTGGTTTATGTATATTCAATATACTCTGATTGGTAGTAGTCGCATTTTGCTCTCTATTAACTCCTTGAACGGCACTAAGCCACAAAGATAGTCTAGTCTATCCAATGTGGCTCCATAGCCTTTTTTGCAGAAGTTGCTAGATTCTTGGAACCATTATGATAGTTTAGCTTATTTTTAAATATTCTCTCTTTTAACGGATGGGTCCAGTGAAGTGTACAATGCCTGTGAAGGGGCCTGCTCTGGGTTTGACAATGTTTTCAATAAAACAATGACTGCTGGTGACCGTTGAATGTTTGTAGGACTGTTATTAAGATGTTTAAAGCTTGCAGTTTCCTAATGGCCTGCAAGTATTATGGTATACAGATAACATATTGAACAAAAGTTAGAAAACACGAACCTTGAAAATGTCTGCATTTAGTTAAGAACCCCCCTCCCTCCCCCCACCCCCCTTTTTTGCGCTTGTTGAGAGTTAAGATGTAGGCTAATGTAACCCTAAATAAACATAACTTTGAGTTCTCCCAGAACATTTTCTAGGAATAGGTTTAATATATTTATATCGTGAATTGGTTGACCACCCATGATTTTGCTTGAGCCAGAGAGCCCAAATCTTCAAGTGAGATGTAAGCCAACACGGTCATTGTGTCACTATGTAACCCTTCAAATCATTACAGTTGATAAGAGATGTATCTCTGACTGGAGATGTAGATGGAAGACTAATATGTATGTTGCACTTAAGTGTGGAGTGTGGACATTTATTCATCTGCTATCCCTTTCAGTCCGACGATAAATGAACTGATAATTGACTATATATATATAATTTCTAATTTGCAATTGAAGATGGTTCATGGAGGTTCTGTATGTGAAACCTTTGATGCAGGCACTCGAAGTTATCAATTTGGATCAGCAGACTAAGATGGTTGCGGAGCTTGATGGCCATATTATGCGTTGTGTACGTGATCAAAATGGGAACCATGTTATCCAGAAATGTATAGAATGCATCCCTGAGGACGCAATTCATTTTATCATTTCATCCTTCTATGATCATGTCGTAACATTATCGACTCATCCATATGGCTGTCGTGTCATACAGGTAAGTTTTGTTCTTAAACTGTGTATATGTCGTGTCATACAGGTAAGTTTTGTTCTTAAATTGTGTATATCTTCTATGGACATATGGCTGTTCCTTGGTCTTGTATGCTTCACTTTACTTTCTGGGTCTTATATGCTTCATTTTATGTTCAGTCACATGTAGTGGTTTTGTTGCCTATTACAGAGGGTATTGGAGCATTGCCATGATCCTGAAACACAGAAGATTGTAATGAATGAGATTATGCAATGTGTTTGCTTGCTGGCACAGGATCAATATGGAAATTATGTTGTCCAGGTTTGTGATTATTTGGAAACTCAGTTCATCTTTCTCGAAAGGCTCTTTCCTTAGCTTCTTTCTTCAGGAATGTTTTCTGGACTATTAGCATTTTGCTGTTCCATGATTACTGATTAACAAGCGTAATTTGTTTCTCCCCTACTTCGTATATGTGTGGATTTACTTTTATCTGCCTGGGTAGCCAACTGACATTAAAGTTTTGAGTCTTGTTTACATCCTCACTTATTATTGGCAGTTGTTGCTTAAACTGAATTGATTTGATCAGGATTATTTTTTTCTATAACTAGACATCATAATTGAGTCATGAATTATATAGTTTCATAAATTTGTTGCCTTGTTGAGTGAATCTTGCTTGGACATATACATATTAGAATGATTTCATGTAGAAATAGCTCCATGTGATGTCATATTGAGCACCTTCATCTAAGCATTGTAACTTGGCACAACCATCAGATGATTTTTCTGTAATGCACTCAGATTATAACCACATATTATTGGGGTTTTTGGTTTGATTTTAAAAGAATTAAGTGGCACTTTCCACAAAGGATAACTTCTCTTTTCTTTTTCTTGCTAGGCCCAAGTTATTACTATTATTAGTTGCCTTCTGCAATCTCTGAAATGAGGATTTGTTACAGTAAACTTGAGCACGTTCTGAGATTGATAATCTTACCATGTAGTGGTGAAAAGATTGAAGCAAGAGAATTTGGGGTAAACTTGAAGGAACATGAATTGAGCTAGTAAACATAAAAGATATCCTTATTTGATTTCATGGAATAAATGCAATGGATAGGTATTGAACTGTATTTTGAAGGAGCTCTATTGAAAAGAAGGTATACTAGCCATTTGGAGAAACTGGTATCACTACCCATCAGGGCCAGTGTGTGCTGTGATCCATAGTCGGCGAACTTCCAAAAGAAACTGTGTTCCAATGGTAAAGATGCACAGAATACATGAGCTTATTCATCTCGTATTCACTAGTAATCTTGAATTAAATTTACGTAGTTAGGCTTTAGTATAATCCTTTTGCCACATTGTTTTTATTTTATACAAGCTATCCACTCATCTTTTCACAGATTTCTCCTCTTGTCTGTCTTCTACGAAACTTAGATCTCTATATAGCCAGTTTAATATTCTCGTAGTTCTAGCTGAATGACTGCTTCTTGGAATATACCGGTGTTCTTGTTGTCAATGCTTTAGAGCTATTATTATGCACATAATATATACGGTCTCATTAGTACCATGTTGTCATGTATTTGATTAATACTTTCTTATTGTCAAAAGGGTTAAAACATCCATACAACTTGAGCATGTATACTTTACAGTTTACACAATATGCCTTTATGGATCTCAGGCTTACCTGACTTTTACTGTGGCAGCATGTACTGGAGCATGGAGAACCTCATGAACGGTCTGAAATCATTAAGCAATTAGCTGGGCAGATAGTTCAGATGAGCCAACAGAAGTTTGCTTCAAATGTCGTTGAGAAGTGTCTGACATTTGGTGGTCCTGTTGAACGTCAAATATTGGTGAATGAGATGCTCGGTACCACTGATGAAAATGAGCCACTGCAGGTTTGTTATCTCCTCTAGTGAAAACGGGAAACTAATCCTCTAAAGGGTCCTTTATAGAAAATAATATATGAGGAGCTAGGGGATGAAGACCTCTGGCTTAGCCCGAATCATGATGCATACATAATTAGCTATTAGTGCAATCACTACTGCTTGCAAGTGTAGACTGCATGGGTAACAACTGCACTGATAGGACATTACTTGCTGAACTGATAGATAATAGTGTTATTTGTATCGAGACTTGTGCTAGGCCGGTATCTCCGTCCCCTATTTCCCTGTATGATTTTCTATAGAGGGCCCTCTGTATGATTATTTTTTCAGTGAAAGGCATGACAACTAAATGAATAATTTAGTGAATTTGTTGGGCAAGATGATTAATGCTTTCTTACATTCTCTATTTGTTTTGGTTTAAGAACATATTGTTATTCTTTGGCTTATATCTCTCACATAAGAAAATAGTCCTAAATCTTCATAAGGCTTTTGTCTACACATTTCATACAGTTAATGTAAGATATTTCATTTGTCATTCTCTATGCATTGAGGTCTAAATCTTCCTCTTACACATTTCTTTCCATCTTCTTGATTCTCGAGATATATTCCTAATATCACCATCTATAAACATTATTTTTGTTTAGTTAGTGCATTTTAGAACTTCTTAATTCTTGTAATACAACTTTGCTGACACATGACATTAGCTACTTTGGCAATTACATTAGCACCTCAATCGAGAAACACATATCTGATCAGAATGCTTTAAATGAACTACCATCATTTGTGGAGAGCTCAATTTCTTGGTTTGTAGGTTCCTGATTACCAACTTTAAATGCATTGCAAAAGCCTTACTTATGATGCTTGTTCATTCTCTAAATGGTTGTCAGGCAATGATGAAAGATCAGTTTGCAAACTATGTTGTACAGAAAGTCCTGGAGACCTGCAACGACCAGCAACGTGAGCTGATTCTTTCTCGTATAAAGGTTCATCTAAACGCACTGAAGAAATATACTTATGGAAAGCACATAGTTGCTCGTGTAGAGAAACTTGTAGCAGCTGGAGGTATGTAAATATAGTCTTCTCTCTCCTTTTGGTATTTATCTCAGTAAATTACTAAATTCAGTAGTTCTATGTCTCCCCTTGAGAGGGTGTTTGGTAACCAGAAAGTAAATGAGAAATGGCTCAAACACTGGAAAGTGGCTCCCCTTTCTATTTTTCACTAGTATTTCTTGTGCACGCTTTGTGCAAGTGGGGTGTTAAAGATAGTGGTGGTTAATAGGGGTAGTTATTTGAAGAACACGGGATGGATGGAGTTAAAAGTAATAGTCTTTTGAGTTTTCCAAGCTTACCTTTTCATGATTCTTGATTCTTAAACTATGTGTAAATTATGAGGACATTTTATGGAATTATTAGAATTTGTGACTCACATCGGGGTAGAACACCAAAAAAAAAAAGATTTTTCTTAAATAGTAGTAATATATAATATATGTTTGTCAAATGAAAACTGACTGGACAGTAATTGGAAACTTTAGGGCGTCATATCATTATCGTAATCTTTCACTTTCTCCAGATCTTTAGAAAGTGGATGGAAAGTGAATTGGGTCGGAGAAAGAAATTAACTTATATTCTCATTCCTACCATTTCATGGTAAGCGTTTAGCCTACGTTCACTTTCCATGGAGACCGAACAAGCCATAAAAAAGGTAAATGTCTACTCAACTGTCACCTTACCTTCCTTTATTCTCGCTTTCTATCAACCAAACAAGATTTACAAATCGAAAGTCATGATAAAGAAAATAATTTTTCTTATACTTCTCGCTTACTTCTTGGTTCCCAAACCCCTCCTAATGCTGAAGTTAACTGAGAATTATCCATAGAAGTTCGCTCCATTTATGTTATGTTTAATTGAAATAAGGTCTTGATTTTTTGCAGAGAGAAGAATCGGACTTCAGCCCTCATATCCCTATTAGATGGTGTAGGAAAGTTGTACAGTAACCGAAGGCAGTGCGAGGGCGTTCTTCTATCTATCTGTCTACCTATATATCTATAGTATCTATGTTAGTTAAAGTACAAGCTAATCCAATAAAAATGTAAGCCTGTATTGAGAATTGTACATTTTTAGTCGAAGGCTATAGCAAATATTGACAAAGCTACAGGGAGAATGCAGTATCACATATGGGTGTAAAGGAACGGTAAAGAAAAGATCCTGAGGCAAATGGGGACTGTATAAATGTTGCAGTATCGAAAGGGGTCTGTTGTTTAGAAGCGTCGAGGGTTTTATGTTCTCGTAGAGATATTGGATGTTACAAACCTATAAACAGTTTTTTTTTTTTGTTCAGTTTAATCTATTTAGTTTAAGGTATACATCGTCATGTATATGGGCTTTCTTTGGACCGTTAAGATATTGGAGGTTTTGTACGATTTCCTAAATTTAGGAGGGTGTTATATGATTTACTAGCTTCAGGGGTTTGTTGCCAAATCCTCTTTAAAGTTGAAGGTGGATTTGTGAAGCTTACCTTGGGCGTTCACAATAATTTTGATGCCTTTAGAATGCTAACGAGTTCTTTTGACCCCTGAAATTTGAAGCCTGTTTACTGCAAAGCTTCTCTCTTTCTTACGTTCTGATTTTTTCCCCCCTCGGATGAAACCATGTATACTTATTTATAGCGACTGTTTTATTTTCCCATTGACTTCTTTAATGGTCTTGGTCCATTGTATTAAGGGTGCACCTAAGAATTATTAATGTAGGAGCATTAATTAATCCGAGAGCATCCGAGTTGTTATGTTTCCCGTTTTAATGATTATTCGGTATCTAATCCTGGAAGCATGAATGAGTGTACGTAGTAGTAGAAAACTACTATGTTTCTCATCTACATACGTACATTCTAACATAATTTAAGAGAGGTCATAAATCTTAAAGACAAAGATAGATGAGCTAGAATGCTTAAAACATGATTGGAGCAGTTCCTTTCATGATAATCAAAGCTGTGTCTTGTTTATCTCATCATGTACTTTTCTTCAAGTATAGTAAGGCAAAGACGTTAAAACAAATGTAATCTTGGAATTAATACACAATAAATCAAATTACAGAGGGAGATCAAGCCCCTTGCCAACATCCACACCAATCATCTGAAGTATACCTTTGTGAAGTACCTGAAACGAAGAAAAGAAAATAAATAAATAAGCATGAAAAACATCAGCTTAAACCAAAAAAAAAAAAAAAAAAAAAAAAAAAAAAAAAAAAAAAAACAGAAAATGAACTCACCAACTCAACGATGAAAGTTCCGATGAGACCCATCATGCAAGCTCTAGAGTTCCAAACCTCTGCGGTCCTCGTGAACCCAAGGAAAGGCTCTGAGAGCTTTGGCTCCACTTTGGGCACCTCCACCTTTGAAAAATTCGAACACTACCCTTACTAATTTTATACGTAATAATACACGTCACGATAATGCACTTACAACTTTCTACTGCTCCTAATCAAAATATCGTTAATTAATTAGCTCTCTCTATATATATGGGAGATTTTAACTTACTCCTTGAGGAAGCTTTGCAGCTCTGACGGTGAAAGTGCTAATCGGCTTTGACAAGCTGAGAGCTGCAAGATTTGGTTTGGGTTTGAGGCTTCTGTGAAGGGGTTTTGGTGAGAGCTGGAAAGGGGATGAGGTGCTCGTTAGGGCTGGAGTCGCTGCCATTTTCTCTCCCTCTTCTTTGTCTGCGGAAGTGTTCCGCTCCTGTTAATCTTCTGGCGCGCTGTCCCTGGCCATTGATTTGGTCATCTTATCTTCGAGGAGAGTTTTTGTCTATAGCCCCTCCCTTTTGGCTCGACTTCTTGAAAAACCCTCGTGTACTGGTTTTGAACTGGGGGGGAAGGACAAATTTTGAAAATCGACACATTTACAAAAAAAAAATTGCAGTAATTATACCAGAGGTTCAAAGCTATATTTAATTCTTGTGACAGTTAGAATTATGAAACTTTGCATTATAAATGAATGTTTATTTGAAACATACTTTCACTAAATTATTTGTTTGATTAAAATTTCCAATAGCGTCAAGGGAATGAATGAACTCAAATAAACTGTAAAGTGCTTCATTATCGGTATTTTTTTTTTTTTGCATTTTTTTAAAGAAAATACCTGCTTCTAAGGTTTTTTCATATAAAATTGATGCTCATGTTTTTATTTTGTTTCATCATTATCATAAAAGGGATAAATCATGTAACAGGCAAAGCTGAAAATTAGAAAATGGAGAAAATTGTTCGCGCACCGATTACTTCCAGTGCCAACGTCAACAAGCCAAAAACTAGAGGATTAATTTGAGCTTCTTTGGATACGGATATATAAACTGTTTGTGATCAAAAGTCAGTGATATTTTCACTATATTTTTGACATTAAATAGTATATTTTAAATAATTATCAGAGGCAACAACGTTGCCCCCCAAAAAAAAAAAAAAATCCCATAACCATTCCCCTTGGTGGGCTAACAGTGGATGAACAGCCGAATCCACAACCCACGCACGTGTCATCCTGATTTCGCACGTGTACCAAAAGCAGCAAAGCACGTGTGTCAAGAAATCGGGAGGTGGCGCGAAAGCCTCGCTAACTTCTTCGGCCCACCATGTTCCTCTCTCGAGCCACAAAAAGAAGGCCTTTCCTTGCTAGTTTAAAGCCCGATGCAAATAATTCGAAATTAATTATTTTGCTAAAACAAAAAGGGAAATTAAGAAGAAAAAGAAGAAGAAGCATGCAGGCTACAAGGGTTCCTAAAGAAGAGGCAGTTGATAGAGAGGGGCTCAAATATGTTGAGAATCCCGCTGGTGAAAAACTTCTTCTATCTGGTAATTTTTTTTTTTAAATTAGTTTTTCTTAGCTTTTTCTATGTTTCGGCAAAGTAATTGAAAATGGTTGAGGAATTGATCGATGTGGAGTAATTGTTGTGCGCAGCGGAAATTTCGGCAGAGTTTCTGGTGCACAATAAGAGAGAAAGATCGATAAGAATTCTTGTTTCTCAAAGGGAACAAGAATCTGAAAGCCTAATATCCCATCAAAGTGGGATATTTGCTCTTCCTCTCGTCAGCTCTAGGACTGCGCGTCGAGGGATCCTAAAACTATTACAATGGCCACAAACTCAAACAATCAATTTTACGTGGTTCGGCAAACTGCCTACGTCCACGGGGCAAGGAGGGGGAGATCTACTATTAGAGAGAAATTACAATAGGTTTACAATCTCACAAAATAAACCCTCAAACTAACTCTCTAACTTCTCACAAAAGACTCTCAAAAGAATGCAATAACCCCTCTCAAATTCGGCTCTATTTTTCTCTCTCAACACAGCCGTCTTTTCTCTGTTTTTGCACTCTGCACACAATAGCCTTTTCTCCCCTTTTCGTACTTGCACCCTGCTTCACGCTGCCAAAGAACAAAAGAGAAAACACTCTTTATTTCTCCCTGCACTCCTACACAGCACGCCGCCCCAAGTACAAAACTGGTTTTCTCCCACTTTTGCTTGCACACCTTTGCCCTAGGGACTTTTGCTATTATTTATAGCAAGTGAATCGGGTGGGCCTAGCTAATATCCGGTGGACCTAGCTAATATCCGCTGGACTTAGCTCTTCATGGAATTGCTTTCACGTGCACTCTTCACGCGGTTTCTTTCCAGCACTTGCACACTCGTGGCCCCCACAAGAAACACGTTCACAATTCTCCACCTCGGTGAAGTTTTCCCAAAACTGAGCCGACACCAACCAAACCAAATGCCTCACTTGTTGTGTCCAGTACACTGTGAAACAATTCACGATAACAGACTCAATCCATAACAAGTCGAGACCCCAAATGAGAATCCGAACACTCTCCCAAACGTCGATGTCTACTCACCAAATCGATCTCACCCCCATCAAATAATCCAACCCGGCTGCATCATAAAGACTGCCTACGTATCCTCTTGCCCAAGGAATCAAGCCGAACGTAGTTCACCCAAATGGCCGCTAACGACCTCAATCCAATAGAAGAGTTCGCAACCCTTCTCTAATATCATCAACTCTGCGGCTGATAGCACCTCCAATGGCCTCAAACACCTCCACCTGAGGTGAACCAATGGCCATATCCAAAATATGTCTGCCAGCTGCACTCGATTCAAAACCTAATTCATCATCTGCACATAAATCCAAATGACTCCCACGCTGTGTCACCTCAGCTGGAATCCCAACCAATGCAGAATGATCTGGAGTAATCTTTACCCAATGTGGAGTAGCATCACTCTCCACCCGCTGTGATACCTCTAAGGTCTGTCCAAAACTCTCCACCTGCTGAGAGTCAATTGGCTTCCTCATGGAAGCCTCAACCAAAGTGACACTACCAGACCTATCTTCCAATGGAGTTTTACCTCCAATCACAGCAGTTGACAACTCTTCAATAGGATGACCCAAATATGTCGAAGCCTCTGTCCAGAAACTTTTCTGCAGACCATTGCTTGACAACAAACACCGATCCTCCTCCAGCAAGGCACGGTTCTCCAAATTTGTCACCCTATCTAGCTGCCCCAAGATTTCCTTTCCAACGAAGTGTCTCGCAATGCCGTGAGCTCGGCTCCAATGCAGAAACAGGTCCATCTTGTACCTCCCAAGGTCCATCTTGTACCTCCCACCAGAATGGAGTACCTTCACCTTTCTGTCTATTACACACTTCTTCAATCTGTTGGAAACTACTAGGACTTTCTCCAATGGGGATTTGGTTGCAACCCAAACACGCCTAGAACAGCCACCAACAAAGGAAACCAAACTCCTATTACCTCCCAATAATGCCCCCTTGGAAGGCCCCCAAACATCCACGTGAACTTCTCCAGAACGACCCTTAGCACGGTGAATAGAGGTGCCACACTTCACCTCGGTCTTCTTGCTCACATCAACATGTTCACTGGACTTCAAACTGCAGGTCTTTGCACCCTCTTTCAATCTATGCGAGGAATCAATACTGGAATGGCCAAGCCCCAAATGCCGCAGTCTAGTCGAATCAACAGAAGTCGTCAGCTCTCCACCTGCCACTATACCTCCAGTCAAGTAATACAGGTTATTTCTCCTGACGCCCTTCATCAAAATACGAGAGTCTCTCGCAATCTCGAGAACCATGTCCTCAACACGAACCTTCAGACCCTCTCCAACCAAAGCTCCAATCGAGATCAAGTTCTTCCTCAAAGAAGGAACATATCTCACATCGTTTAACTCTCTAACAGTCCCGTCAAACATCTTTATGCGAATTCTTCCTATCCCAAGGATCTGGCATGCACGGTTATCAGCCATGTACACCACACCACTATCCACCAGCTTCTCAAAACTGGAGAACCATTCCCTTCTAGGGCACACATGATAGGTCGCACCACTATCCAACATCCATTCAGATTCCTCCGAATAGCTATCTGTAGGACTGATAGAAAGCGAATAAATAGAAGAGTCAGAATTATTACCATCCGATACGATGTTTGCTTCTGATGATGGTTGCTTCCCTTTTCCCTTCTGCTTATTCTTCATCCATTCGTCGAGCTTTGGGCAGTCTTTCTTCCAATGACCAGTCTCCTTGCACCAAGCACACTGATCTTTTCCAATTGTAGGATGCCCTACTCTAGACTGTGACTTCCAATTCTTCCGGTTTGGATTCTTCCCTCTTGCGACCAACGCCTCTGCTACCGACTCAGTCGAATTCTCCTTATCCTTCTTCCGAAGCTGATAATTCACCAATGCAGCAGTGACCTCACTATACGAAATGGATGCCTTCCCATTAATAAGAGTAAGAACGAAGGTCTCATATTCCTCGTCGGGCAAGGAACTCAACAACAGCAACGCCTTGTCCTCATCTTCAATCTTGACATCCACATTCGCCAAATCCGCAAGAAGCTTTGTGTAGTGATTCATGTGATCTCTAATTGAGGTTCCCTTCTTCAACTGGAAATGATAAAGTCTCCTCTTCAAATGCAAGCGGTTCTCAACACTCTTTGTCGGATACTTGCTTTCGAGAATCTCCCAAATCTTCTTCGCAGAAGTCTCATTCATCACATCATATTTTAGATCTTGAGTCAAACAAGACCTAATCACACCACACGCCGTTCGATTCATCTTCTTCCAAACCTTCTCTTCAATCTCATCTGGCTTGCCATCTAACTCCAAGGTATCCTCCAAATTCTGCGCGTTCAGCGCATCCAAAACCTCGCATCTCCATAATCCAAAGTTGTTTGTGCCATTAAATTTCTCCACATCTATCTTCATAGAATGGATATTCAAACTCTGAATGGTCTTCACGCCAGAAGCACCGCCCTCGACACCCGAAGCACCTTCTTTCCCCGACATCTTACGCACCAACGAACGAAGAATAGATCCAAAACTAAAAAGATAGAGTCTTTACCAAAAGATCCCACCTTTATCACCAACGAAGTCCTAAACGGGTTTCCAAATTGATCTACTCCTCCAACCAAACCCTAGATCTGGAATCTGGTCTCTGATACCACTTGTTGTGCAGACTCTCAAAAGAATGCAATAACCCCTCTCAAATTCGGCTCTATTTTTCTCTCTCAACACAGCCGTCTTTTCTCTGTTTTTGCACTCTGCACACAATAGCCTTTTCTCCCCTTTTCGTACTTGCACCCTGCTTCACGCTGCCAAAGAACAAAAGAGAAAACACTCTTTATTTCTCCCTGCACTCCTACACAGCACGCCGCCCCAAGTACAAAACTGGTTTTCTCCCACTTTTGCTTGCACACCTTTGCCCTAGGGACTTTTGCTATTATTTATAGCAAGTGAATCGGGTGGGCCTAGCTAATATCCGGTGGACCTAGCTAATATCCGCTGGACTTAGCTCTTCATGGAATTGCTTTCACGTGCACTCTTCACGCGGTTTCTTTCCAGCACTTGCACACTCGTGGCCCCCACAAGAAACACGTTCACAGTAATTATCTGGAACAATTAAAAGAATTTGTATATGAGTTAAAAAAGCAAGATGTAGGTGAGATGGTAACCAGTATGACAAATTTAGGAATCGAATTGTCTACATTTTCGCTAAACTTGCACATTTTGGTAGGAAAGTGTAACAACATGTTCTTGTTTATCTCTCGATATCAAGCTATGACAATGTATTTTTTGTATTATGCTCTATACTTTTATAATAATTGTCGTAGGACTTAAAACTCTAAAGTTGCAGTGAGGGTTAAGGGCCAAAATTACGTAGTCTTAACATTCTCACGTAGCTCACCGCTCACGTACGTTGAGGGATCTTTCATGGGCCGAAACATGGACTCATAAAGCAATTTTTTTTATTTATTTAAGTATGCTCCCTAAATTCATGACCAGTAAGATTAGTAAGATTTGCAAGTTGCTCTGATACCATGTTAGAGGACCCTACCATTGCACATACCTCTTACACATAAGTCAATAAATTGAAGAAGGTCCTCAAGCAAATATGGATTTCAAATATTTACATTAAAATGCAAATGATCTAATCTTCATCAATTTGCTACTCACCTTGATATGCACACATGAAGGTGGGGAGGCAGCACAAACACGTTGGCCAGCACCTACGTCTCCCATCATCAAGTCCTCAAGCCACGAAACTAACCACAGTCACAACCACGAGCATGAGCACGAGCACGAACACGACCATCACTACAACGAGCTTGAACATCACCACAAAAAGTCGGTTCTAGCAAAGGTGAAAGAAAAGGCGAAGAAATGGAAGCAAGTGCTTACCAAGAAGAAACATGGTCACGAAGGCGAAGGAAACATGACTCCAATGAGTCCAATCAATTTGGATGTAGATGACGAGGGCATAGACCAAGACCCCGAGTACTACGGCGCTCCAAGTAATCATCTATACTCATTTATTAATGTCTACATATATCTTAAGAGGGGTATTTGCGGATGCACCTCCTCAATTCATCCCTATTCTATTTTTTTAGCACATATCATTAAAAACATAGGAATGTCCTTGGCAAATGTCTAATTCTAACCATAATGTGATTACCACTGAAAGAGATCAAAAATCCTCAAAAAAGTAACCTCGTCTGAAAGCCGAGGATGTAAATGATAATTAAATAAAGGTTGACAAATAACCCCCTTATCTATGCATTCAGTAGTAGATAACCCACTTCAACTTATTTATTAGCGCTTTGCTCCTCTCAGTACGTTAGGAAGAGGGGTGTCACATGCAATTCTCTTGCCAGAAATGGCAATCCAGGGATCCTAAGGGCTAATAAGGGGGTTATCTGCTAATGAGAGTACATATGAAGGGGTTATCTGCAATTTACCGTAAAATAGCATAGGGGCGATTAGTAACTATGTCCTGTAGTAGGGGTGATACATCTGCAAATAATCCTAGATTACACTATCTATGCATCCAAAATCTTCTATTTTCTATACATTGATACATAACTCACAGACATGCACGGACGTACACAATCATGAAATTTATGATTTGACACAAAATTTCTGAAACCAGTGTACGAGTCCGAGACTGCACCTAAGATGTATAAGGAGCGAGCCCAGCGGCTTCAAGCATCAACTCCAAGTCCTAGAACACCAACACCAGTCCTTGATCACTCTCCAAAACCTGTCCTTAATCATTGTCCAGTGATCGATCTTCGCCCTACCACTCTCGTCGAGGCTCCTCCAACCACACATTCTCAAGAACCAAACTCGACATTTCATCATTCTGAAGCCACCAGCGAACCCAAGCTACATCACCTTGACTCATTTAAGGAATCATCAATGGAACTCAATTCGATGTTTCCTGCAAATTCACATACACTGGCGACAGAGACCAAAGTGAAAGAGGAAGAGACTGATAATGTAAAAATTAGCAGCAAAACAATGTCACAGACTGTAACAGAAATTTTAGCACCGGCATATAATGCAGTATCGGATGCTACCAGTAAAATTGCTGCAACAATACAGAGCCCAGTAGATGAGACAGGAGCAAAGATGATGTGGGATAAAGGCATATCGGTAAAAGAGTATTTATTGCAAAAATTGGAGCCTGGTGAAGAAGAGAGAGCTCTTTCTGAGGTTATCACCGAAGCCATCAGTCCGAAAAAATTAGGAGAGGAACTGAGCGTTGTTGAGAAAGTAAAGGGCGCTGTGTCTTCGCTCCTTGGAAAAGAAGAGCAGCAAATGGAGAATCAAGAAGTCAAAATTCATCGAACATCAAGGCCTCTCTTTAAACAAAGTGAGGACAGGTCGATTCTATCGCCTAAAGACTTATACCAGCAAGCTTCAATGGCTAGAGATGGTCATGGAATTTTGAGCACGGGAAATGCACATGCTCATAAAGTTTCTATACTAGAGCCGAAGCATGGTCGTGGAGATTCATCACCTCTTCCAGTCTCGACAAATCCTTCCGTGGTGGTTCCAGTGTCAAAAAATTCATCAACCATGTCAATGTCTATGAATCAGCCAGCAGTTTCGGTGTCAACTGTTTTGGTCTCTACAAACCCTCATGCAGGTAAACATATTTTACAACTTACTTGATGCTCAATATGGTTTCAACATAGAAATAATCTTCACTCGAACTTGGGCAGAAAATGCAAACCAATATGGATTCAGTGGACATATCCCCATCCTATCCGATCCGATATATATACAGCTGTGTATCCTGTCAGATACGGATATGGGTATTAAGTATCAATACCCCGCCGAATTTTGAAGCTTACATCTTTGGTTGGGCATGGATACAGATAACAAGATCCAGATATTTAAATTTGGAAACAGATATATTTTGGTGATTTAGGATTCTTACATAGATGTGATGCACACTTGTTGCAGGCTCTGATTTGAAAAATTTTATTGCATTTGGAAAAATTTTGTATCGCATCCTATGTACTTTCGAGCCTTACGGCTTTCCCTTGCATCTGAGATGCGTTCGTATTTGTTTTCCTCTCATCAGACCAACATTCATATCTGATTTTAGCAAATATATCTGATTTTGGCGAATATGGCTATAGGTTTTTCTTGTTAAATAGTGATATTCCACTGCAGATGTAGTTATTCATAATTTTGAGCAAAATAATAACGTTTCTTAAGCTTTTTCTTCCATTCTTTGTTGCAGAAGTTGAAGAAGCAAATGGAAGGAGACTCCAACCAAACTGAAGACAAGTAAAGATAAAAGACATTCTAGACCTCTGAATGATGCCAATAGCGGGCTCAGCATATATTAGAATAGAATGGATGCAGCCATTTATCCAAGTCAAGCTTCAGCCTGCTGTCTTGCTTCATCTACAATTTCCTTTCGTCAAGTTTATTTGTACTTTGTATATGTTTGGTGCAGGATATGTTGACTTTTTTTAATTCTAGTTACGATATTGTAATTGGGTTTTACATAGATGGATACATCATTTTGAATAACACAGGGAAAAAAAAATAACAGTGTATAAAGTTAAAATCTATGTATCCTTCATTTATAACAACCAATCCTCGCTCCATAATATATTTGGAGACTAGTGCTTGTACCTTTCATGTCGACTAATCCTAAGCATCAAATCCATTGGTGCAGATTTTATCTAATGTTTATCTTCATGTTTTCGGAGTAGTTATCTGTAGAATGCCGGCCAAAGCTTATTGATTCCACATGTGCAAGTAACCAACCTCCACCTGAACAATATATTAAACTAAAACATGATGTATGTATGTATAAAACTATGCTCATGCGTGTGTGGAGACCAATGAGACTAATGGCAGAGGAAAGCAAGAAGGTTTCTGGTCCTCAAGATCAAGAAGTCGTCAATCCAGGAGGTAACTCAATCTTTCGATCTATGCATGAACCTTTAATCCCTACTCTTTTAATTTGGTTTTTTTTATTAAGGAAAAGATTTTTAAAAGTGTAATCTGAGGGTGCTCTCCTTTAAAAAGAAACCAACTAAACATATATGAAATACAAGTTATTTCGAAAATAAAACCTACTTTACGATTCCTTGCTCAATTAATCATGAGCATATTTGTATCCGTATTCATGACCGTATACATTTATAACAAGTGTCGTATCCGATTTATATCTGATTAGTGTGCACCCCCTCAGAATCAGCCAGCATCCAGGACGCCATATTGGTCGGGGGC
>NC_033795.1:1420292-1444724 GCF_001876935.1 Asparagus officinalis | reverse complement strand
AATGGGAAATTCTACTCCTCCGTCGAAGTCTTCGTGGCCGGAGGTGGTGGGGCTCACCGCCGGAGATGCGGAGAAGAAGATAAAGGAGGACATGCCGGATGCCCGTGTTCAGATCGTGCCGCCGGATCATTTTGTTACTATGGATTTCAGGTCAGACCGCGTCCGGCTGTACCTTGATTCTGATGGCTCGGTTGCGAGGCCGGCAACTGTTGGATAATATATGCAAATTTCTGAGAAGTTCATGGTTTTTAAAGTGGAGAGGTTGTGGATGAAATAATTTGAACTTTGTGCGCGTGCATGTGATATTATTATTATTATTATTATTTTGAATTTGGCATGTTGTACAATTGTGGATACGAAACTTGCTTAAATTCTTGGTTGTCAGATATATATTTCACAAAAGCATGTATTATTCTAGGAACATGGTTATTCTTCGTTATTTGTATGGAATGCATCTCCAATGCCTATAAGAGTCTATGCAGCGTATTGAAATATTAAACAATTCTTTTGATAAAGCCTCCAAATCTAGCGTTTATTTGCAGAAACACGCATCAATGGGGTAGCTAATCACAACAAGAAATAACAAGAAAGAAGAAAGAAGAAAACCACAAGGGAGATTCAAGCACAAACGTATGCTATATTAAATGTTGGGGGTGGCAAATGGGTCGGGTCGGGTCGGTCCGAGTCAATTTTCACCCAACCCAACCCGACCTGTTTAATAAATGGGTCATGGTTATCTGACCCGTTTATTAAATGGGTTACCCATCCTAACCCTAATTATCCGAATAACCCATATATTGCTATTAATCATGCTAGTGTGCACCTCGTGTAAAACACGACCCTCTATTTTTTATGCACTGCATTTTGAACTTGTCTCCCTCTAAGTTTCAATACATTTGATTTAATTATTATATGCTTAAAATTAAAAATCATATCTACTTCTCTATACTTGAAAAAAGGTCCAAGTTTTAATGCATTTAATTTAGAAATCATATCTACTTCTCTATACTTAAAAAAGAATCCAAATTTTAATACATTTAATTTGCTTTACTGTTTATGATACAATAAATACTATAGCATGAAAATGAGCATGTCTGATTACTACAAATAATTACTGTCGTATGAACAGTAACCTCGAGTGCAAATGAACATATTTGATTAACTAACTGTAGCATAAATTAAACAGTAATTATTGTAGCATTTATTACAGTATGAATAGTAATTCTTTGGATTCTACTTTTAAATATAGAGGAGTAGATATGTATACAATTTTTCTATTGCTAGAGGGTCAATATGAAATTGATAGAACTCTTATGGGGAAGTCATATGTGAGCCAAAAGTTGATGGCACCATGAATCAGGTTCACATATTAAACAGGTTTATAACAAAAACCTTAAAGTTGTGAGCATTTTTTTTTATTATGACAATTGAGATGCAGGAAGGATAATTAAACTGGAAAATCATTCGAGAACTCAAGCCATGGTTAAGGAGTAGGTATTTTCTGTATCTATAATAGTCCGTTAAATCTTTAATATAAATTAGTCCCTCAAATCATTGGAATTGCTATTAAGTCCCTAAATTCTTAATTTATTCCAAAAGTAATCCCTCAATCAATAAAATTGCAATCAAGCCCCCAATTCTAATAAACTGTGTTAAAATTGACCCTCCAATCAAGATAAGAAGTAGAAATTGGAAGGATTAATCTGGAAAACCTTATGAGATTTGGAGGGATCCAATTGCAATGTCAAAGATTTGAGGGGCTAATTTTTAAAATAACTTTAAAACTAGGGAATATAATCACAATTTCAATTGTTGAGGGACTAATTCATAATATGAAGCTAAGGATGTTCATTACCAACCGAAGCTTAAAACCCGCTGGAGATCAAATGAGATCTAATCAAAGTTAAAACCCTAGAGATTAAATGAGATCTTTAAGAATAAACCCACATATAATCTACATCACCGTCCAAATCTAACACCCTAGAGATTAGATGAGATCTCCAGGCAGAGGTTCAGGCGACCCTTTTAGAGAGAGAGAGAGAGGGAGAATAGAAAACAGGGTGACAGTTGGTTGAAGATGCAGAGAGATGGAAAATATTAATCGCAGAATGAATGAAATGATTTACAGCAGGTTACCCGTTTAACAATAAACAGGTCAATATATGGGTACACGGGTGACTCAGGGCTAACCCGAATTGATCCGTTTAATAAAATGAGTAGTTCAGGACAAACCCATATAAAACCGAACCTATATATACCAACCCATATCCATTAATAACGGGCAGGGTCAGGTCGGGTTAGCCGGCCTGGTCAAAAATTACCACCCCTAATATATAAATATAGAAATGTTGCTGCCATTGTATAGGGGGCCTCACACAAAACTTATATGACAGCAAACACTAATGTTCGATTCATGCAGTATATGAATACCACAGAGCATCTGATTTTCGTAAAAAAATAATCTTCTTAGTCAGCAAAAAGAATCAATAAAATGCTACATACCATGAATTTCATGAACAGTCATTCAATAGACGAAGCCTAGATAAATATTCTTATCAGAATAATTTAAAAGCAGAATAATTTCAGAGGGAAGTATCTCTACAGATTTTCTCAGGCTGAAATAAATAATTGGTGCAGTTGTATTACTTATGCAGGAAAATAGATGTACAGCACCGGATAAACTTAGCATCATTATAACGAACATCACTGCCCCCAGACCATCCATTTGGTAATCGGGCATCCTTTTGTACAACCAACTCTGCAGCAGCGACTCGAGGCTCTTCAAATCACAGTAGGAAAAATTACTTGGGCGAATCAACTTCCCGATCAGAATTTAAAAGTCGAACTCCCCATTAGCCTGAAATGAATGTGTGATTAGTTATGGGAGAAGAACAGGACTAGAACGGGGGTTTTATTAAACATCTCTTTTTTTGCGCTGATAATACCAATTTTTTTAAGAGAAACGTGAAGCCAAAATAATGCTCCCAAGAGAAGTTTCAGAGTCCACTTGTATGGGTACAGATGGAACTAAAGATACACGACAGGGGGAGAAGTTCAGATGTCAAAGTGCTAACTTAGTTCATGTGCATAGTGTCCAAGCCTGCATGTCATGATCAACGACACCAAAAGAGTATACTTATCTGCATATCTGTGTTCCTTCATAACTTCACAGGTCGCCCTTCCTGAAAGTCCTTTCCCAAAGCACACGCTTAAGCATGTCGTTTTGCAAGATTCTTTCCTCAAAAAGTAACAATCACAATCTTTCGATTCATGGAAATTTCTATAGCCTCTTCGCTCATCCCCCCCCCCCTCCAAAAAAAAAAATGATACAATTCATTAATTACCATACCTTCCTATCTCACATGACGTGTGACTATTCATCGCCTCAAGCAAGAACTTCGTAGAAGGCTATGGGTTCTGAAATTGCCCCACTCCAAAATGTTCAATTGAATGTTTCACATTTCCCCCAAAAAAAATGCTAGCTCAATTCTATATTTCAAATTTTCTTTTTAAAAAATGCTGGCTGTGGTTAATACTTAATCATTGTATAGTGAATACTCTGTTAGCTCATATCCAGTGTGGTACGGAGTTTGAGTGTTAGATAATCTTTGGAGTAATTATATACGGTAGATCCTCTTAACTCATATTTCTTTCATTTCAAATTGGGCGAGGTGTTATGGTTTTCCTAGTCAAAAAAGTAAAGCCTAGTGAGAGCCAAATTAAGGACAAAAAATTTTCTACAAAATTTTTTCATGTGATGAGAAAAACATGCACGCACCAAACTGATAATTACCAGTACAAAACTCAAAAACAATAGAAAAATTCTAGCTAATTGGGAAAGCAGATCAAGCCCAAGAGTTGGGAGAGAAGAATAACTTAGAAACACAGGCATATTTATCATCTAATTATGAAGAATAACGGGACTTCTTAAGTGATCGTAACCTTCTACATACCTTATTGAAAAGAATATCACGACTATTGAGATGCATTATCCCATCCTTGAGAGTGCACTTCCACCGGCTTTTTGTTCGGGATACCTATTCCCATTTGAGATTTGAGGTAGTCAACACGATGTAGAAACTACTTTATATCAAAACACCATCTTTTGTGCATGACACAATAATTACCTTATCAAACTGTGCAAGAACTAGATGTTGAGTATGGGGCTCTTCCTCTCCTTGATCGAAATCATCCAAATCGTCGTCGTCGTCGTCATCTTCATTCAATGGAGGTTCATCATCATCTACAGCTTCACCTTTGGATGCTTTTGGTGTACCAACAGAGGGCGTTGGAGCTCTTAGTTCACCTAGTAAAGAAACAATAAATAGAAAAACTTTAAGATCCAGCGAGTTCCTAAAATAGTATCTACCAAGATGAGACAACCAATTTTTGACAGAAAAGTTAATAAATAATTAAACAACTTACCATGGTCAGCAGGTGTATTGCTATTATAGTCTTCATTGGCAACTCCTTGGAAAGGAAACAACTTTGTGGAGAGAAAAAACGGAAAAAAAATATGTAAAATAAGAACAATAAAAATAAAAGCTGTAAATATAAACTCATTAGTGTTGGTTAAATACTTCGTCATATTCATCATGGATTCCATCTTGCTGAGGGAGTAGTGGAGCCACTCTTGCTTCCTGTGAGAGTGTTCCACTAAGTGTAGCTTCTTTGCTATGTCGGGTTGATGAACTTTGGAACTGGCTTGCCTGGAGGAAAGAAAAGGGAAATGGTATCAAGTGTCAACAATATGCTAGATAAGAGCCTTAACGTCAGTTTGTATGCTTCTAGTCATCTTTCACATACAAGAGAAACGTGCTCTTTCAAAAATATCCGGTACAGTCTTCTAAGCAAGGTATTAAATATCGGACATCAGGAAAATATTAGGGAAATATCAGATGACCAGAACTCATATCGGATAGTGGATATGCGGTAAATATTGGGGATATGCGGTAAATATCGGAATGCCATAATGGGTGTTTGCATATATAGAATAGTGCACTAAAATGTAACTTCAACATACTTAATTAAATCTAAGCATACAAAATGTTATTAATATATGTTTAGGATCAATAATCACTAATCAACCTTATAAAACATACAAAGGTACAAATCAACGTTGCAACATTTTGTCTGGCTTTTTATGCCAAAATGTCATTTGATATGGTAGGAAAATCATAATATCCTGCCCAAAAATTGCCAAATATGTGTATTATTTTGCGATAAGCCATATAAAAGGACATATCGACCAACAGATCAGCGGATATATCGACGATATTGAGGATATATCGCCCAAAATAGCCAAAAAGCGGTAAATGATATTTTGCGACCATATCGGTTGCCACACGCCCTATAAAAGGTTATATCGGGCGACATATCGGACCATGTCAAGGATATTTAAAACAATGCCTCTAGGAACAAGTAAATGCCTCTAAACTAGATATGGAAAGATATATACGGTGTCTAAAATGAATTCCACCTTATTCTGGTTAGATTGTGAGCCAGACTTAAGAAAATAACGATGCCAGCCCAACCACACATCTTCATTCTGTAATTATTTTCTATCCGAGATAGCTTGTGGAGCAGAATCATAAGGAAACATATGTTGGAATTTACTGGTTTCATTGGTAGCCAATTAATTTTCTAAATGATGTTTCATCAGTTTTTAGATGATTTACGATTGGTTTTAGTTACCTCCTCCAGAATCATCCTTGGCTTTTATAGTTAAATTTTCTCTTAACGTTTCATTCTTGCATTGTAAATATATTTACAGCTCTTGCCAGCAAACAAAACAGAACAACTATTTCCATCAGCTTTAAGCATGAAATTATGATTTACAACATTGATGACACTTACCCGTAGTATCACCAATTGTAAATAGAATCCCTGTAGTTCTATTTGTAGTGAATAGAGCCCCTGTAGTATTGACCCAGGTGCAATACACCATGTGCGATACACTCCCTTAGTGAACTTTTCGATTCTTTTAAAGTAAACAAATTTAGCAATTGAGGGTCTATCCTCACCAATAGAACTGTACGGGGTCTACCCGCCTCTTCAAACCTTTTCAACAATTTCTAGAGTTACAAATAAAAAAACGGTTCACTCGGGCAGTCTATTCGCAAAAAATAGAACTACAATGGGTCTATTCGCAATTGGGTGATACAACAGGGGGTCTGTTCGCAATTAACCCTAATGGAAAATGCTTGACAAGTGCACTCCTATATTAGAGGCAGATAAAAATAGAAGTTAACACATCATCTATTATCTCTAAAGCCTTATTAGAAATAGAAAAATAGAAGTTAACACAAGCCTTCAGAAGTCAATCATGTGAAATACCAATATTAGAAACTAGTAGCAACAATTCAAAACTCAGTATTTACAGAACAAGCAAGCAATAATGCACCCATTACCTTCAGAAAAAATAGTTCCAAACTGAAATTATATATCTTCTATTCATGCGGGTGTTTTACCATAACCAACTTTGAATTTCTAAAATCAGAAAATGCCAACCACACGCACCTTGTTTAGCTAAACTGATTATTAAATGAAATTATACACACAAGAGGTCTCCACTAGTCCATATGTTCACGTGTCTCTCCATAAATAGCAAAATATAAATGGCACATTATAGTTTAGCTTGAATCTCAATCAACTAGGAACAAATGACATAAGATTAAAGCTTATAGCAAATTCAGGTGTCAGATCAGAGGTGGACTGACCTGATGATTGCCTAATTAACCAACTTCAGGAGAACTGATAAATCTTACAAAACTAAAGTACAATATGTTTCTAAAACCAATAGATTGATTAATTACAGGAGTCAAGGGTTTATATACGTAATGAAAGACCAACTGGATTTTGGACAGCATGGTCATGGTATGAATGTCACCATGAATGTCAGTCAGCTCGAATGGGTGTCGACATAGCTAAGACAAATTCATGCATTATGTTCCATATATTCTATATTCACCGGATGCTTCTCGTTACTCATTTTAATGTAATCGCGTAAAGCTTAGGCATTATCTTGATATCCTTGACAATGATCATAACGGTGATTTCATAGTTAAGGCAAGTGGACAAGAAGATTAAAACAAGCTTGATAATGGCATCATAGATAGAAAAATAGCAACGTAAGATTCTTAGAACTATCTATCTTAAAACCCAATATGGTTGCAGAAATACTGAAAAGCATGCCCTTGTTAGCAAAATTTCTGCAAGTTGAGCCTAAATACCATGGTTAAAAAACGGATGAACTCCAAACAGTAAAGATTTTCACAAGAAATTATATAACACGGACTAGCTTAAGTAGCTGGAGAGAATGTGATATCAATAACAAAGAACAACTGAAACATTGGGGAAATGACATATACAAAAGCAGAAACGGTTGCATTTCTAAATTCCACTAAATTTCAGCACCTCAGGAAGTAAAAACTCAATTGCCACATCTCCACTTCCATCTTGCTGTGGCATACGACCGCCAGATGTTAAAGAAGCATAATCATCTCGTTTGCGCTTCCCAGATTGCAAGGTGAAGAAATCCTGAACATGAAACCTAGAGTTAGAACCATTTAAGGTTTACCAAACATTTATTACCATATGAGAATATAATACCAACTGGCAAGAAAATAGGAACTAGCACACAGAAAAGTAAACACCGTTAACAGTATAAATCTAATTTTATATTATAGTTGCAAATATCATGCAAACAAAAGGTGGATGACTAAAAATAGTTAACTATCTTCACATTATATCACAGTTCATTCCTAATTCACAATGAAAGATCATCTAGACAGTTTTCTATATAGCCCTCAAGGCCTAGTTCAAGCGTTCAAGGATTTGGGTGGGGATTGGTTGTAGTGGGTTTAACTTCAAGTCCTAGTTACGAATATCAAACCACATGTTCTCCGAAGTAGTATACCTGAGTTGCTGCCTGATGGGAAGCTCCTCTATCCACCTCTTCACGTCCTTCCTCATAGGCTAAAAAAAGGGAACAAAGTATATGAAACAATGTTCATTACAAATAGCAACCATCCACTAAATCGCGTATTATTAACAAGATATACCAAAGGCTAACTCAAATTTTCTACTTTCTTTAACATACCAACATTAACGTCCACACCCAAAGGACGTTGAGTCATCCACGGAGAAGGGGGTTGCTGCATAATAAAGAAGAAAAGGAAGGTAAACGAGACCCATTTATAGTTACCCATGCAACCAACTGAAATCAACCAGAACAGTTCATCCAACCTCCCATTAAATGTACACTATTTAGAAATCAGCAGAAAGAGAAATAAACAATACCATATAAGGACTGGGTCTTCCACCTTTCACGTCAAGACCATTCCTGACATCGCTAATTGGACTTGGGGCATAATCAGATGGACCTGTGGGGATGTTATACATTCCTTGATCACCTGTTCCAGGCAATGGAGTCGGGATTGGGGTCTGCAATGGTGTCTGCAACCAAATTAAAGAATTAAAGCAAGCCCAGTACTGATAATTCAACTAAACGGACCTCTTCTGTCAAAGAAACTTACTGGTGGAAACAGCATTTCTGCTGTCGGAGTCTCATACTCCTCAATCGGGCCTTCATATGGAACATTTAAATCATGAACTGGGGTGATTTGGCCTGGTGCACCTTGCTTCGGTGCAGGTGGTCTTTCAATGTTTCCTGATATTGCCCCACACTGCAGCATCTTCATCTCCCATAACTAAAACACAAAAGTACCAACCATTAGAAACTTCTTAAACAACCAAACAAAATCAAAAATTATTTAGAAAAATAACTCATTCAGTATGAAAAACAATCTAGCATTAATTATATCAATAACTCCACCTACCTTTGATTTAGAAAAAAAGTAGAGGCTAATTCTTCTCAAGCAAAAAATATCATTTGAAGGCCCCAGTCTAAAAGAATCTAACATTTCCAGAAGAATCGCATGGAAAAATACTGTAATCAATAGGCAAATCCCAACTTCATCTAAAACATTGGGTTTTTCTCCCAAAAAAAAAAATCAGGTGCCATAAAACAACATTGTTTAGCAGACAATAAGTTTACAAATATATCATCCCAAAAGCTATTTTGATAGCCTTAAAACTTTTCCTTAGCAAACTCTCTTTCACTTTGAGTGAAAAACTCTCTCATCCCACACATTAGACAATAATTAGAAACATAATCACCACAACTAAATGAGAAATGCCACATTTTCCAAAAACTAAATGGTAAACCTAAAAGCTACCAAATTTTGAGAACTCTATCACTAAATAATTATAAGAATCTAAATTAACCAAATTTACAGTTCATCCATTGCCCCAATCAATATACTAGCAACTTCACAGCAACAAGCCTTTACAACTTACCCTACAGTCACAATCCAACAATTTGGCACCAATACACCAGGTAAAAAGCAATCTTACCCCAATCCACAGTTCATCCAATCCCCCCACTCAATATAATAGCAACTCAACACCGACAAAACCACACAATTTCCCCTAGAATCCAACATTTGTCAGCAAATATCACTGAAAATTACTGTTTGACGCTTGTTCAAGCACCACCTTTGCCAGCGCTGGAGTTGATGAACACACCTCGAGCATTGCCTATGACGTCACCGTTAAACTGGACGAAGACAAGGGTGACATTGCTCGCCATATCAAATAGAGAGCTCCTTAGATAGACAATTGCGGAACAATCTCTATCACACGTGAAGAAAGAGAAGACGACCCAATCTCAGCAAGGATCAGGGTCGAGATCATGTTGGGGATTCTAGAGTTTAGCAAATTATCTTCAGAGTGACTCAAAGCTCTCTCATTCAACACATTAGACACGAATAGAAACATAACTACCAATGATCAAAGAAAATTTTAGATTTTTTTTCCCAAGGGATAAACAGTCAGCCCCTAAAAACTACCAAAAAATTGGTAAATTTACCAATAAATTAGCACGACAAGCAAAATTAATCTACGGTTCATCCAGTCTCCAAATCAACGCATTAGCGACTCCAGAATGGAAAAGACTACACCAATTTCCCCTAGAATCAACCTCAAACACTAGAATCGCCATGAAAACCCTAGAATTCAACATTTCTCGTCAAAAGATCACTGAAATTACCGCTTGAAGCTCGTTCAGCACCGCCTCGCCGGCGCCGGAATTGATGAACTCGTCTCGAACCTTGCTTACGACGTCATCGATGACCTGGATGTAGACTGTGGAGACGTTGCTCGCCATTCCCAGCGGTGGAGATCTCCGTCGATAGAGAATCACGAGCAGAATCTCTCACAGGCGTCAGAAATTGGAAGCCGATTCGAGATCAAGAAGGATCGGGGGCGAGATCATGCGGGGGTTCGAGGGTTTTCTAGGGTTTTCAAGCTCGGCGATGAGTGAGAAAGAGGGAGGAGAGAGAGAGAGCAGGGGTAGGAGAGGGGAACGGACGAGAGAGCTGAGAATTAAACGAAGATTATAAATAGGTTTGGATCCGCGAAAGGGTGTGAGGACACGTGTCGGCATGCGGTCGATTTTCGGGGGACTAGAACCTGCGCTCGGTTTGGGCTCTCGGACGGAAAAAAGGGGGTCGGATCTCAGCGTATATATACAAATATTAGTTTGCACTTGAGCCCCTGAGAGAATAGACTATTGTAATTTGGACCAGAACACGTAGCGGAAAATGAACAGCAACCTTGGCCTCTATTTTACTTCTCTCCTTTTTGTTTCCCGTTCGGTACAAAACTTTTTGCAATCTAGCTCATGTTAGTTCTTTACAACTTTGCTAGCTTCAGATAACTATTTTAACTGTTAATTTAATCTTAGATGTCTAGAATTGAAACGTGTCGGTGGAGTAATCTCCCTTTTAATCTCCTACGTCTATGCTGGAACAAATAATTTAAACGCAATTTAAGAGCACAGTGGAAATTAGACGTTAGATACATTCTCAAGACATTGGCTAAATGAATGAGAGAAGTATTCAACATTCATACAGTCAACATGCAATTTAAATAATCATACTTCGTTTAAAAATACGAGTTTGAGAAAATCTTTCTATGGTCAATATTACCCTTAGCTTTTTTGATCTATTCTAATTATCATATCTTCTTTGAATTGGTAACTAAATGATTTATTCTATTCATAATGAGACTTAACATATTATTGGATAAAAGAGATATGTTTCATATAATTCAAATCATTTACTTATTTCAGTTTGTAGATAAATCTAAAAAACATATGCTAGCCAACACCTAAAAGTTTTGGGACTTTGTAAAAAATATTCTCTGAGTTTTTTAAATTGTAAAAACGGCCCTACAAATTAAAAAAACTTAAAATATCTTAAAAATTATAAATTTTACTTATTTTAATTTAGTGAGGAATTTAAAAAATATATGCTAGCTATAAACTGAAAGTTTTTTGACTTCGGAGAAAATATCTTATAAGTTTTAAAATTGTAAAAAACACCCCTAAAAATTCAAAATGTATAAAATAATACCTTAAAATTTTCAAACCTATAAAAACATTAAAAACCTACAAATGACACAAACAACCCCTAAAATTTTATGAAATTTGCAATACACACTCTAAACTTTTTACAAATTACAAAATAAAACCCTCGAATTTGTAAAATTCAATTTTGTTTTGAGCTGGGATTTTGGGGAAATTCCTTCTCTGGAGTCTGCACTTGATTTTGATTCCACTGACATTATTGTTTCTAATTCATTGATTTTTAGATTATTAATCATTGTAGTAAATAAGCTTGCGGTGGCCTTCTTGCACAGGCATGTCATGGCATCTTCGGATGATGATGAGGAGCTCGTGACACAATCGGTGACAAACTATTATTTTGTAGACGCTGAGGAAGCACCCATCTCATTTGCAACCCTGCCCATCATGTTCGATGACGAGGAGAAGCCAAGCGCTTCTGAAGGACAAGTATTCTTACATGGAACCGAAGATGAGGGGCTTCAAAAAAATCTTATTCTTCATATAGTTATCTCTTGTAGTTTAGTTTACAACTCCTATGGTTAAAAGCAAATTATTGAAACAAACCTCAGCATATTTATAGGGTTGACGCAGACATCAAAAGAACTTTATGTTCAGGACTATTGTTTCAGTCTACTTGTGATTTTCAGTGGCACCCCTATGCAAAAAAAAAACAATAAAAAAAATAAAATAAATAATAAAAAATTAAATAAAAAAATCAGATAACCTTTTTCATTTATGTCATGAACTGGGAGCTCGAGTCATCATCATCACTTGGTGTTGCTGAAAGCTGAACTGATCCTTATGAGAACAGTTGCTTGTTTAATGCTTTACCTATAATGTCTCATATCAATCATACCTTACTGAAAATGTATATGTAAAATACTTGTATTGGAAAAATTTTTCATATATAAGATATTTGTATCGGTTTCTACATCCTTGATGTGCCTCTGATATAATTAGTACATAAAGGGTAAGACAATTCTAAACAGAAATGGCAACTGGAGTATGGTTCATGAAAAATTATGCCCAGTGCAATCGCTGACTTTAGAATTGTCTTACCCTTTTATGTACTAATTATCTCAGAGGCGCATCAAGGATGTAGAAACCGATACAAATATCTTATATATGAAGAAAATACAAGTATTTTACATATACATTTTCAGTAAGGTATAATTGATATGGGACATTATGTGAGTGGGGCCCAGCCACCACGTGCGTGAAACAATTCACGCCCACGTTGAGTCCACAATGAGTCCAGCGGACAAAGAGCTGAAGACTCTCTTGTTGTGCTGCCGAAATTTCCGTTACGCGCAACACATTATAGGTAAGGCATTGAACAAGCAGCGGTTCTCCTAGGGATCAGTTCAGCTTTCAGCAACACCAAGTGGTGATGATGACTCGAGCTCCTAATTCTTGACATAAATGAAGAAAGTTATCTGATTTTTTTATTTTATATTATTTATTTTATTTATTTATTTGTGTTTTTTTTCATGGGGTGCCATTGAAAATCACGAGTAGACTGAAACAATAGTCTTGAACATAAAGCTCTTTTGATGTCTACGTCAACCCTATAAATATGCTAAGGTTTGTTTTAATAATTTGCTTTTAACTGTAGGAGTTGTAAACTAAACTACAAGAGATATCTATGTGAAGAAAAATATTTTTTGAAGCCCATCATTTCCGGTTCCATGTAAGAATACATGTCCTTTAGAAGCGCTTGGTTTCTCTTCGTCATCGAACATGATGGGCGGGGTTGCAAATGAGACGGGTGCTTCCTCTGCATCTAGAAAATAATAGTTTGTCGCCGATTGTGGCACGAGCTCCTCCTCATCATCCGAAGACGCCATGATATGCCTGTGCAAGAAGTCCACCGCAAGCTTATTTAATTACTATAATGATTAATATTCTAAAAATAGATGAATTAGAAACAATAATGTCAGTGGAATCAAAATCAAGTGCAGACTCCAGAGAAGGAATTTCCCCAAAATCCCAGCTCTAAAGATAACAAATTATAACTACCAAGTCAGGGAAACTCCTTCTGAAGTTACAAAAAAATCGCAAATTCAAGAGGCTGATGTGTCCTAATTTTTGACAGCGGGTAAAATACCCGATTATAAAAAAAAAATCATAAAAAACGAGAAAATTAGAAAAAAAAAACTCAAACCTCTACGATTAAAACGAGATTGGAGCAAAGGGTCTGTTCGATTATTTCCTAAAAATCAAGAAATGGAAATGGAAAAGGTGAAAATCTCAAAAAGTACTATTTCTTCCATTTCCATCTTTTAAAACTCACCTACAACATCCAATAAAATATTATTTTCATCCAACAACTCATCCACATCATCTAATAAAATATTATTTTCATCTAACCACTCATCCATCACATCTAATAAAATATTATTTTCATCTAACAACTCATCCATCACATCTAATAAAATATTATTTTCATCCAAACATCACTCAACTCATCTCTTCTCATCATTTCAAATCACTCATATCATCCAATAAAATATTATAACAATTCACCTCATCTCATTAACATTTTATTTCTTTGTTTTCATCCCAAAAAGTTGTGAAAACACTTTTCTTAAGTGTGGGTCACAGCATCCAATAATACAATGACAACTCATCTCATCTCATTTCATTTCTTATTTTTAAGAATGAACCAAACAAAAGAAAACAAAAAACTACAGGAAATATGTTTCTTATAATTCATTTCCTTATTTTTTTCGCCAACCAAACAACATTAAAACTAGTTTTCTTAAAAAATCACTCATATCATCCAATAATAATATGACAACTCATCTCATCTCATTTCCATTTGTTTGATTTCCTTCTTTTTTTTTTAGCCAACAAACAATTCAAAAACCTATTTTTCTTAGAAATAAGTATCATTTTCTTTGATTTCCCTCTTTTTTTAGGCAAACGAACAGACCCAAAGGGGAAACCTTGAACAAGAACAAGAAATCGCTGTAAATGAAGAGAGGGATTGGTTTCGCTGAACAAGGGAACAAGAAATCGCCGTAAATGAAGAGAGGGATTGGTTTCTACTAGTGCCTACCAGCCACCCTATGTATCAAAGCCTGCAGCTAGGAGGAGGCTTGAGGCAGCTAGGAGGAGGCTTGAGGCGGCTGAGCTGCAGCTAGGAGGAGGCTAGAGGCGGCTGAGCCACCCTATATATCGAAGATGCACAGCCCTAACTGACGGTGGTTACGAAGGATAACAGATGGATTAAGCTTTTGAAACCGAGGAAGAGCTATGAAGCATCCATTAGAACCATTTTGATCGCTGTCCGGTTGCTTCATTTTCTGAGGAGGGAGCCCGAGTCGTGTCGGAGGAGAGCCTTCGGGATCACTTGGGGAAAAAATTTACAGGTGGTTTTGTACTTGTATCTTCCTTTTATGTTCTCAGTACTAAGTTTTCGATGATTTAACCACAGGCGCCAACATAAATTTCGTTTAATTTTCAAAGAAATTTTGATTTTTTTTATTGATCATTTGAATCGAAATTTGAATCTAGGCACTGCAACCGGCGATTTAGACGTAGAGCAAGATGCAGAACGAGGAGGGAACTGTCGTCGATCTCTACGTCCCGAGAAAATGGTATTGATTTATTTCTTCTTCTTTTATTTTTTTTATGCATTTTATGTTTTTTTGGGTGCCTTTTTGTTGATTTTTTGACTTTTTTTTTGATGTTTTTGGCTCGGCCTTCAAAAATATTGAAAAGTCTGAAGCCCGGGTGTTGGAGGATTTGAGTTTGGCAGCTCCTGGAGTTTAAATCATCGAAGATGACGCCAGCGGTATAGAATTTTTTTTTTTAATTTTCAAAATCATTTAAACCCCTCTGCTAAGATACCCAGCATTGCTTTCCTTTATTATTTGTTTTCATGCTGAGTCAAGATTTGAATCTTTGAAGACGGATGATGGTGAATAGCTGTAGAATAGTTATAGGAATTAAGGTTTCCCTTTAGTTTGTTTCGACACTTCATGGTTTTGATCGAAGAGGAAGGCAGTAAAAGATTTAATAAGGTTCGAATTTTGGACGTCTTACCTCTTAATTAACCTCAACTTTCTTTACTCAGATTCATATCGACCAGAAACTCTGTTTTGAATCTAGATTTAGATTGTATATCATGTTTCGGTTATACATAAGACTTTCTTGTCGTTAGGCATACCAAAGCCTATTATATTGCGTCTTTTGGCTTATTGCATTTGAGGATTTTTTATTTATACACAGTATGCATAAAAATTTTAAACTCTACCAGGTATTCTTAATGACCTGCCCTTTTTTCTTTTTCTTTTTCTTATACTATACACACACGCGTACGTACATACATACATATCCGTTACAAATTAGAATGCATAAACATTCTTTTTTCTTGTTTTTCATTTATCATTTTTGTCTGTGAACTGGTAATAATATTATCTTTTGTGCACAGATTTTCCCCTCATCACACTGGGCCCATTTCATGCTCGCTATACAGTCGCCATGATGTGGTTGCATAGGGAAGATCTCTTTTCTTTTTTTTCCCTCTTAATAATGTTCCATTATGTATTCATACTTATCACTCTTATATCATACATTTTAATTGATCTACTTACTTATAAGGAAAAGAAATATGTTGAACTGCATTCTTATCATGAGTTTGATAAAATAAGAAAGTCATGTATTTGATACTCTAATTACCTAACCAAATATCATGTATCATGTATGTAGCTCTGCACTTTGTATCTCACGGTTGAGGTTTAAAAACATTACTGTACACTTTGTATTCTATACAAAGTAGTATGTAGCTGTACACCTTATTAAATGAAACTATATACTCCGTATTGTATACTTTGGCCACTGTTGTATACTACAAAATCAATGGACATGTCAATTCCGGTTGAAATACTTGAACACCGTCCGTGTGAATAAAGTCACAGCTTGCCTCAACATTAATGAAGCAGGATTCACCACTAAACATTGATGTTCAAGAAATCAGCTTGTAGTTCTACAAACTGTTGATCATTGACCATATTTTCATAATACTTAAAAATGTATAATACATTTTCTGAATCCATAATATTCTCTTAGTGCACCATTCATGTTATCCTCAGTTAGCATAGCTTCCATGTCCCAGTAAACTCTTTTTCTTCACATATTTTAACCAACCAGGCATTGAAAACATATGATTCCGGCCTGTATCAGCTTCTCTTTTTCATTGAACTAGAGATGGTTTGATGTTCTGAATCATTCATCTCTCCACACAAAAAAGAAAGCTATGATTTTCATGTCTCGTAATTAACACCACCATCATTTTTCTTCTCCTTCTTCCAAACAATTAAATCAACAGACAACACAACTGACCCCCTTGCTCTTCTATCATTCAAATCTCTCATTTCTAATAATCCTCTTGGAGCCTTGGCATCCTGGAACACCAGCAACAATCCCAATTTCTGCCATTGGCAAGGTGTTATTTGCGGCAACCGAAATCACCCGAAAGAGTCAGTGCGTTAGACCGCAACTCTCTAGAGCTCACTGGTTCTATTTCACCCTCTATTTCCAATCTCAGCTTCATCACGAAACTTGACCTCTCTGCCAATCATTTTCAAGGCCTAATACCACAATCACTCGGTCGTCGTCTCCAATATTTGAATCTGAGCTACAATTCCCTCAATGCCAATATTCTCAAGTCTAAACAACTGCTCCACTCTTCGAAGAATTGTCTTAAACAACAATGCGCCGATAGGCATGATTCCAAGTTCACTTTCAAATCTACTGTCAATTAATCTTGACGAAAATAACCTCTTTGGAACAATACTGTCTTCTTTTGGCAACATGTCTTCTCTGACTAACCTACTCCTCTATAATGCTGGATTGGAGGGAAGAATTCCTGATAACCTCGGCAAACTCAAGAGCCTCAAAATCTTTCAAGTTTCGATGAACAAGTTATCAGGTGAAGATCCCTTTCTCTTTATAATCTCTCATCACTTCAGTACTTCGTGGCGGGATATAACCATTTGCATGACACTCTTCCGTCGAACATGTTCAACATTCTTCCAAATCTTCAAATGTTTCTCCTTTTTTGATATAATTTTATTGGGCCTATTCCAATTTCCCTCCCTAAAGCATCTAAATTGGTCGAACTTGATTTGGAAGGTAATGGATTCAGTGGCATGGTGCCTTCAAATTTAGGAAATCTAAAGAATCTGTATTGGATAAACCTGAACATGAACCGGTTAGAAGCTAACCAAGCAAAGGGTTGGGACTTTCTAGCATCTTTAACCAACTGCACAAATTTAGGAACACTAAGACTTAGCGGGAATAGTCTTGGTGGTGTACTGCCTAACTCTATTGCTAATCTCTGGACAAAGCTTAATATATTGGTAATATGAGATAACCATATTTTCGAAAACATTCCCAACAGAATTAGAAACCTTGCCAATCTAAGTGTGCTTCTCCTTCATGAAAACAAATTGACCGGTATCATTCCTCCTAATCTCGGTAGGCTTCAGAAGTTACATGAATTGCGTTTGTCAGATAACAATTTCCATGGATAAATCTCATCTTCAGTTGGCAATCTCACACAACTAAACTATTAAGACCTGAGAGCTAGTGGAGTTGAAGCCAATATCCCTACTAGTTTAGGGAATTACGGAAGCTTGATTGTTTTGGAATTTTTCCAAAATAAACTTAATGGTGTCATCTCCAAGGAGTTTGTTAGCATTGCATTCTTGTCCGTATTGCTCAACCTTTCACATAACTTCTTGATCGGGAGTTTGCCCGTTAAAGTAAATAGGATGGCTCATCTTTCTGCTTTTGATATTTCAAATAATCGGTTGTTTGGCGAAATTCCTAATAGTCTAAGTGACTGCAAGAGCTTGAAGTTTATTTATATGCAATACAATTTGTTTAATGGGACCATTCCTTAATCAACGGTGAAATTGGAAGGTCTCAGACACCTAGATCTTTCAAATAACAACTTATCGGGACCCATTCTAGAATTTCTAGGGAGGTTGAGTTTGGTGTATCTTAATTTTTCATACAATAATCTTGAAGGTGAGGTTCCAAAAGAGGGGGCATTTCTGAATTCAAGTCAAATTTTAATTATTGGCAATAGCAAGTTTTGTGGAGGTGTCTCCCTGTTTCATTTGTCAACATGTTCTACTCGATCATTCGGAAAATATCACTTGTCCAAAATTCTTAAAACTATCATCATATCAGTTATCAACTTACTAAGTCTACTCCTGATCGTGCTACTGATTGTATTTGTTGTTCTGCGTTGGAAGAAGTGGAAAAAGAACTCGCTGACTTCCTCAAAAGAATCACAATTCAAGAAGCTCCCTTCCTTATCAGATTTGTGATTCATGAAGACTACATATGCAGAAATAGTCAGAGCAACCAATAGATTCTCTCCATCCGGTTTAATTAGTGTTGGAAGTTTTGATTTTGTGTATAAGGGGCTCTCGACTTATACGAGGATATAGTTATAATTAAGGTACTAAACCTTCCGGAGAGGAGTAGCAGCCAATTTCATTGTAGAATATGAAGCTTTAAGAAACAATAGATTCTGAAGGTAATGATTTCATAGATCTTGTTCTAGAGTACATGATAAATGGAAATCTAGAAGATTTACTACATTCAGAGTCAGTTGAGCTGTCTTAGCAGAGAATGTTGAGTTTTGTCCAGAGAATGAATATAGCCATTGATGTAGCTTTTGCTGTGGAGTATCTTCATCATCATACTCATAGGACTATAGTGCATTGTGATATCAAACCAAGTAATGTTCTTCTAGTTGAAAATATGTGTGCCCATGTGAGTAATTTTAGCTTAGCGAGATTTTTCTCTGATTCGGATGAATATCAAACTCTTTCTGCCAGAGTCACTCGGTAACCAATAGACCTGTTTACTCTGGTAGAAAGAGTTTGATATTTATCCGACTCAGAGAAATCTCGCTAAGCTAAAATCGTTCACATGGGCACACATATCTTCATCTAGGAGAATATTGCTTGGTTTGATATCATAATGCACTATAGTCCTATGAGTATGATGATAAAGATACTCCATAGCAGAAGCTACATCAATGGCTATATTAATTCTCTGGACAAAACTCAACCTTCTCTGCTGAGACAGCTCAACTGACTCTGAATGTAGCAAATCTTTTAGATTTCTATTTATCTTGTACTCTAGAACAAGATCTTTGAAATCATTATCTTTAGAATCTATTGACGAGTAAGTCGTCAATATCATGACCAGATTATGGTGTCTGATGTTTCTTAAAGTTTTATATTATACAATGCAACTGTTTGCTGCTCCTTTCCCGAAGGTTTAGTATCTTAATTACAACTATATCCTCGTATGAGTCGAGAGCCCCTTATACACAGAACTAAAACTTCCAACATCAATTAAACCGGATGGAGAGAATCTATTAGTTGCTCTGACTATTTCTGCATATGTAGTCTTCATGAATCGCAAATCTGATAAGGAAGGGAGCTTCTTGAATTGTGATTCTTTTGAGGAAGTCAGCGAGTTCTTCTTCCACTTCTTCCAACGAAGAACAACAAATACAATCAGTAGCACGATCAGGAGTAGACTTAGTAAGCTGATAACTGATATGATGATAGCTTTAATAATTTTGGACAAGTGATATTTTCTGAATGATCGAGCAGAACATGTTGACAAATGAAATAGGGGGACACCTCCACAAAGCTTGCCATTGCCAATAATTAAAATTTGACTTGAATTCAGAAATGCCCCCTCTTTTGGAACCTCACCTTCAAGATTGTTGTATGAAAGATTGAGATACACCAAACTCAACCTCCCTAGAAATTCTAGAATAGATCCCGATAAGTTGTTACTTGAAAGATCTAGGTGTCTGAGACCTTTCAATTTCACCATTGATTAAGGAATAGTCCCATTGAACAAATTGTATTGCATATAAATAAACTCCAAGCTCTTGCAGTCACTTAGACTTTTAGGAATTTCGCCAGACAACCGATTATTTGAAATATCAAAAGCAGAAAGATGAGCCATCCTATTTACTTTTAACGGGCAAACTCCCGGTCAAGAAGTTATGTGAAAGGTTGAGCAATACGAACAAGGATGCAATGCTAACAAATTCCTTGGAGATGACACCATTAAGTTATTTTAGAAAAATTCCAAAACAATCAAGCTTCTGCAATTCCCTAAACTAGTAGGGATATTAGCTTCAACTCCACTAGCTCTCAGGTCTAAATAGTTTAGTTGTGTGAGATTGCTAACTGAAGATGAGATTTGTCAATGGAAATTGTTATCTGACAAACGCAATTCATGTAACTTCTGAAGCCTACCGAGATTATGAGGAATGATATCCTTCAATTTGTTTCCATGAAGGAGAAGCACACTTAGATTGACAAGGTCCCCAATTCTGTTGGGAATGTTTTCAAAAATATGGTTATCTTCTATTGCCAATATATTAAGCTTTGTCCAGAGATTAGCAATAGAGTTAGACAGTACACCACCAATACTATTCCCGCTAAGTCCTAGTGTTCCTAAATTTGTGCAGTTGGTTAAAGATTCTAGAAAGTTCCAACCCTTTGCTTGGTTAGCTTCTAACCGGTTCATGCTCAGGTTTATCCAGTACAGATTCTTTAAATTTCCTAAATTTGAAGGCACCATGTCACTGAATCCATTACCTTCCGAATCAAGTTCGACCAATTTAGATGCTTTAGGGAGGAAAATTGGAATAGGCCCAATAAAATTATATCAAAAAAGGAGAAACATTTAAAGATTTGGAAGAATGTTGAACATGTTCGACGGAAGAGTGCCATGCAAATGGTTATCTCCCGCCACGAAGTACTGAAGTGATGAGAGATTATAAAGAGGAAGGGATCTTCACCTGATAACTTGTTTATCGAAACTTGAAAGATTTTGAGGCTCTTGAGTTTGCCGAGGTTATCAGGAATTCTTCCCTCCAATCCAACATTATAGAGGAGTAGGTTAGTCAGAGAAGACATGTTGCCAAAAGAAAACAATATTGTTCCAAAGAGGTTTATTTTCGTTAAGATTAATTGACAGTAGATTTGAAAGTGAACCGAGTTCTTTTGGAATCATGCCCATCGGCGCATTGTTGCTTAAGATAATTCTTCGAAGAGTGGAGCAGTTGTTTAGACTTGCAGGAATATTGGCATTGAGGGAATTGTAGCTCAGATTCAAATATTGGAGACGACGACCGAGTGATTGTGGTATTAGGCCTTGAAAATGATTGGCAGAGAGGTCAAGTTTCGTGATGAAGCTAAAATTGGAAATGGAGGGTGAAATAGAACCAGTGAGCTCTAGAGAGTTGCGGTCTAATGCACTGATTCTTTCGGGGTAATTTCGGTGACCACAAATAACACCTTGCCAATGCCAGAAATTGGGATTGTTGCTGGTGTTCCAGAGTGCAAAGGCTCCAAGAGGATCATTAGAAATGTCATTAGAAATGAGAGTCATTAGAAATGAGAGATTTGAATGATAGAAGAGCAAGGGGGTCAGTTGTGTTGTCTGTTGATTTAATTGTTTGGAAGAAGGAGAAGAAAAATGATGGTGGTGTTAATTACAAGACATGAAAACCATAGCTTTCTTTTTTGTGTGGAGAGATGAAAGATTCAGAACATCAAACCATCTCTAGTTCAATGAAAAAGAGAAGCTGATACGGACCAGAATCATATGTTTTCAATGTCATGTAGTTTGATGAAATATCAAAACAAATTAACTCTTCTGAATCAAAAGTATAGTTCATTGACTAAATCCTTTTTTTGGTTGCTCCAAATCTCTGTGTAATTTTCCGCAGGTGCATTCTTATAGAAAACTAAAAATGACTTGATCTTGTTTATCTCTTCATTTATGTTTCCAATAACTTTTGACAGAGAGATGATCAGCACCTAAAAGCATGCTGGGGTTTGTTTCAATAATTTGATTTCATCACCTGAAACATGTGATAAATATGTACTTAACGTTACTTCCTTTTAACCGTAGCAATTGTAAACTATACTGCAAAAGATATTTATGTCAGTTTTATTTAAAGTTTGAAAAGTTATTGAGGCAGTGGAAATTCAATTACGTACTTTTCAGGTGAAATATCGGACGAACGACATATAATGGTAATTTTTCCGTTTTCTTGCATCAAATAGTACGTATTATAGTTGCGTGTGATATTATAGTTGCGTGTGATATCAACCAAAGAAACTTGCTTTGCTTTCCCAATCGGTAAATATTGTGTTAATTACACATAGCATATCCAAAGACCCTGTTAATCAATCTGAAAACTATATAGGCCTCTAAACAATTTGTACACAATTAAGAAAATGAAATTTAAGAGTAGAATAAAAAATAACAAAATTCAGAAGAATTTCACTTTGCACTAGATGGAAATCAGCCCCAAATCCACATCCTAATGTAAAAGAAAGGGTTCATTTTAGGCAACTCCCCTCAAATATGGTTGTCTCAAACTGGATGTTCATCCTGAAAATTGGACATCCGCAATACTTTTTCTTCTTCTTCTTTTTTTTTCCTTTTCCTGAGAGATGAGCATCTGCTTTATCTTTATTCAGATGTCTCTTAAATTCAGGTCTTATTTTTGTTTTGGGAGGAAATTAGAAGAGAGTTAAAAATCTGTTAGGTAGATAAATACGCTGCGGTTTTTTATTTGCAGCAGTACTAGGTTATTATTATTAATGCATGATTAACTGCTCTGGTTTTTGTGAGATATTTGAGCTGTTTTGTATGTGGATTAGCTTGATTACCGTTAAAGGTCCTTTTGACTACGCTAAGTCTTTGATGGCTACTAGCATTGGCAATGTGGTTCAATGCAAGGATAAAAAGCACCTATAATATTGTATGAAACGTTCAGCGCATGGGGTTATATTATGCTAGCCATGCAGTCGCCATGATGTGGTTGCATAGGGAAAATCTCCTCTTTTATTCCCCCTCTTAATAATGTTCCATTATGTATTCATACTTACCACTCTTATATCATACATTTTAATTAGCTTGATCTATTTACTTATAAGGAAAAGAAATATGTTGAACTGAGTTCTTATCATGAGTTTGATAAAAGAAGAAAGTCATGTATTTGATACTCTTATTAACTAACCAAATACCAAGTATCGTGTATGTAGCTCTGCACTTTGTATCTCACGGTTGGGGTTTAAAAATATTACTGAACACTTTGTATTCTGTACAAAGTAGTATGTAGCTGTACACCTTATAAAATGAAACTATATACTCCGTATTGTATACTTCGGCCACTGTTGTGTACCACAAAATCTTATAGACATGTCAATTTCGGTTGAAATACTTGAACACCGTCCGTGTGAATAAAGTCACAGCTTGCCTCAGCATTAATGAAGCAGGATTCTCTACTGAACATTGATGTTCAAGAAATCAGCTTGTAGTTCTACAAACTGGCGATCGTTGACCATATTTTCATAATACTTAAAAAAGTATAATAGATTTTATGAATGCATAATATTCTGTTAGTGCACCATTCATGTTATCCTCAGCTAGCATAGCTTCCATGTCCCAGTAAAGTCTTTTACTTCACATATTTTAGCCAACCAGGCATTGCCGCTGAGCTTATTAACCTTTCTAATAATGACTCCCATTCTGAGGTGACTGAGGCAGACTTGAGGTGGCTGAGGCAGGCTAGGATATATAGGGTGGCTGGTAGGGTGGCTTGGTATTATCTAACACTGTCAATGTTCTGCTACGTGACATTGAAAACTGTCAATGTTCTGAATCTTTTTCCATTGAATCTTTTTCTTCACATAGATATCTCTTGTAGTTTAGTTTACAACTCCTACGGTTAAGAGCAAATTATTGAAACAAACCTCAGCATATTTATAGGGTTGACGCAGATATCAAAAGAACTTTATGTTCAAGACTATTGTTTCAGTCTACTCGTGATTTTCAGTGGCACCCCTATGCAAAAAAAAAAAAAAAAAAAAAAAAAAAAAAAAAAC
>NC_033795.1:1374388-1420283 GCF_001876935.1 Asparagus officinalis | reverse complement strand
CAAAAAAAAAAAAAAAAAAAAAAAAAAAATCAGATAACCTTCTTCATTTATGTCAAGAGGTGGGAGCTCGAGTCATCATCATCACTTGATGTTGCTGAAAGCTGAACTGATCCCTATGAGAACAGCTGCTTGTTCAATGCCTTACCTATAATGTCCCATATCAATCATATCTTACTGAAAATGTATATATAAAATACTTGTATTGGAAAATTTCTTCATATATAAGATATTTGTATCGGTTTCTACATCCTTGATGCGCCTCTGAGATTATTAGTACATAAAAGGGTAAGACAATTTTAAAGTCAGCGATTGTACTGGGCATAATTCTTCATCAACCATATCCCAGTTGCCATTTCTGTTTACACCCGTCTATTTTATCCCTTGAAACCTTAATTTCTAATAATGACTCCCATGCATTCTGAGGTGGCTGAGGCAGCTAGGAGGCGGCTAGAGGCGGCTGAGCTGCAGGCTAGGATTTATAGGGGGTGGCTGGTAGGGTGGCTTGTTATTATGTAACAGCTGTCAATGTTCTTCTTACATTGAAAACTGTCAATGTTCTGAATATTTTTAATTTGTAACTCGGAATTTTGACAGTTTTCGAGCCCAGCTCCATTAAAAAAAAGAGGGCTCTATGTATAATAAAAGCAGGTCGTTGCGTGGAAGCTCGGACTCGAAGATGCACAGCCCGAACTGACGGTGGTTACGAAGGATAACAGATGGATTAAGCTTTTGAAACCGAGGAAGAGCTATGAAGCATCCATTAGAACCTTTTTGATCACTGTCCAGTTGCTTCATTTTCTGAGGAGGGAACCCAAGTCGTCGGAGGAGAGCCTTCGGGATCACTTGGGAAAAAAAATTACAGGTGGTTTTGCACTTGTATCTTCCTTTTATGTTCTCAGTACTAAGTTTTCGGTGATAAAACTTTTGCTACGTTGCAGTTCGTTTGACGATCGGCCTTCTGTCAATGACCTCCTAGATCATTATCCAGAAATTAAGCTGCTTTGTAGAGTGGGATGCTGCATTGGCAAAATCTCAGGTCTGAACAACTCAACAACATATATGTATCTCTCTTTCTAAATGCTCTTGAGAACATTTTTGGATCTTTCTCATGTCATTATTGGCATCTTAATCCTATACTATATATATTGCACAATGCGTGTTTGGAGCTGTGTCATACCTAATTAATACAATCAATCAATATTTTATTTTATGTAACAAAATCCTGTGGACGTAGTGCCTACAAGCTATAACTTGTTGGTATCTGTGGATTGGTGCGTTCTGTGATTGACAAATAATCCTTCTCTATTTGGTTTTGTGGTTTCCAAGTAAGTAGATGTGATGCTCTTGTTTAAATTGTTGTAGCTGGGAAAAGTTTGATTTTTATTAACATCGACTACGAAGCTATGAGTTACAGAAATGCGTGCTATCCTCTGTAAACAATACCCACGTTTTTTCCTCTAAAAACTGTCATAGCAAATTTGTTCTTTTTGCTATGAGTTACAGAAATGCGTGCTCTGTCTCAATTAGTATCTTTGTCACAGTGACAAATTTGCGCAACATGATAGTGAAGTTTCTGGGTACTGAAAAGCTAATCCAGATTGATAGTAATTGTGCACTACAGGAATCAGAAATCTTCTTTTGTATATAAATATCACAACATAACGATTCTAAAATGTGGAGCTTATCAGAACCCGCTTCTGTGCTTCACATTAATGTAAGCTCAGAAATGTTTTTGTTATGTGCGTTTTGTTTTTCCCCTTAGAGATTTTTGTTAAATATGGATTTATTAAGGAGTCCAACAACACACTCCATTCTTTATATCGAAATTTTGAGAAACCACTTATGTTTCCTAATAATGAATAACCAACATGAGCTCATTCTTGTTTAAATCTGTAAATTTCCATAGGAACGTCAAGTGATTTCTTTGTTAGTAGATGTGTTGCCCAAAATCAACAGCTTTGCTTGTAGTTCCCACTTTTTTAAACCATGAGAAGAGATTAAATACTAAGCGCATGTTTGGGAATTTCAAATTGGATTATAATCAAATGGATTATAATCCAAGTGGATTAAGATTTTAGGTGTTTGGTGAAGAGGGTGGTTTATAACCCATATGCCTTTTACTAAAATGAAAAAATAACGCTTTAAAGTGGGAGGAAGGAGAAGGGAAAAGAATGAGATGTAAAACGTGAGGGGCATTTTTGTTTTCTACTTGGTCACACATGTGGACTATAAGTCAGTATCCACCGGAAAAATAACCTAGGATTCGGTGTATAGTCAACCAAAAAAATAATAATTGAGGTATTCTGGATTATTTTTTGGTGGATTATAGTTGAAATAGAAACCCTTACTTTATTATGAGATCTCTTGGGCTTATATAGGCCCCTACACAACTTACAAATAAGACCCTATATATATTACTAATGTCAACACTCCTCCTCAAGATGGGCGAAAGATATCCACTAAGCCCATCTTGTCACATCCTCTAATCATGTCTAATGAGCTAAGTCCTTTAGTCAGACAATCTGCTGCCTGGTCCTTAGTTGAAACATGACTTAGCTCCAGTAGTCCACTATCCAACTTCTCTTTGATGAAGAACCTATCGATCTCGATGTGTTTGGTTCTATCATGCTGCACTGGGTTGTTGGCGATACTGATAGCTGACTTGTTATCACACCATAACTTTATCTTAGCTCCTTGATCCAGCTCCAGCTCAACCAGCATACTCTTTAACCATAACAACTCAGCAACTCCTAAGGCCATAGCTCTATACTCTGCCTCAGCTGTTGATCTCGCCACCACTGACTGTTTCTTGCTCTTCCACGAGACTAAGTTACCTCCTATAAAGATGCAGTATCCCGAGGTGGACCTCCTGTCATCAGCACAGCTAGCCCAATCAGAGTCGCAATAACCCTCGATGCTCACATGTCCACTCTTTCTGAATATCAGCCCTTTTCCAGGGGCACTCTTCAGATATCTCAGAATCTGGTACACATCGTCCATATGACCATTTCTCGGATCATGCATGTAGCGGCTCACCACGCTCACTGCAAAAGAGATATCGGGACGTGTGTGACTCAGATAGATCAACCTGCCCACCAGCCTTTGGTATCTGTCACGATCAACTGGTTTTCCAGCCTCAGCACCCAGCTTGAACTTCTGGTCGATCGGTGTAGTTGCAGGTTTACACCCTAATATCCCTGTCTTTTTAAGAAGATCCAGTGCATACTTTCTCTGGGATAAGACAATCCCCTCCGCTCCGCGAGCTATTTCTATTTCAAGAAAGTATCGAAGCAAGCCAAGATCTTTCACCTCGAATTCCTTACCCAGTCTCACTTTGAGTTTGGTAATCTCCTCCTCCTCATCTCCTGTAATAATCATATCATCCACATATACCGCAAGCATAGTGATATGACCTTTATTTCGTCGAAAGAACACGGTATGATCAGCGTTAATCTGTCGGTATCCCATACCTATCATAGCCCGTCTAAATCTGTCGAACCAAGAACGAGGAGATCGCTTCAGGCCATATAGAGACTTCTTCAATCTGTAGACCTTGACCACTGTCTGTTCTGTGTTGAATCCTGGCGGAATTTTCATGTATACCTCTTCTACCAGATCTCCATGAAGAAATGCATTCTTCACATCTAATTGGTGTAGCTTCCATTCACCATTTACTGCCAGAGAGATCAAGGTCCGAACAGTGCTCATCTTCGCCACTGGTGCAAAAGTCTCATCATAGTCGATGCCGTATGTCTGACTATATCCTTTTGCCACCAGACGAGCTTTGTAGCGTTCAACCTGTCCATCTGGATTCTGCTTCACAGTAAAGACCCACTTACATCCAACTGCTCTTTTCCCTTTTGATAGTTTTACTAACTCCCAAGTAGGTTCTTCTCAAGGGCCCTTAGCTCTTCGTGCATAGCAGCTTTCCATTTCTGGTCCTTCTTTGCAACCTGCCAATTGTTAGGTATAGTAACAGAGTCCAGTGATGCAATGAATGCTCCATGTGCATGGTGGATGTTAGAATTGTTTGCGTCAAAAATTGTTATATTCATTGCGGTATTCATTACAACTTCGGTCGTTACAATGAAAACAAAAAAAGATAGTCTTTTTATAAGACTTTTACACAATGAAAAAAAAAAAAAAATACAATTCTCGTCAAACAAACGCAGAGATCGTTTATCGGTCTTCTGTTTGCGTGGGATCTTTGCCTGTGCCGGGGTTTATCCGTGGACCACCTTAGATCTGGATCCGGTTGATGAAAAATTCGGCAGAGCTTCGTCTTCACCGAGGAAGTATTTGATTTGAAGCGCTGAGATCGACCAAGCGAAATCAGGGCTCTTCTCGAGATTAAGACCAAGCCTAATCTCAAGGAACGGAGGAAACGGGCTTCGGATCTCTTGAACTCTCCTTCTTTATGCCGAAGAACTCGCCAAGATCTGTCAATCCTCGTTGAAATTCGTGCTCCTTTGACTCCTCAATCCGGCAGCACCTCCTCGTCTTGATAATCAATCGCCCCCGCTGAAAGGAGCACCGAGCTCGTATTTATAAGCTTCATAAGTGGTTATTTGGATGAGAACAAGTGATTTGGTCTTATCTTTAGTCAATAACAGCCTAACCACGTTTGTAGATGATATCAAGTCAGTTTGGATGCTCAGGAACCAACAAATCTCGAGAAAAACCATCAAAAACCGAACCGGGTCAAAACAGTGCGCGCAGGACAAGTCTGATTGGCGCGCGCGAGCTGACTGTCGAGCGTGTAGGTCACTTGGCGTTTTCCATTGTGGTGGTTCGTTGTCGTGTCATCAACAGTTTGCCGATTCGCTTTATGCGCTGGTCGGCGTTGGATAATCCTCTTTGATTCGGATAACGACGTTCATCACCTTCTCTTTGTCTTGAGCTGTGTGCGGGCACCCATAGGCATTTTTAGACGCCTACAGATACCCCCTCCAAAGTATTTCAGACTCTTTCTTTTATAGAGGAGTCTGGAATGCTTTGGATAAGATAGGCCATCTCCTCTATTTCGTAGAGCGACCTTTAACTACCTCAATTCTTAACTTCTTCAGCCTTCAATCTATTCATTGTTCCGTCGAATAGATGAAGTTCTTCCGGCGCTGCGTTTATCGTCTGACCGCTGTCGAAATCTTGAACTGAGATTGGTGTGTAAGTTTCTGAACTTAGCTCGTGCCATTGAGTTGACTTTGAACTAATCCTCTCCGTCGGGAATTCATATCTGATTGTAACTGAAATCCTTGGAGTCATCTTTTGCCTTATTTTGGCGAAATTGCTGATGCGTTGACCGGCATCGATCTTTACTGTAACGCGTTGACCGGCGTTAACACAGTTTATACTCGTACGTTTGCTGGAGTCTACACAGTTTAAGCTCTTAAGGCATTGGAGCGTGACGGTCCCAAATGTTGGGCTGCAGGACCAACTATTAAAGCTGATTCATCTGCACGTATGGATCTTATCCTAGAGTTTGTTGGAAAAGAGTTAACCCTTTTAGTGCTACGATATTGAATACGTAGACTTCGTCTTTCTCACGGGAATAGGCTACCCGGCAACGCGTGTTAGGCGTTGACTTTAGGATTTTTGGCTAATCCCCAGCCTTCAACGGATTTGATTAGCCTTTACCGACTACCGTTTGAGTCGGGCTAGCATGCGGATTATTTAAGTCCGTTTCGCATGTGACGTTGTGCTAAAGGAATGAACTCCCTTAGACTTGATGCTACGATATTGAATACGTAGACTTCGCCATTGTTACGGGAATAGGCTACCCGGCAATGTGTGTTAGACGCTGACCTATCCCTACTTAGGCTTCGGGATAAAAGTCCCCAGATTGGAATTCTGGTGTCTTCTTCAATCGGTGAAAGACTAAACCGGCAACGCGAGTTAGGCATTGACTTATCCCTACTTAGGATTCGGGATAAAATTCCCCGCGCGTGTGAGGCGTGGATTTTGGCGTCATTAATAACGGCCTGCCACAATGTCGAATATGTGGGCTTTTGTCCTTTTCACGGTAAAAGACTAACCGGCAACGCGTGTTACGCGTTGACTTATCCCTACTCAGGATTCGGGATAAAATTCCCCATGCATAAAAGGCATGGATTTTTGTTGCTACGATGCTGAATACGTAGACTCGGATCGTTTTTACGGGAACGAACCACCCGGCAACACGTGTTAAGCACTGACTTATCCCTACTTAGGCTTCGGGATAAAATGCCCCAGACTAGATTCTGGTGTCTTTTTCAATCGGTGAAAGACTAAACCGGCAACGCGAGTTAGGCATTGACTTATCCCTACTTAGGGTTCGGGATAAAATTCCCCGCGCGTGTGAGGCGTGGATTTTGGCATCATTAATAACGGCCTGCCACAATGTCGAATATGTGGGCTTTTGTCCTTTTCACGGCAAAAGACTAACCGGCAACGCGTGTTAGGCGTTGACTTATCCCTACTCAGGATTCGGGATAAAATTCCCCATGCATAAAAGGCATGGATTTTTGTTGCTACGATGCTGAATACGTAGACTCGATCGTTTTTACGGGAACGAACCACCCGACAACACGTGTTAAGCATTGACTTATCCCTACTTAGGTTTCGGGATAAAATGCCCCAGACTAGATTCTGGTGTCTTTTTCAATCGGTGAAAGACTAAACCGGCAACGCGTGTTAGGCGTTGACTTATCCCTACTCAAGATTCGGGATAAAATTCCCTGGGCATGGGATGTACGGATTTGAAGTTGAGAATTGTGTCTTTTCTCAGGGTAAAGACGAACCCAAAACGGAAGAGGAAGAATTTTATATTCTATCTCCCGGCACCGAAGAGGAAGAATTTTATATTCTATCTTCGGTTGGAAAGGAAACTCGAAGTGGGATCTCCACCCCCAGAATCCGGAAAGATGAAACTAGGAGTGGGGTCTCCACTCCGAGAATCGGAAAGATTCAAGTAACCCTAACTTTTATAGGATTGGTTGCTTGATCCAAGAAAAGAGTTCCTCATTTATTGAGGGGAAATTCCAATTTCGACCCTAACTTTTATAGGTTTGGCTAAAAAAGGAAAAGATGAAAATCTTTCGTTTATTGAAAGGGATAACTCAATCTTAGTCCTAACTATCTGCAGGTTTGACTAAATAAAGTTGGAGATAATTCTAACTTTTATAGGTTTGATTGCTCAATTTGAAAGTGGACCTCTCGTTCATGGAAGGAATCGAGAGGGGAATCTGGCTTTAGCCCTAACTTTTATAGGTTTGACCTGAAAGCAAAGGGAGTGGAATACAAGTAGCAGTAGAAATATTGGTTTGTACTAGCCACTCGATGGAGGATTTTGATGTTAAGTGATCAGGACTTAACACGTCAAGCTTTGAAAATTGTCATGAATTGGCGGATAGAAATCTTAGTGGACCCATCGTCAATTGATTTGATCAGTGGGGGATTTTGTGAGAAAAGGTTGATCTGTCGTCAAACACCAATAGGAGTTTCGTGAGGGAAGATTGATCCATCGAAGCGATCGAATCTCGTCTCAGCAAAAGAGTGTTCGGGTATCACAGTGGGGGTTTAGTGTTTATCGCTTTGTTTGTAATGATCGGGTTATCCCTAAGAAAATTACATATAGTATTCTTTCGGGAACTCCCCGTTACATGAATCATCCACCCTCAGCTTCTTCGCGAAACTGGGTTTATCATTGCATTCGGTTACATGATCGGGTTATCCTTAAGAATATTACATATAAAAATTCTCCAGGAACTTCTCGTCAACGGTAGGAAACAGTTTAGACTCATATACCAATTGGAGTATCAGGGAGCAGTTTAACCTCTTATACCGGTCGGAGGATTGAGAAGCAGTTTATACTCATATACTCTTCGGAGTGTTGCCATTCTCATTTGGCTTATCCCAACATTATGACGCCGGCTTCAATCCCGTCAAACGGCGTGAAGTTAATCAGGTTGAACTTCGCCGGATACGGGATCGAATCCCATTCTCTTGGATAGGGACATGGAATGCCGGTCCTTTTCACCTCTCGAGCAGACATTAGAGCGTTGATTTTGCTCTCGAGATCTTTCATTTTCTCATCCTCCCTCGTGTCGGGCCTCGGACGATTTGAAAGAGGAATAACACGGCCACCCCCGATATTATCATCTTCGGTGGAACCACCCCCAGCGTTGTTATCTTTAGTGGAGTCACCCCCAGTGTTTTGGTCAACGGGAGGGTTATCAGGATTGAGACGTTCATCTACATCTGAATCGCTACCTGCTTGGTAAGCAGTGTTGCGACGGCTGGATTCGCCAATTTGATTTGACAAAGCTCGGATTTGTTGGTCATGTTCTTCCCTCATCCGTAGCATAGCCATTTCCATTTCGATCTTGAATGCCTCTTTCTGTTTGGCCAAGGCATCCTCAACCATTTTGGCTACCTGCTCGGTGTTGATCATGAACACTTCGTGAGATTGTCCCGGGCTAGATACTGTATTGTCAGAAGCGACTGCAGAGTTAGCATCCGATACTTCATCATCCGAGGATAACCATCTCTGCATTCTTTGGTAGTCCCTGCGTCTAGTGGTCCCTGATAGCAACCGGGTTAGACGATGCGATACAAGCGGGTCAGAGCTAGAAGGTCGAATTGATTTTCCCTTATCAACCATATTGATGGTAACCTCTGGGGGTTCGTCACCTTGAACGACCGATCGTTTCTTACGGAGGCGCTTTAGATTAGGCTTATCTTTTCCATTGGAGATCCTCTCAAATACCGAGACCCTCTGCGGAGCGGTCTTAGGGCAGCTACACGCTGATAATACTGGCAATGAGATTTTGTTTCTCGGGTATATCTCTTCCGAGACTTGTTCATACCCCCAGCCCGATAGTACAACTCATCGGTCAGATGACCGGAGCAACCTATCGTACGTTGACACAACTCCCCAAGTATAACGTTGTCATCGTCAGATGAATACGTTTCTTTCAGGGGATTTGCCGCTTTATCAGCGTTCTCAAGAGTCACATGTTTAGAACTACACTTTTGGGAGCGCAAGATCTCAACAGGCTCCTGGTTTTGAATACACACCCCCAGACGGGTGGAAACTGGAGTTTTCCTTTTATAAGAAGGCTTGTTATTGTTGAGAGGGCGTGTGCGACCCCCAGCTCGGCGAGTTGCTCGGGGTTCAGTCACCGGACCCAAACGTTCTTTGCTCAGAACTTTGCATCGATCCTCTTGCAAAGGACCCAGGCGATCAACTCTCTTCACCTTGAATCGGGACAAATCCACACTGTCACAGTGCTCCGTTGGAGGTGCGGAACTCGAAGGGATCGACGTAACCGGTGCAGAACGTCTTCCGTCTCGACCCTGACGCGGGTCAGATTTGAGTGACCCGCGGGTTGGAGGGTCGGATCCAGGTGACCCGCGGGTTGGAAGGTCGGATCCAAGTGACCCGCAAAGTGGAGGGTCGGATCCAAGCGACCCGTAAAGTGGAGGGTCGGATCCAAGTGACCTGCGATTTGAAAGGTCGGATCCAAGTGACCTGCAAAGTGGAAGGTCGGATCCAAGTGACCTGCGATTTGGAAGGTCGGATTGGAGTGACCTGCAAATTGGCGGGTCGGATTGGAGTGACCTGCAAATTGGCGGGTCGGATTGGAGTGACCTGCAAATCGGCGGGTCGGATTGGAGTGACCTGCAAATTGACGCGGGTCGGATCAGAGTGACCCGCACGCTGGCGGGTCGGATTCAAGTGACCCGCGATTCTCGATCTTTTCGGCTGCCGTTTTGGATTTTGGCCTCCAAGTTTGATGCAGTCTTGGTTGTTTCTTAGCTATGTCCTTCTTCTGCATCTTTTGTGCTTTTTGCACAAGAATTCGCGTGCGCGCAAGCGCGCAGCGCTTTTGAATTCGCTCCTCCAGAGTTGAACGGATTCTTTTTATTTGGATCCATTCATTTGCTATTGGTTTGGAGGGGAGGACATCTGTCCGCTGTTGGGGTGCTTGGCGTTGCCTAATTTTTAGATCCGCCTCGTAACGGATCCCGTCAATTGACTCCAAGGCTCTAGCGAGTTGGCGCGCACAGCGTTGGCCCTGTCTTTGACGAGCTCTCTTCGATAAAGTGGGCGCGCCTTCTGTACTCAACTCCTTGATTGAGGAGGAGTTCAGATTTGCAGATCCGGACTCATTGGAGGCCGGAAGGGCGTTGTAAGGTAGCAACGGGGGCGTTGATCTTCCTTCGCTTGCGAGAGGAGGAGGATTTGGAGGAGGAGGACGACAGATATTCCCCGAACTTCAGTTGGTCGAACTCGTACTCGACCACTTCTTCAACCGGGATGCAGATCCGAGGTTGCGACACGACAGCTCCGGCAGCGAAGCTGTTGGCTCCCACTGTGGTTGCCAGTTTGTTTGCGTCAAAAATTGTTATATTCATTGCGGTATTCATTACAACTTCGGTCGTTACAATGAAAACAAAAAAAGATAGTCTTTTTATAAGATTTTTACACAATGAAAATAAAAAAATACAATTCTCGTCAAACAAACGCAGAGATCGTTTATCGGTCTTCTGCTTGCGTGGGATCTTTGCCTGTGCCGGGGTTTATCCGTGGACTGCCTTAGATCTGGATCCGGTTGATGAAAAATTCGGCAGAGCTTCGTCTTCACCGAGGAAGTATTTGATTTGAAGCGCTGAGATCGACCAAGCGAAATCAGGGCTCTTCTCGAGATTAAGACCAAGCCTAATCTCAAGGGACGGACGGGAACGGGCTTCGGATCTCTCGAACTCTCCTTCTTTATGCCGAAGAACTCGCCAAGATCTGTCAATCCTCGTTGAAATTCGTGCTCCTTTGACTCCTCAATCCGGCAGCACCTCCTCGTCTTGATAATCAATCGCCCCCGCTGAAAGGAGCACCCGAGCTCGTATTTATAAGCTTCAGAAGTGGTTATTTGGATGAGAACAAGTGATTTGGCCTTATCTTTAGTCAATAACAGCCTAACCACGTTTGTAGATGATATCAAGTCAGTTTGGATGCTCAGGAACCAACAAATCTCGAGAAAAACCATCAAAAACCGAACCGGGTCAAAACAGTGCGCCCAGGACAAGTATGATTGGCGTGCGCGAGCTGACTGTCGAGCGTGTAGGTCACTTGGCGTTTTCCATTGTGGTGGTTCGTTGTCGTGTCATAGCGCGAGCTGACTGTCGAGCGTGTAGGTCACTTGGCGTTTTCCATTGTGGTGGTTCGTTGTCGTGTCATCAACAGTTTGCCGATTCGCTTTATGCGCTGGTCGGCGTTGGATAATCCTCTTTGATTCGGATAACGACGTTTATCACATTCTCTTTGTCTTGAACTGTGTGCGGGCACCCATAGGCATTTTTAGACGCCTACAAGAATATGATACAAACTGAGCAAGATCCCAACCATATCTATCGGGAGGATTTCCCGCATTACTGCGAGTAGTCCTCCGTACAGTTATTGGTGTGGGAGGAGTAGGAAGAGGAATGAAATCACCTTGAGAGGAATCTGGTGGTGGTGTAGGTGTCTCAGGAGTCGGGGCAGGCGTTGACAAGGGACTTGACACCAGTGGCACTGTAGGTACTGTTCCCGTAATTTGTTTCCCCTTCCTACTATAGGTAAGTAGTTCCCCCTGAGCCGTTAGCCTAACACCTTTTGTCTCATTCTCCTCTTCTTCTTTATTCTCTTGCTCCTCCTCAACCAAGTCTCCTTCCCAAGGAATCATTACAGAAATTGATTTTTCTGATCTCTCACCATTCTCAGACATTGATTTCTCCACATTCACCAATCTCTCACCATTCTCCTCCTCTCGCCTCATACTTCCAGTATTAGGCGAGTTATCAATAGATGTAGTTACCTTCCGGGTGTAATATGGCTCGAGTTCTCGAAAGTGCACATCCATGCTCACAAACAACCTTTTCTCCACCGGGCTCCAACAAACATAACCCTTCTGAGTAGCAGAATATCTCACAAAGATGCATTTCACCGCTCTAGGGGTAAGCTTCCCGACGGACGGCCTGTTGTCCTTCACAAAGCACACACAGCCAAACACCTTAAGTGGAAGAAGCCTACCATTATCACCCTTCAACGACTCACACGGAGACTTCCAATCCAGCACTCTCGAGGGCATTCTGTTGATCAGCGCTGCTGCGGTCAACACTGCTTGCCCCCACAACGTTTCTGGGACATTCATAGAGATCATCATGCTTCTAGCAACCTCTAAAAGATGTCTGTTCTTCCTTTCCGCTATCCCATTCTGAGCTGGTGTGTATGGACAGGTCGTCTGGTGATGTATTCTCTGAGCTGACAAATATTCTTCAAACGCTCTGTTGGTATACTATGTCCCATTATCCGACCTCAATATCTTCACCACTGCTCCGTATTGAGTTTGAACATTCCTATGAAAGTTTTGGAAGCACCCAAACACTTCACTCTTATTCTTCATCAAGTATAACTAAGTCACACGAGAGAAACAATCAATAAATGTAACAAAATACTTGTATCCATTCATAGAACTTGTGGAACAAGGCCCCCAAACATCTGAATGTACCAAGTCAAATACATGATAACTTCTATGATCAGAACTAACATAAGAGCTTCTAGTAAGCTTTCCAAACTCACATGCATCACACATCAAGTTGAAATAGAAACCCTTACTTTATTATGAGATCTCTTGGGCTTATATATGCCTCTACACAACTTACAAATAAGACCCTATATATATTACTAATGTCAACAATTATAATCCAAAATAATCCATGCTACCTATTATGCAAAAATGGGTTATAATCCATTTTGACCTGATTGCCAGACATGCTCTCACTTATTTTCTTTGTTTTGAAAATGTAGAAGAGGTAGAAATTTCCACTTTTTTGAACTATGAGAAGCGATTGAAGACTTAAGTTATTTTCTTTGTTTTGAAAATGTAGAAGAGGTAGAACTTTGATAAGTCTCTGAGAGTGATAAACTGTCTACAGGAGATCTGTCATCTGATAACTATGCTAATTTTTTTTTATGAGGAATCACTCAATAATTTTATAGAACTTTGTCTAGCGCTTTAAGATTGATTTTGGAAACGTGTGATAATCTGAGGTCGAAAAAGTTAGGAGGAAACCAGAGGAGATGAGGGCACATTTAACTTTTTGAGATTTATGATAGATAAATGATTGATATTGATAAGCCTGTCACTCTGACGAAGCTGACTAGTCATCTAAAAACTTGTTTCTATTAAATGATTGATATTGATAAGCCTGTCACTCTGACGAAGCTGACTAGTCATCTAAAAACTTGTTTCTATTATGGGCAAAATTAACCGTGATCTCCTTAATTTCTTGCGTTATCCTTTTTCTGCAGTGATCTGCCTTCTGCTCTCAACAGTTGTTTTCTTACTCAAACTCGCTCTTTTAAGTTAGCATTCACAAGGTGTTCCAGATAACATCCAAAGCAAATTTTACATCTTCCTCAAGTTTCTGTCATTGTGTAGGACCTTCGAATGTGGACAACTAATTTATTATCTGAGGTCGGAAAAAGATAGGAGGAAACTAGAGGAGATGAGGGAACATTTAACTTATAGAAATTTATAATGGAGAAATGGTTGATATTGATAAGCCTCTCACTGTGACAAAGTTCACTAGTGATCTAATTACTTGTTTCAATTACGAGCAAAATTAATCCTTAATTTCTTGCATCATCCTTCTTCTGCAGTGATCTGTCCTAAACAGTCGTTTTCTTACTCAAGCTCGCTCTTTAAGTTAGCATACATGAGGTGTTCCAGATAATATTGAAAGCAAATTTGGCATCTCCGTCAAGTTTCTGTCATTGTGTAGGAGCTTGAAATGTGGACAACTAATGTATCATGGGACCAATATACTGAACCAACTCATACAAATGAAAGTTTACTCCTGCTCTGTTCATGGAGAGGCATCAAAAGGAACAACGTCCCTACATTATTTTCTTTGTTTTGAAAATGTAGAAGAGGTAGAACTTTGATAAGTCTCTGAGAGTGATAAACTGTCTACAGGAGATCTGTCATCAGATAACTATGCTAAATTTTTTTATGAGGAATCGCTCAATAATTGTTTAGAACTTTGTCTAGCGCTTTAAGATTGATTTTTCATTGTGCAACACACTTTAGGAAATATGTGATAATCTGAGGTTGGAAAAAGTTAGGAGGAAACTAGAGGAGATGTGGGCACATTTAACTTATTGAGATTTATAATAGAGAAATGATTGATATTGATAAGCCTCTCACTGTGACAAAGCTGACTAGTTATCTAAAAACTTGTTTCTATTATGGGCAAAATTAACCGTGATCTCCTTAATTTCTTGCGTTATCCTTTTTCTGCAGTGATCTGCCTTCTGCTCTCAACAGTTGTTTTCTTACTCAAACTCGCTCTTTTAAGTTAGCATTCACAAGGTGTTCCAGATAACATCCAAAGCAAATTTTACATCTTCCTCAAGTTTCTGTCATTGTGTAGGACATTCGAATGTGGACAACTAATTTATTATCTGAGGTCGGAAAAAGATAGGAGGAAACTAGAGGAGATGAGGGAACATTTAACTTATAGAAATTTATAATGGAGAAATGGTTGATATTGATAAGCCTCTCACTGTGACAAAGTTCACTAGTCATCTAATTACTTGTTTCAATTACGAGCAAAATAAATCCTTAATTTCTTGCATCATCCTTCTTCTGCAGTGATCTGTCCTAAACAGTCGTTTTCTTACTCAAGCTCGCTCTTTAAGTTAGCATACATGAGGTGTTCCAGATAATATTGAAAGCAAATTTGGCATCTCCGTCAAGTTTCTGTCATTGTGTAGGAGCTTGAAATGTGGACAACAAATGTATCATGTGAACAATATACTGAACCAACTCATACAAATGAAAGTTTACTCCCGCTCTGTTCATGGAGAGGCATCAAAAGGAGCAACGTCCCCACAAGCATGATTACTTCCATCATGGATCTTTTTCACATCAAAGAGATGATCTCTGTGCTATTATGTTTGTGTTATTTTAATTTTATCATCTGTGTATCAGTTCCGGATGTACATCATCTGTTGAGTTTAATTTGCATTGTTCTAAAACACTGTTTCAATATATGCTTTGTCCAGGAGCGCAATGCATAAACAGATTATCTGATGCTTAAACAGATTATGCAAGTTACACGGATTTGAATTTCTAATATCTTACACGCACATATTATATATTTATTAGAATATATACTAATGAAAGAACTCAACAGATATTCAGCACTAATAATCGTCATGCTATCGGTATGTCACAGGGTCACTTGTGCTCGCTGTTGATTATTATAGCTGCCTTTGCCTATAGTTGCCTTGTCATTCTATTGAATGGAAATTCCTCAACTGTATGGGATTCTGAAGAGAAAGATTGGAATCATGTTTGAGGGGAAATAATGTTATAGTTTGAGTTGTTATTTACATATAGTGGTGGGTCTTATATCGGGTTTGAATCTATTTGCAAAGATTTCCAGCTTTGGACTCAGCCACTTATGTGGCGCAAACCGTGGGCTATAATTACATTAATTTCCTACCTTTTTTTCTAACATTGTGTTAAACAGATTATGCAAGTTACACGGATTTGAATTTCTAATATCTTACATGCACATATTATATATTTATTGGAATATATACTAATGAAAGAACTTAACATATATTCAGCACTAATAATCGTCATGTTGTCGGTATATCATATGGTCACTTGTGCTCGCTGTTGATTACTATAGCTGCCTTTGCCCATAGCTGCCTTGCCATTCTGTTGAATGGAAATTCCTCAACTGTATGGGATTCTGAAGAGAAAGATTGGAATCATATTTGAGGGGAAATAGTGTTATAGTTTGAGTTGTTACTTACGTATAGTGGCAGGTCCTATATCGGGTTTGAATCTGTTTGCAAAGATTTCCAGCTATGGACTCAGCCACTTATGTGGCGCAAACCGTGTAACTTGCATAAGTTGTTTAAGCATCAGATAATCTGTTTATGCATTGCGCTCCTGGACAAAGCATTATAGAACAATGCAAATTAAACTCAACAGATGATGTACATCCGAAACTGATACACAGATGATTAAATTAAAATAATACAAACATAATAGCACAGAGATCATCTCTTTGATGTGAAAAAGATCCCTGATGGAAGTAATCATGCTTGTGGGGACGTTGCTCCTTTTGATGCCTCTCCATGAACAGAGCGGGAGTAAACTTTCATTTGTATGAGTTGGTTCAGTATATTGCCTTTTGATGCCTCTCCATGAACAGAGCGGGAGTAAACTTTCATTTGTATGAGTTGGTTCAGTATATTGTTCACATGATACATTTGTTGTCCACATTTCAAGCTCCTACACAATGACAGAAACTTGACGGAGATGCCAAATTTGCTTTCAATATTATCTGGAACACCTCATGTATGCTAACTTAAAGAGCGAGCTTGAGTAAGAAAACGACTGTTTAGGACAGATCACTGCAGAAGAAGGATGATGCAAGAAATTAAGGATTTATTTTGCTCGTAATTGAAACAAGTAATTAGATGACTAGTGAACTTTGTCACAGTGAGAGGCTTATCAATATCAACCATTTCTCCATTATAAATTTCTATAAGTTAAATGTTCCCTCATCTCCTCTAGTTTCCTCCTATCTTTTTCCGACCTCAGATAATAAATTAGTTGTCCACATTCGAATGTCCTACACAATGACAGAAACTTGAGGAAGATGTAAAATTTGCTTTGGATGTTATCTGGAGCACCTTGTGAATGCTAACTTAAAAGAGCGAGCTTGAGTAAGAAAACAACTGTTGAGAGCAGAAGGCAGATCACTGCAGAAAAAGGATAACGCAAGAAATTAAGGAGATCACGGTTAATTTTGCCCATAATAGAAACAAGTTTTTAGATGACTAGTCAGCTTCGTCAGAGTGACAGGCTTATCAATATCAATCATTTCTCTATCATAAATCTCAATAAGTTAAATGTGCCCTCATCTCCTCTGGTTTCCTCCTAACTTCTTCGACCTCAGATTATCACACGTTTCCAAAATCAATCTTAAAGCGCTAGACAAAGTTCTATAAAATTATTGAGTGATTCCTCATAAAAAAAAATTAGCATAGTTATCAGATGACAGATCTCTTGTAGACAGTTTATCACCCTCAGAGACTTATCAAAGTTCTACCTCTTCTACATTTTCAAAACAAAGAAAATAACTTAAGTCTTCAATCGCTTCTCATAGTTCAAAAAAGTGGAAATTTCTACCTCTTCTACATTTTCAAAACAAAGAAAATAAGTCAGACCATGTCTGGCAACCAGGTCAAAATGAATTATAACCCATTTTTGCATATTAGGTAGCATGGATTATTTTGGATTATAATCCACCAAAAAATAATAATTGCATATTAGGTATTCTGGATTATAATCCAGAATACCTCAATTATTATTTTTTTGGTTGACTATACACCAAATCCTAGGTTATTTTTCCGGTGGTTACTGACTTATAGTCCACATGTGTGACCAAGTAGAAAACAAAAATGCCCCTCACGTTTTACATCTCATTTTACTGACTTATAGTCCACATGTGTGACCAAGTAGAAAACAAAAATGCCCCTCACGTTTTACATCTCATTCTTTTCCCTTCTCCTGTGACCAAGTAGAAAACAAAAATGCCCCTCACGTTTTACATCTCATTCTTTTCCCTTCTCCTTCCTCCCGCTTTTAAGCGTTATTTTTCAATTTTAGTAAAAGGCATATGGGTTATAAACCACCCTCTTCACCAAACACTTAAAATCTAGTGCTCAAATGTCAAAACAAACATGCTGGACATATGAGTTAGTAGTAAGAGCTGTGATATATGTATCCTTAAACGATAAAAATTAAGGCCGTATTTTTTTTATAATGGTAGTTAAAAATATATTTGGATATATGTAACATCTTATTTACTATAGGGGAGCAAAATGCATAATGAGCCTTCAAGCAAAACTCGTAAGCTTCCTACTGAATACTTTTGACACATGTTATGTTTTTAATTATATTACTGGCTATCTAGATCTTACTGAATACCTATCACATAGTGTGCTGTTTCTTGTGTACGTACTTGTTTCTGTTATTTTATTTGTGGACAATATTAGTGTTTCTGCTGTAGAAGGACACTTTATCTTTTGATTGTGATGAGATTTATGTAGATCTAATTTTGGAATTGAAATTTTTAAATTTTTTAGTGCATGTTTAAAGCCTGAATGATTTAATGACGGATGGTTATGATTTATATTATCCATATTTTTGCAGGACAAACTAAAAGTTTATCTTGCACCTTTCCTTCATGGAAGGCACTACACATCGTTTGGCCGTCATTTCACAGAAGTTGATAAGCTCAAGGAGGTAAGCCGCCTGTACATGTAGATGTCCAAATGTTAGGTTGTTCCCTTTTATGTTGTGTCAGGTTGTGTTTTTTCATGAATTTAAAGAAATGGTTGAGTATCCCCTGGTTATGAATTAGAATTTGGGCAGCAAACTCATTGAACATCGCAATATGATTTTCTCGAAGTTGGATTCTTTACGTATTTGTTGAGCTAATTGTAATATTTGAAGACTATTGGCTCGCACAACAACCTGGAGAAGAAGATTTTTGAGTATAAAGCATTTAAAAGTGTTAACTGTGGTTATTTGAGTTGAATACTTTGAATAATTGTTGTTTGATTATTACTGATAGAATATTTCGTCTTCTGCAGATTGTAGATAGGCTTCAATGGTATGTGAAAGATGGTGATACAGTGAGGATTCTAATTTTGTTCGTTTTTTCCCTTTATTACAGGGCATCCTAGGAGCTTCTTTTTTGTTTAGGGCCCTTTCTATAGTACATGGTAACTTGGTTAAACGGTTTTCTGATGGCCACATCTATCCAGTCTGCAATGTTATGCCTGGTAGTGTTTCATCTGTGCATCTATTTTTGCTAGGTCTTAGTAGCAATCCATTCAAACGATAATACACTTGTGCAATTTAACTTCGACAGATCATAAATATACCTCACAATCCTCCAACACCACAAGACTCAAGTAGTTCATTTACAGTTTTTGAAACTAAATGAAACTCATAACATGTCTACTATAAAATAAATTAATTCATAGTTAACAATGAACCACAGTTCATATGATCCAATTAATACACTTAAAGTCTAACATTCATGCATAATCAAATACTTGATGGCCTTGCCTGGCCTTTCCATTGACTCCATCATCTTCATCTCAAGACAACATAGACTCTCTACTTTTCTACAACCAAACTCGAGAACGTCCTTTGCTACCTTGACTTTGTCAAAATTTTAAGATATAGTATGCTAAATAACTAAAAGAAGTACCAGTAGATTAAATGATCAGATCGCAAAAACGTATTTGTGATACGAAGTAATAAATTATGTTTCAAAGAGTCTCACCTTCATCATGACTGTACCTTAGAAGATTCTACATCTTGGCATTGATGAAGCTTTAGCTCTTGAATTATGTTGTCTTTGATACCTGAAATTCCTGTCACAAAAATCTGTTTGTTTTACTACTATTTGGTAAATGCCTTAATGGGTTGGACTTCAAACGTCCTTTCCTATCCATGCACATTCAAATTAGGATGAGTTGTGAATCGTCCACTTGGTGGCCGGTCATCTAGTTTGATGGCGGCGTAAATAAAGCACTAACTCATCTTTCGTTTATGCTATAACAAGCTTGGTCAACAGAGCAATCAGAAGTCAATTATATCATATTCAGCATATACTTAGAACTCCTCATAGCATGAATAGATGGTCTTTACATGTATACATGTTTATGAACATTATATCTAGCTAGATTGCTAGATCATTATGCCAAGATATATGATGAAATTCTATGTTTAATGGATATATGATGAAACTCTATGATTGCTAGATCATTATGCCAAGATATATGATGAAATTCTATGTTTAATGGATATATGATGAAACTCTATGTTTGCTGTAAAGTTCACTAACTTAAAATTATGAAATTCTATGTTTAATGGATATATGATGAAACTCTATGTTTGCTGTAAAGTTCACTAACTTAAAATTACTCTGTTCAAGAGCTTCGGTATTTTTCTGAGCTCGCAATTCTATCTACTACAGAAGCTGAAATTTAGGTAGGATATTTGGTGTTGTATCACATAGATTGCATAATTGTGATTCTTAAACTGTGATATATTTAATATCAAACACAAAGATGAGCGAAACTGTGAACATTCTGAAAATTGTTCTGATACCACCTTTATCAGCTGTTCATTCCTCATGATGCTAATTTCTTTTCAGATTGTTGATTTCTGCTGCGGCGCTAATGATGCTAATTTCTTTTCAGATTGTTGATTTCTGCTGCGGCGCTAATGATTTCAGCCAATTAATGAAAGAAAAGCTTGATATGCAACAGGAAATAAATGTTCATTTAAAAATTATGACATCATTCAACCGAAGGTAACTTTTCCTATTTAAAACTGTATCTTCCCTTGCACTGCTGCAAAATCTGTAGCATCTTTCCTTGTGGAAACATAAAACCTCAAAATTGATATTCAGAAACATCTCAATAGCTTCTTTTTGATATAATAATCGATTTGTATCTTATTGAATAGTTCAAAGTAAGTTAAGATTTTTTATTATAGATATAGTGCCTAGGTTGCAGGGATGAGGAGTTGATACATGGTTTTAAGAGCGGTAATGTGTGCATGTGTGCGTGGACGTGTTGTGTGCAGCTCTCTAGTTACAGGTTCATGGTCACGGTTTTTGAGAAAAGTAGCATTGAAGTAATGAAGTAGTCACAATAATTAGCTAATCAGTTCGGAGGGGTGGGGGAGAGGAGGAGGGGGGGTGGGGGTGGCTGGGGAGTACAGGTTGTAAACTAGAAAGGCATTATGGTAAAGTGCTTGAAACCTAAAAAGAATTCTTCGAAGTTAGCAATGATGACATCTTGGTGTTTCAGCATAATTACGACTAGAGTAGTCTAATTATGATATGATAACTCTTTCGATAAGTATGTGTTCAAGGAACTTCCCAACAGCATTCTGGCTCAACTGAGTTCAGGCTGCATCTGCACTTGCAGTCTTACACAAGTTGAGAATGTTCCACTGGCAAGATAATCCAAATTGGTAAACGATGTGTGGAAACAAATGACATGTCCGGTTAGGCGGATTTCTGATAGTCCAAAAAAGAGCCATATTTCATTAACAATATATATATTGCTTTTTCGTTAGAACACAAAGCTTGAGCACACTCGTGATGCGCTAGTTGATGCTCGTCAATTACTATCAAGTATTGGTGCATGGAAATTATGAAGTGGAACTTAGGGGTGTAAACAGTTCGATTAGGGCTCGGAATATGTACTTAACGATGTCCATATGCATGGGAAATTATGAAACAGTGGACACTTAGGGGTTGAACCACGTGAAGAGGTGCATGAAGAGATGAATTCACGTGAACACGTGAAGACGCTTGGGGCACCCACAATGTGTGCGTGGCGTGAATGAAAACCAGAGCGACAAAAAACCAGGCGACACAACCTTTGGCCTCCGCGAAATTACAAGGCACCGAATATACATGCATATATATGGGTTTTTTTTAAGGTTTCGAACCGTGCTGCGCAAGTGAGGGGGTTGTTGTTGGGCCAGCGCAAAAGAAAAAAACAAAGGCAGGAGGCGGTGAAGTTTGGGATTTTCCTTTAGCGGCGTGGCAGCAGACGAAAAGTGCAAGGAGCTTTATTTGGTCTTGGGTGGTGCGGCGCAAGAGGAAACATTGGATCGCGGCTAGCAGGAGTTCTTTTGTAGCCCTTTGAGAAGATTTTGTAAGAGCGGATTTGAGAGTTTGTTTGGAGGGTTTGTCTGTGAGATTGTGTAAACCCTAGTTGATTCTTCCCTCTACATAGTAGATTCTCCCCCGCCATTGCCCCGTGGACGTAGGCAGTTAGCCGAACACGTAGAAATTTTGTTTTGCCGGTGATTTTGTAATAGCTTGTAGGCTATCCCATCGACGGCGCAAGTCCTAAGAAGCTGCGATGAGGACCCTCGACGCGCAGTCTTAGAGCCTGTACGAGAGGAAGAGCCAGATATCTCACTTTTGATGAGATATCTGGCTTTCGTTCTGTTTCCTTTGATAAACTAGAATTCCGTGTGATCTAATCTCTTGTCTGTGCACCTTGGGCCCCCCCCCCCCCCCCCCCCCCCCCCCCCCCCCCCTCCCCTCGGAGGTCTTGCCAAAATCTTCCGCTGCCGCACACAATGTATCAGAGCTCGGTTGGACTTGGGAGTTTGTTTGAAGGATTTCGCTGAAGGATTTCTTATCTGAAGGGTTAGATCGACAATATGCGTTGTGAGCAAGCACATCTGGGATCGTCTCTTACGAAAGACGAATACATAGTTTGGAGCTAATCCAATAACATGAAGATCGATGATTCGAAGTTCGACGCCAAGTTAATTTCGGATTTGGAGGTGTCAGTGATGGACGCCTTGACGCCTCAGAAATGTGGAGGAGACTCTTGGTTACAAGAGAAACCTGCCGAGATGGAAGTAAGTTTGAAGAAGATGAATTATAGGGCGTGTGGAGTTATTCGGTCATGCTTGACGCCGATCTTATTTATCACGTGATGGAACGAGACGTCGGCGAAGAGAATGTGCCGGAAACACCATGAAAGTACTGATGGAAGAGCCCATTGAGAATCGGCTTCATTGAAGAAGAGGTTTACCATTGTTCAAATGAAGTAGGGGAGTTTCCATTAGGACCATGTTAATTAACGTTCACAAAAGCTACTTTCAGACATGGCTAATGTGGATATCATGTTGAGGCGATGCAAGACAAGGCGATGGCTACTTTTGTGTTCGTGCCAGATGATCATTTTGTACGTTGCTCCTAACTATGATTAATGGATAAAGACACTACTGCTTAGTATATAGGAGGTGACCTCAGCGTTGGTGAATTATGAGTGAGGAAGGAGTGGGTGATGAGTCCTCCGAAGGCATCGGAGACTGCATTAGAGTTCATCGGCCGTGGTTCAACCGAAGCAGCGAGGTCCAGCTAGGGTGCACATCGTGGATTCTATAGGAATCAGTGTGGCCTTTTGGAAAGAGGTCATGGACATTGGAAGCTGAATGCCCCAAGTTAGCCATTCGAGCGAAGAATGAATTTTAAAAGGGGGAAAAAGGGCTGTACAAGCTCCAGAGCATGAAATGTTGTCAAGACCTAGTGCAACAATTCAGATTCGGATTCTTCAGGCTATTCGTTGTCTGCACTCCGTCAGTTGTGTTGCCAACTCTACAGAGTGGAATGTTGGATTCAGGTGCTTCATACATATCCACATTTGCCCCTAGGAGGGATTCGCTTATCTCTAGCTTTCAGAAGTTGGAAAGAGAGGAGATGTTGTGCTCATGGGTAAATGACATGCCATGCTCTATTCTGGTGTGATTGGTAGCCGTCGGATTAAGATGAGTGACGGGATGGCGGGAGTTGGAGAAGTGAGGTTCGTTCCGCAGTTGTCGAAGAACATCATTTCACTAGGACTTGGTGGCATCTGCTCTATAAAGTGACCTTGGTGGATGCACGTTTGAAAGGTCACTTGGGGTCCAATGATTTGTGATGAACGTCAGAAGGAGCAATTTGGTATTATTTGCTCGCGAAGCACGCGCATGATAGGGAATAACACGTTCATCAGATTCGGCTAGACTGTGCGTTGTTGATGCTGGCGATTATTTATTAGGTAATTGCCGTGCATTAGTTATTGAGGAAATACTTATGACTAGCAGTTGGAAGTACCTAGTGATGAAAACCATTGTTGAGCGAGAAGACGAGATGGATTGGCACCTTCATACGCCATCATTCGAGGGGTCTTCTGAGGGGTTTTAATTCAGCATTCGGGCGGCCATCTCTAAGGAGCATGTGGAAAATAGGTATTGTCCTTCCGCAGTTGGGAGAAAATTGCTCTAGGCATTGCAGATAGAAAAGCGTTGCCCACCAAGTCCGTGGTGTGAAGTCCCTAAGAAGCCCGCCCAACAAAGGAGAAAGTGTATGGCAGAAGGCTGAAGGTACTTCAGTCTTATGGTTAAGAGGAGGATAACAAGAGGGACCTATATCATGCCAATTTGTGCCGAGACTCACGGCAATTGGAGACACTTCAGTGGATGTGGAAACTTTGACGGCGACGTGTGACGGATGCAGATTTGAGGAGCTGTTCCTTTCTGGAGGGAGGATCGACGTTGATGTTCGAGCAGGCATTGGTGTGGCGGGCTATACACATGTTGACCCGTCCAATGTATAGGTTGCCGAGACTTGCATGACAATGTAGAGATATTTGGATACTGGTGGAGCCGCTTCAGATTTATTGGGATTGCGTCAGAGATGTTTGGCTACCAGCATACTTGGTCACATCGTGAATGTCGAAGATTTGTATCGTAGCCCCCACTGTAGGATTCAGATGCGTGTTTGATTAGTCAAGAGTATTGCCTGCTGCATGTTGTCTGAAGCAGGCCATGTCACGTTAACTCATCGGCAGGTAGAGTGGTGATCAAGATACTTTGGGACATCGCAGCAGGGTGGAGAGTGATGCTACTCCACGTTGGAATGGAGAACTCAAGATCAATACGTATCAATTATGGAGATTCCAGTGAGGTGACACAGATTGGCGGATCATTATGAGATTGCGACTGCAGATGAATGAGTTGGATCTCGATTGCCAGCTGATGAATTATATAATGAGATACAGCATTGGTCACCTCAAGATGGAAAAACGGATGTTTGATTATGTACCTGCTCAAATGTAGAGCGTATTTGGAGTGCATATCAGTTGCAGATCAGTATTATAGTGATAATTGAAGAAGAAGTTGCAGACTATTTCTATTTGTTTGCCAGGGCTATTAGGAGGCGATTTGGCTGTGAACTACGTTCGGCAGTTGAATTCAAATTGCGCAATGAGGATACAGTAAGCATCTTTACGAGCCAGCCGCGGTTGGGAATTAGATTGATGGAGGCTGTGAAGCTGATTGTAACGTGAAGGACATCCACATTTGCGTTGAGTATATAGTCCCATGTGGGTCTCAGCAAGTCAAGGCATGCGTGTGAGTCGTAGTAAGGCTCAGATTTGAATTGAGTGAGTAGACAACTATTTGTTTGGGTATGAGTAGATTACCACATACCCATTTGGGTCTCGACCTGTTGTGGATGGAGTCCGTTGTCATGAGTCCGTTGCCATGGCGTACTGGATACAACAAGTGAGGCATTTGGTTTGATTGGTGTCGGCTCAGTTTTGGAAAAACTTCGCCGAGGTGGAGAATTGTGAACCCACGTGAATGAGGTGCATGAAGAGATGAATTCACGTGAACACGTGAAGAGCTGGGGACCACATGTGTGCGTGGGTGAATGAAACCAGCGGACAAAAACCAGCGGACACAACCTTTGGCCCACGCGAAATTACCAAGGCCCACCCGAATATACATCATATATATGGGTGTGTTTTTTAGGTTTCGGTGTGCCAAGTGAGGGGGTTCTTGTTGTGCGGCAGCAAAAGAAAAAACAAAGCAGGAGGCGGTGAAAGTTTGGGATTTTCCTTTAGGCGGCTGCAGCAGACGAAAAGTGCAAGGAGCTTTGGTCTTGGGTGTGCGGCTGCAGAGGAAACATTGGACGGCTGCAGGAGTTCTTTTGTGCCTTTGAGAGATTTTGTAAGAGGGATTTGAGAGTTTGTTTGAGAGGGTTTTGTCTGTGAGATTGTAAACCCTAGTTGTATTCTCTCCCTCTAATAGTAGATCTCCCCCCCTTGCCCCGTGGACGTAGGCAGTTTGCCGAACCACGTAAAATTTTGTGTTTTTGCCGTGATTTGTAATAGCTTGTAGGATCCCTCGACGCGCAGTCCTAGAGCTGACGAGAGGACCCTCGACGCGCAGTCTTAGAGCTGACGAGAGGAAGAGCAGATATCTCACTTTGATGAGATATCTGGCTTTCGGTTCTTGTTTCCTTTGAGAAACTAGAATTCCGTTGTGATCTAATCTCTTGTTGTGCACCTTAGCGCACCGGAGGTGCTGCCGAAATTTCCGCTGCGCACAACAGTCCATATCCGCTTACAAATCACAGATACTGATGTATCTTGGTAAGGAAAAATATTAACCGTGTCCGCTAAAATTGGATATAGATACGGATATGCATGCGAATACTATGTGGATACTTGATGGTTATGAGAAAATCAGATAACATTGAAAAAAATATACTTCATATGATACAAGAGAGTTCATTAGTATGTTTCTTGTCATCCTATTTACTTCAATAGCCAAACTTCTGGTCAAGAAGTTATGTGAAAGGTTGAGCAATATGGTGCAGGATGTAATGCTAACAAACTCCTTGGGGATGACGCCATTGAGTTTATTTTGGGAAAGATTCAAAACAATCAAGCTTCCGCAATTCGCTAAACTAGTATGGATATTGGCTTCAACTCCGCTAGCTCTAAGGTCTAAATAGTTCACCTGTGTGAGATTGCCAACTAAAGATGGGATTTGTCCATGGAAATTGTTATTTGATAAATGCAATTAATGCAACTTCTGAAGCCTACCGAGATCAGGAGTGATACCGGTCAATTTGTTTCCATGAAGGAGAAGCACAATTAGATTGACAAAGTTCCCAATTCCGTTGGGAATGCTTCCGGAAATATGATTATCTCCTATTACCAATATATTAAGCTTTGACGAGAGATTAACAATAGAGCTAGACAATACACCACCAAAACTATTCCCGCTAAGTCCTAGTGTTTCTAAATTTGTACAGTTGGTTAAACATGCTAGAAAGTCTCAACCCTTTGCTTGGTTAACTTCTAACCGGTTCCTGCTCAGGTTTATCCAGTACAAATTCTTTATATTTTCTAAATTTTAAGGCACCATGTCACTGAATCCATTACCTTCCAAATCAAGTTCGACCAATTTAGATGCATTAGGGAGGAAAATTAGAATAAGCTCAGTAAATTATTTCCAAAAAGAAAAAGCATCTGTAGATTTGGTAGAGTGTTGAACATGTTCGACGGAAGAGTGTCATGCAAATGGTTATCTCCCGCCACGAAGTACTGAAGTGATGACAGATTATAAAGAGAGGAAGGGATCTCACCTAATAACTTATTCATCGAAACTTGAAAGATTTTGAGGCTCTTGAGTTTGCCGAGGCTATCAGGAATTCTTCCCTCCAATCCAGCATTATAGAGGAGTAGAAGACATGTTGCCAAAAGAAGCCGGTATTGTTCCAAAGAGGTCATTTTCGCCGAAATTAATTGACAGTAGATTTGAAAGTGAACCGAGTTCTTCTGGAATCATGCCCACCAGCGTATTGTTGTTTAAGACAATTTTTTTCGAAGAGTGGAGTAGTTGCTTAGACTTCCATGATTTTCGGCATCGAGGGAATTGAAGCTTAGATTCAAATATTGGAGACGACGACCGAGTGATTGTGTTATTAGGCCTTGGAAATGATTGACAGAGAGTTCATGTTTTGTGATGAAGCTCGGATTGGAAATGGAGGGTGAAATAGAACTAGCGAGCTTTAGGGAGTTGAGGTCTAATGCATTGACTCTTCCAGAGTGATTTCGGTTGTCGCAAATAACACCTTGCCAATGGCAGAAATTAGGATTGTTGTTGGTGTTCCATGATGCCAAGGCTCCAAGAGGATCATTAGAAATGAGAGATTTGAATGATAGAAGGGCAAGGAGGTCAGTTGTGTTCTGTTGATTTGATTGTTGGAAGAAGGAGAAGAAGGATGGTGGTATTAATGAGACATGAAAACCGTAGCTTTCTTCTTTGTGTGGCTATTGTGTGGAGAGATGAAAGATTCAAAACAACAAACTATCTCTAATTCAATGAAAAAGAGAAGCTGGTATGGACCAGAATCATATGTTTTCAATGTCTCATAGTTTGATTAAATATTTACACAAATTAACTCTTCTGAATCAAAAGTATAGTTCTTTGACTAAATTCCTTTTTTGTTTGCTCCAAATCTCGGTGTAATTTTTCGCAGGTGCATTCTTATAGAAAACTGAAAATGACTGGATCAAATTGTTGAATTTTGAAAGGCAAATTTTTAGATTTTAGGTGTTTCGCTGCATTACTATGTAGTTACCACACAAGAAAGCGATGAGTCTATTCTTAAATTTTATTTTCTTAATTGTGTACAAATTGTTTAGAGGCCTATATAGTTTTTAGATTGATTAACAGGGTCTTTGGATATGCTATGTGTAATTAAAGTCAATATTTATTGATTGGGAAGCATATGTAAGTTTCTTCGGTTGATTTTTTTAAATTTAAATGGAGCATATATTGCAATTTTTTTGTATATGTGCAAAACCAAAACAATAACAAGAAAAACTGTACAATCCTATATAATCAAGCCAACAAGAGGAGTTCATCGTATTTTTACTACATGTAATTAATACTTGTGTTTGGCACAAGCGGGAGTACTGTTATAGTAAAATATAAGTTCAAAATCACACGCAACTGTAATACGTACTATTTGATACAAGAAAACGGAAAATTACCATTATATGTCGTTTGTCCGATATTTCACTTGCTAAGTACTTAATTGAATTTCCACTGCCTCAATAACTTTTCAAACTTTAAATAAGACTGGCATAGATATCTCTTGCACTTTAGTTTATAACTGCTACGGTTAAAAGGAACTAAAGGAAGCAATGTTAAGTACATATTTATCACATGATTTTGATCCATATCAGCTTCTTTTTTTCATTGAACTAGAGATAGTTTGATGTTTTGAATCTTTCATCTCTCCACACAATAACCACACAAAAAAGAAAGCTACGGTTTTCATGTCTCATTAACACCACCATCCTTCTTCTCCTTCTTCCAACAATCAAATCAACAAACAACACAACTGACCTCCTTGCCCTTCTATCATTCAAATCTCTCATTTCTAATGATTCTCTTGGAGCTTGGCATCCTGGAACACCAACAACAATCCCAATTTCTGCTATTGGCAAGGTGTTATTTGCGACAACCGAAATCACCCCGGAAGAGTCAGTGCATTAGACCTCAACTCTATAAAGCTCGCTGGTTCTATTTCACCATCCATTTCCAATCTCAGCTTCATCACAAAACTTGACCTCTCTGCCAATCATTTCCAAGGCCTAATACCACAATCACTCGGTCGTCATCTCCAATATTTGAATATGAGCTTCAATTCCCTCGATGAAGAAAATCCTGCAAGTCTAAGCAACTGCTCCACTCTTCGAAAAATTGTCTTAAACAACAATGCGCTGGTGGGCATGATTCCAGAAGAACTCGATTCATTTTCAAATCTACTATCAATTAATTTCGGCGAAAATGACCTCTTTGGAACAATATCGGCTTCTTTTGGCAACATGTCTTCCCTGACTAAGCTACTCCTCTATAATGCTCGATTGGAGGGAAGAATTCCTGATAGCCTCGGCAAACTTAAGAGCCTTAAAACCTTTCAAGTTTCGATGAATAAGTTATCAGGTGAGATCCCTTCCTCTCTTTATAATCTGTCATCACTTCAGTACTTTGTGGCGGGAGATAACCATTTGCCTGGCACTCTTCCGTCGAACATGTTCAACACTCTACCAAGTCTTCGGATGCTTCTTCTTTTTGGAAATAATTTTACTAGGCCTATTCTAATTTCCCTCCCTAATGCATCTAAATTTGTCGAACTTGATTTGAAAGGTAATGGATTCAGTGACATGATGTCTTTAAATTTAGATAATCTAAAGAATTTGTACTGGATAAACCTGAGCAGGAACCGGTTAGAAGTTAACCAAGCAAAGGGTTGGGACTTTCTAGCATTTTTAACCAACTGTACAAATTTAGAAACACTATGACTTAGCGGGAATAGTTATGATGGTGTACTGCCTAGCTCTATTGCTAATCTCTCGTCAAAGCTTAATTATTCACCATCGAAAATTAATTTATGAAAATAGTTAAAACACAGACATGTTGAAGAAAACACCATGAAAAAGAAAATATATGAATAAACAAATGTAGCTACACGTTGATTATGTGAAACCCTTTTGTAGCTGTAATAACATCTCTAAGGGATCCCTATAATCTCTCTTAATCTAGGGGGATTTTTAAGGGAGGGGAAGATTATCCTCCAATGGTTCTCCCTTAAATCTCCTCCGATGGTTCCCCCTTAAAAGTCCCACTACTCCTTAATTATTCATAATTAGTATTTTAATTTTATAGATTAGAATTTAATTAAATATGTGGTTTATTTATAAATAAATTAATAATTAAATATTAATAACTAAAAATAAATAAATAATTAATTTAAATTAAGAAATTACCTTATATAATTATTAAATTAATTAATCATATTAAAATTTAATAAATAATTAATTTATATAATAATTAATCAAATTGAATTAACTATACATTAAATCAATTATTTTATTTTGAATTAACTATACATTAACTAAATTTGATTAACTATACATTAACTCCATTAAAAAATTATATTAATATAAAATTATAAGGGAATTATTAAGGGACTTTAACCTTCTCCTTAATTTGGGGAGAGAGTTAAGGGGTTTGGGAGTGAAGAAGCGTTTTTTTTCCGGCTCGTTGGAGCAGCTTCCCTCCGAAATCCCTTAATTAAGCTAAGGGGCCGGATTTTTCAGGCCTCTTGGAGATGCTTTAACATGCTTGAGCTCGTCTCATTTGCTAGGTAACTTTGTGCTATCAAGAGAAGTTTTTTGCTTACATGAAGTCATGTTCTCTCCTTGTATCAGCAAACATCTGCTCAAATGATGTTGATACAGATCCTTATTACTCTCAGAAAAATGAGAAAATTTAGTTTAGAAATCCCAAATATAAGGGCCACAATCGTCCGTTGAAGTAGGTTGAAGCCCAACAACAAATCCACAACCAAGCCCAATGAGCCCAATTGTTCGTACCAATACCAAATTACACAATCATCTCACATTTGCAAAATTTTATTTTCACCCCTACAAAAAAATGCAAAAATGCAAAAATAAAATAAAAATCCTTCCCGCTCCAAATTATCCACAACCGGATAAAACGAAAGCAACCCCAAGCTCAAATCCCTCTCTCTGTAGGTCTCAATGGCTTCTTCAACTGCCCTAGCCCTAATCTCTCCTCTCTCTTCTCCTCATCATCGACGAATCTCCCGATCTCGTTTCCTCTGCTCGATCTCGACTGTAAGCAAAAATCTCACAATCAGAACTCCAAAAAAAAAAAAACCCTTTTCCCCGCCAGATTTTAAGGCGGTTTTCTTCGATTTTACAGCCTCATCGCCATCAGAATCAATTAGAGTTCAAGATTCCTCAGAGCTTAGGCAGAGCGAGCGCGATTGCTCTCGTCGCCGCTTCACTGTTCTTGGTGGACCCCGCAATCGCGTTCAGGGTAATTTCGTTGCTTGACGAAACCCTAACCCTAGCTCTGTTTTGTGAATTTTGTAGCGCAATTTTGTTTTTTGACGATATTTTTTTTGAAGGGAGGAGGGCCGTACGGGCAGGAAGTGACCAGAGGGCAGGACCTCACCGGCAAGGATTTTAGCGGGAAGAGCTTGATCAAGCAGGATTTTAAGACGGTAATTCCCCCCAATTTTTTGGAATTTATAATGCAAAACGAGTATTTTTCTAATAAAAGTTTCATTTAGAGGAAACTTTTTGGTTGCAGTCTATACTGAGACAGGCTAATTTTAGAGGTGCAAAGCTATTAGGAGCGAGCTTCTTTGATGCTGATCTAACGGGTAAGAATTGAACACTTAACTATGTTAAAGTGATAAATTGGGATCATACTTCTCTTTGTTTTGCCGGATATTACTAATTATGTTGTTCGTGATGCTGTTGTATTTATAAGCAGAGGTCAACTTTTATCATAAAATTCTCACGAAGGTGATTTGGTGAATTTTGTTCTCATTAGAATCACAAATCTCATCAGAGACCTTTTGGATAGTTTAAAAGCTAAACTACTTTGATTAGGCTCTTCACTTTAATACTTTTAATAATTCTTATAATTTTAGTTTGAAAACAAACTTAGCATCGTTTTCTCTCCTGAAAAATTATCATGTTACGGGCAAAATCAACCATGTAAATTTCTGTTCAAATTGGATGTAGCGAATCTAGATTGTATGAGAAGTTTAAGCTTATGTACTGTCTTCTTGCCTTTAGGTTTTGTCGTCTGCAACTCAAACAATAGGAGTGCTTATGTGAGCCTTGGTAGAAGTTTGAGGGAGCTTTCTTTAGTTCCCTGTTTTCCAAGAGATCTTTGTTGCTCCCAAAAACTTGAGCAGATTATATCACCATTAGTACCGTTGGAGCATTGCCAATAAATTAGTGTATACATTTGCATTAGGGATAGTCTCTATTGAAAAGATAAATGACAATTTTTTTTTTAATTTAGGCAGCAAGTTTATACTATGGTTATTTGTGTAACTGCTGGACTGTGGAGGATCTCTGACTTTAGTTCATATGTCTGTGCTTGTCAGAATGCTTGACTTTCTCAGGTGGGATTAGATGACAAAAAGATAAAGTTGTGAATAGTGTATCACCTAGAGCTAAAACATAGGAAGAAGGATCAAAGTGAGATTTACCTTGTTAATTGAAGAAGGACTATCAAAGTCATGCTGCTGGATTAGAGAAATAGCGACATTTTGGCAGTAGGTGGTGTATATTTCTTGTTATTTTAACTAGTCTTTTTGCAATTATTTTTTTATATTTTAAACATTTTTGGTGTTCTTTATTGTGATTTTATCTTCAATTAACAAGGCAATGAATGGGAGGACTGCTGCTGCTGACTTATACTTCTTTATCTGGCTTGCATATTGTTGGACAACTACAATCAAGCATATTTATCACTAGTCGTCAAGGGGATAACCTCTTGCTAAACCTTATTTTCAGGTGCTGATCTTTCTGATGCTGATCTTAGAAGTGCAGATTTATCGTTGGCAAACTTCACAAAGGTACTTAATATTAAATAAATTAGCTGATACTATATGGGAATTGTCTCAAATGTTAAATTTTCTCAACTTTTCATCATGATGTTTGCTTGGTTTTCAATCATGATTTGATGGAGTTCTTAAAGTTTTTGAGGAACCAATGAAAGTTTGGGTGCTATAGTTAGTATTCTTTTTGTACTTAGCGTATACAAATAATCTTGCCCATAATTGTTAAATATCTATGAGAACATGCCATCAGCTCTCTTATACTTTCTTTTATGAGTATAAAGCGATGAATCGCAGTTATGAGTTAAAAAAAAATTGATGCGGTTGTGAAGGATTATAGACCAATCAAATATCTTGAAATTTGAAAATAAACCTTTCCTAATTACCACCGCTTAAAAGGAATTACCACTACTTAAAGAAAGGTTTTTAGCATTGCTTATTTGGTCTTGACTCTCGACTCTCAATCAGCCGATGAGTGAACTATATGGAACACAAAGCATCTACAGGGCTAGCTAATATTTGTTGCATTGTGATATTTCTAGGCACTACTTTTCTCCACCTTATGGTATGCTTTGTCGTTTATTGATTATATACTTTTTTATTTACCAATATCTAAATAATTTCTCCAACTAATTCATATAATCCACTCAGTCAATGTTAATTTTAGCTTTTTGGGGTCATGCTCAGTTGATTTAGTTTTTTGGAAAGGTATAACATAAGTCACCTTTATATGACCACACATTTGAAGCATTTGGAAAAGCACACGCATTTCATTTGCTCTAGTTCGCATTCTCTACACGATATTCATGTGCACCTACATTTTAAATGCTCGAATGAGTCTTTATAAGTCTTTATGTGCAGGCAAATCTGACTAATGCAAATCTTGAAGGTGCACTCGCAACTGGAAATACTTCCTTTAGGGGATCAGTCATAAATGGCACAGGTATGTTATGACTGATAGCTTCTCTTTGGTTTGTCAATAGTATCATATATGAAAAAGTTTTTATTCCCTATTAGCTTCCAGAATGGGTGTTGGTTGAATGTTTGAGGCAGATAAGCATGATTCCATTTCGGATACTGTGACGAGTATTAAAAGAAATTTGTGATGAATACTATGAGTTACTGGGCTCTGAGACTTATTAAAGTCATGTTGCTATTATTTTCTATATATGAATAATGATTTCTTTCAGCTCTAAATTTATCCTTCATAATATGAATCATTTTGGCTGGAATTGCTTAAACAAAATTCCGGAGTTGTCATTTCTAACTTCTGTTGAAAGAACATTTTAAAGTGAACTTTATTAGCAGATGAAAACACCATATACAAATTAAACCGGGGCTAGAATGAAGAAAAGTAAATGCAGAAGGAGAAATCTATAATCATGAAGTTCCTAAATTTCTTCCCTCCTTCATAATTAACTCTACAATTCAAGGCTATTTACGCAGACATCATTAGAAGACAAGTTCATCATTACTTAATTGAGAAATTACAAAAGATGACAAAGAGGAAAAAATAGAGACATCTCAATATCATGAGTATCTTTCAAATGTTGATTGCTCCTAAGAAATATAAATATGTCAGTTATCCAGTCATCAATGAGTGGGGTTGGCTCATCGATGAGCTCAGCTCCAGGCTCGTTAATGAGCATCATAGGTCGTTGACGAGTATATGCACAACTTCATCTTGTAGAATACGTTGAGAGCTTTCCGAAAACATATTATAATAGCGATTATGATAAACGAGTCAAAAGTTATGGCTGGTGCAAGCTTTCAGCCTCTTTATACAAATTTCAGCTTTGTTGTATATGTTTTCAGCCCCGTCTTCTTGCCATCTTTTCCTCTCATCTCCAAACTTGTTTGTTATATGCATAGATAATCTCAAACACAAATTAGACCAATATTAAGATTTGTTATTCATCAAACTAAGTCAATTGTAAGGACACTCCTAAATATGTGGAGTTCAGAATTCACGAATACATAAGTTATAACGCATGATTTTTGCCTTTTTTTGGCTTTCACTTAATTGACAATAAATAAGCAGAGTGCAAAATTCACGATTTTTAATGAGACATTACCAACATTTTTTGTTCATTTTCTTTCATTTTGACCTAATGGCAAATATCTATGCGGAGTTCAAAATTAACAATTTTTATGGGCTGTAATCCACAATTGTTGTTCATTTTCATCCGTTTCGACCCGGTGGCATTTTTTTTTTTGCAGAGTTCAAAGTTCACGGTTTCTTCAGCTATATTCCACGATTTTTGTCTATTTTTCTTTGTTTCTATCAAATGACAAATAATTATATGGAGTTCAAAATTAACAATTTTCATGATCTATTACTCTTAAATTTTGCAATTTTAGTTCGTTTCGGATGAAAGTAAAATTTACTATGTATACCTAAATTAGGTCAATTTATTAAGCTCATCTCTTTCTATGCTCTACTCCATGGATCAATTTGGTCCTGGTTTAGTGATATGGCAACGAAAAATGATTAATTGTTAAGTTCGATATACGTCTTTCTTTCAGTTAGATAAGACTTATTGATTTATATATTTATTCAATCTCAGTCCTTACTTGACAGTTATTTTCTGCAGTTATTAACCAGGACTATTTAATTTATCATTCTATTCAAGAATCCTGTCTCATAAGGGTCCAGTTATGAATTCTGAAGAGGTATTCTGTTTGAGAAATTAGTGAATGATCATGATGAAGTGTATTTATATCCGATGATGCGTGCTTCTCTCCTCTTGCTTAGGTCTTCTTATCGTGTTCCATTATCGATCTGTTCCCTTCTTCCTCATTTTCTTCTCTGTTTTGATTTGGGCAGAAACCTGATTTTCTCCAATTAAAAAAAAAATCACTCAATGCTTATCTTTGTAATCATGGTTGCAGAATCACGTGAACAACAGAAACTAACACCATGTTCGTTGTTTTCTTTCCTTCGGCAGACTTCACCGATGTGCCACTGAGAGACGACCAGCGGGAATACCTGTGTAAAATTGCCGACGGGTAAAAACTTGCGGTTTGTCCCGTTGGCTTACATTAGATTTGTTGTTTCCTTCCGAGAGGCTAATGCAATCTTTCATCTTCAGAGTGAATCCAACAACTGGAAACGCTACGAGGGAAACATTACTATGCAACTAACAGTTAGCAACATGTCAAAGCTAGCCACGGGCATTTTCACTGGTGACTGCAATATTTTGCATGAGCTCAGTTATCGTCTCTTTGTGTGACCATTTTTTTTAATCATGTGGTGTTCATAATCCCCGCATCAAGGGGTTGTATAGTGTATGTTATTTAACATGTAAGATTTTGTAATAACATGCACGTTGGACATTTTCTTGTAGATTATTTGTTCATATGCGGAAAGAGCCATATTTATTTCGTTTCTCAGAGATGATAAAGAATCGTTGCGTTATAGAGATAGTCATCGCGTCATCATTCTACCTTGTTTATACAGTTATAAATTTTTATTTTTTCACTTCTTGATGCAAGATGCATGTGTTGATCAGAGAAGTATCAGGTCAGCAAACCCGAATCAGGTTAATTTCGAATAAAAGTTTTGTTGGGGGGAAAAATTCTATGATGTTCAGGTTATTACTCCATTGGATTCGCATCTTAACATTTTGTTCATTCTATTCAAACGACTTTTACTTCCTGTGAGCCCACACTTACATTTAAGTTGAATGCAATTGTCAGAGGAAAAAAAAAAAACAGCTCCAAATCCACTTTACAAATTATAATCTGGAAAATCTGAGATAATAATATACGATTATTCAGTCTATTCCTAAAAATAATAAAATTAATAGTACTACTATGAAAGTGGGGAACATCTACTGGTGTAGGTACTTGAAAAAAGTCATCCCAAGGATTTCCGGACTTTTCTCTCAAAAAATGAGGAGGGGGGGGGGGGNAGGCAAAGTTAATCTTTCAGTATTTTTGTTCGAGGTTTTATGTTTTATGGCTAATGCAAAATAGATTCTGACTAAGGTTTATTGTACTACTTTAAAGTCGTCTTCTCTATTGTCACATTATTGAAATATAACTTAACTCCAAAATAAGTGTACATAAAAGCTCTAATTATATTTCAGATCACAGGCCCACCATGAAACTGAATTTTCTGGATTTAATCCGTTTTTCTAAATTAAAAAAAAATCCTTTTCTTGGTACCGCATGATTATTCAAGGAAGAAAGAGTGGGCTTTAATCCGAAATGAGGAGTAAACTGCAAAGAAGATAATAAGTGAGACTCCGAGTAAGGTTTTAGTAAATCTTACTTATCTAATCAATAAAGACAAATTAGTAGTGGGCCGTAGCCACTAACTAGTAGCTGGCCTTGTTTGCCCCAAATACTACGTGGGCTTCAAGTGGATAAGCCGCGAGAACCAAGTATAAAGAACTACCAGAAAGAAAACTTATAGTTGTCAAGAGAAAATAAATTCACTTAAATTGTATTTTTTTTAGAATTAATTATGAAGCTTTACAAACTTCTGATCAAATTTACTCACCTTTTGTCTTCCTTACGATTTTAGGACTACTGGACAAATTTGGGCCTATAGTTTTGGCAATTCGCTGAGTTCAGATCAAGAGACAAACGATCCAATGGATCATCATCCTATAAATTATAAATATAGGAGGGTAGATTATCCTCCATGACGAGTTTTCATACTCAAATTAATTTCTGCAAATATTACTTTTTCTCAACTTGGCCCCGCTACTTCTCTCAGTTTCTATTTAGCTATATTTTCAGTTGCTCGAATGATTAAAAAAAAAAAAAAAAAAAAAAACCATTGTCTTATAGAGATAGTTCAAGCATTTGATCTGATCACAAGCTTCCTGCTCTTTGAACTATTTATCCTTCCACCTTGCTTATACACTTAAAAAGCTTACATTTGATGCATGTGTTTCTTAAAGAATGCAAGAGAACTATTTAAGTCATCACACCCAAATCAGGTTCATTTATTTCAAATAAAAGAACTATTTAAGGCTCCTAAAGTTTCCCCTCTCTTTGGAACTGAAGCATCAATGGTTGTAACTATTGCATTGGGTGTTACAAATTATAATGTAGAATATCTGATATGTATCTCTACGATTATTCAGTCTATTTTCACCAAAAAAAAAAGGGAAAAGGAAATAATGTTACTATGAATTCACCTGGATTATAATAGATCAGTAGAATTACCAACCGTTAGCCGAATAAGGCTAAATTATTCTTTCATTATTTTTATCGATGTTTCTTGCTATGTTTAGAAAGCAAAATAGACTCTGAATAAGATTTATTAAAGTACTTCACCGTTTATCACATCTTCATAAATAACATAAACCATAAAAATTGAAAATAGAAGCACTAATTATATTTCATTTCGCACTGGTTGACTGTGAAGTTGAATTATAGGGGTTTTTATCCTTTTTTACCCGCTTACAAGAAAAATATACCTGTTTGGGATTAAGTTGTACCGATCCTATATAACCTGATCAACAATGCCCAATTACTAGCGGGCCACTGATAGAAGTCTTCCAGTCTTGTTCGGCCCAAGTATATTGTGGGCTCTTAAGTGGGTGTAGACAAAAGGCAATCATATATAGAGAACGAAAAAACAAAAAGTCTAAATAAGACCGTACGGGAATTATCTTATATTGAGAGCAATACGCGTGTGTGGCTCGAGCCAGATGTCTAAACAAAAAAATTTCAAGCGAAAAACAATTTATTTAAATTGTACAACTCGGAACAAGTTTTGAACGTCTACAGACTTTTGAAGAAACTTTACTGATCTTTTGTCTTATGACTTTTTACATTGTCACATAATTGGGCCTAGATTGACTGATTTACTGCATTCAGCCCAAAAAAAGAAGCGACAACCCAATGGGTTTAGGCTTGGTTGGGCCAACCCCAAAAAAAAAACAACGGACAAGTAATCAGGAGAGTAACAGTCTCGTACCTGATCATAACGTTGATGCCTTGATGGTCAAATTCATCCCTCTTCGTAACTTGGAAAGATTTATATTTTGCCCATATTTTATTCTTCCGTATACTTTTATATCTATGTCGCCACCTTTTCGCCAATATTTTATTCTTGCGTATACTTTAATATATCTATGTCGCCACCTCATAATCATACATTAATTTAAATTGCATGTAGCAACATTTTGGAGCGCTTCAAGCTAACTCATGTCAATTATGTGAGAGGACACCTTGGAAGGGTAGTGTGTCCATGTCAGCAGATTAAGTTTGAAATCGGTATTCAATTAATGCAGCAGAGTTTGAGGATCAATTTTTTTTTAAATTGTTGTTTGAGTTCTCTTCTATTCAGTAACTCTTTCGTATACAGTCAGTTGTATTGAAACTTATAGCTTTACTTGAAGACTATGTGAGATTAATACTAAACTGAAGATGTGAATTAACCAAGATATATTAGAGGCTTAAATTTTATGATATCTAATTCTTGTAGTACTTAGAATAATAGTTAGATGTGTGTGTATATATTTATTTAATATGTCTATATTATTAGCTCGTTTGAAGCTTGAAGGATAATTTTGTATATGTAGCATATCAATTGTCACTGATCAACTTGTGTTATATATATACTATTTGTCTACGCCTCCTTAATTTGGTGCTATCGGCAATACATTCAACAGAGGATATAGCAAGAGTAAGAGCTAGCAAACTCTCTAGCTAGCTTCTAAGGTTCAATTTTTTTTTGTCATTTCTTTCTTGTTATTATTGAATATCTTTACTTGAAGGCTATGCAAGTGACTATATATAATGAATTGAAGATGAGAAGTTTCTGTTATTATTTTATTGATTGGGGTAAGAGCTCCAAATTCTTTTTAGTTTTTTTATTGAATTACGAAGAGATATTGTAGGCTTGAATTTCATATCTAATTCTTGTCATATAGTTAGAATAATAGTTAGAATAATAGTTAATGCTATGGTGATCAACAGATTTGGTAATGTTGAAAATGTACATAGAGTTCTTGCTACCTGTCTCAAAGATGGCAATATTCAAATTTCATCTATATACAGTATTTTATCCCATCCTTCAGCTACTGTGACCTGGTCGAATACAGTTTGGGGGGGCTTGCACTATCCCAAACACTCTTTGATAATGTGGCTTGCTGTTCTCTCGAGACTATTGACCAAGGATAGGCTGTGTCGTATGAAGATACTAGATGCTAGCCAGAATTGGTGTGTGCTGTGCATAGGCTCTGTCAATCGGCCTGAATCCAAGAAACATCTCTTCTTTGAGTGTCAATTCTCAGGTTTTGTTTGGAATGAAATGATGGAATGGCTTGGCTTTACATGGAGATCATGTGATTGGGATCATGTGATGAACTGGTTTTGCAACAACATGAGGGGTCTAGGATTCATAAAGAAGATGAAGAGAATGGTACTGTCGGCAACTATATACTGGATATGGAAGGAGAGAAACTCAAGAATTTTTCAGCAAAAATGCCGAAGTCCAGACCAAATTGTGAGAGAGGTGAAGCTTTCAGTTCTTATGAAAGTGCTGCATGAAGACATCCCAGATCATTTGAGAGAGAAAGTTGAGAGATTGTAAGTGAGTTTCGGGTTTTTTTTCTCATTGTTTGCCAGAATTTTATCTGGTTTTTGATGTACTCTCATTTCAAAATTTGGAAAATGAATAAAAATTTTTCATTTACCAAAAAAAAAAAAATAGTTAGATGCTAGCTATTTAATATGTATGTTTATATTCACTAGTAGAAAAACGAGCAACCTAGACGGAAATTTTCATCTAGGTTAAGTTGCTCCAAATCCCATTTAGATTGGTTCACCTAGACGGAATTCCGTCTAGTTTGAGCCAATCGAGACCGATTCAAAATAAACGTTCCGTCTAGTTAGTTCCGTTTATTTTGAATCGGTCTAGATTGGCTCAAACTAGACGGAATTCCGTCTAGAGTGATCAACCTAGACGGAATTCTGTCTATGTTGCCAACCTAGATGGATTTCCGTCTATAACCTAGATGTATTTTCGTCTAGGACGGATATCCGTCTAGTTTTCCAACCTAGACGTATTTCCGTCTAGGTTGATATTTTTCAGCAAAAAAAAGTATTTATAATTTGTATTTTCATGTACAATTACATTAATACATGAATACATTCAATAAATACTGGACCCATGAATACATCCAACCATCCAAATATAATCAAAATTCATAACAATTCCATTCAAAACCAAATATAATCAAATCCAACACAATGCATAAATCCAACCATTTAATCCAAAGCATACATCAACCAATTCCGTCTAATATATACATCCAACAACATATATACTAACAATGTACATGAATAAGATAGGATACACGACATGTGTTACAACAAATAAAATTGTTTATTGCATTAAAAATAAAAAACATCATCTATCATCATCGTCGGCAGTATCTCTATCCCGGTTACGAGAACGGGTACTGCTCTCTCTAATATCTTCACTCTGAATGTTCAATTGAATAATCATTATGTGGTGTTTGATAACATATTAAATAAAAATGAATTTATAAATATAAGAAAAAATAAGGTACTTGAGCTCTGCTCTATCTAGCGTTGGAATTATCGCCAATCGAGCTTATGATCTGTATGATACCACCACACGCACTATAAGGAATCACACCGCCTAAATATTATATAACATACCCCATGAGTTCGTCCATCGAGTTCGTCGTCAGCGCAACTCTAGTCATCTTATTAGTCACCTGAATATGCAGCTCCGGATCAATCTTGTCAATCAAATACGCAGAGATACGTGCAACAAATGACATAGCCTGGAAATAGCTTTGGGCTGCTCTCATTGATGTAGATGGCGTGGAGGATGCTGTGGATGATCTCATGCTTATGTCGGGTGAAGCTCCAACACCATGTAGAAGATATCTTCCTCTCCTATTATTAGGAAGAAATAAATATTAAATTTTACTCTCAAATTTAATAATGTTAAACAAATATAAATAGGATAGTATTCAAATTGATTCGATTTTTTACCATCTATACCTATTATGACCCATCAGGTTTTGTGTGAGAGTGATGTTCTCCTCTGTAAAAAGCATGTGGGGGTCTGGCTCGGTTTGTTTCTCCTCCTGCAAAATGTACACAGATGCAGCCTCCTTGGATGCAGCCGTAAATCCCTCCTAAAGCACAAATATATAGTTAATTCAAGGTAAAGACCATATTATTTGTGTTCTCGTTTCCTCGTAATATTAACAACGAAATAGAGTTAATAATACTACTCAAGATATGTATAAGTCTCACCACCAACTCGAGATATGCCTTGATCTTATCCCGATTCTTCTCATCACCCCTATATCTATCACGGAAAGTACCATACGTCGCTTTTGCCCTCAAGTGTATCGGCATCGGCATTAATGATTTTCCATGTCATATTATAAATTATGAGATTTCATAATCATACTAAACATTAAGATCATTTAAAGCTTTAAATGACATACACCGTATCCTGATAATAAACATCTTTCAAATTGGCATAGGAGTGTGAGCCCAAGTGGTGGTCATGTAGCTTCTTTCTTCTCTTTTCTGACCCCTTTGTGGATTTATACTTAAAAAAATTCAGTAAATATGCAATGAAATAATATCTTAAAATTAGGGGTTTTAAACTAAATTCAATAATAAACAATAATAAAATTAAAAATTCTAAAGCTAAGTAGAAAAATCATACATTTTAAGCAAATGAAACAACGAACGCGCCAATGATCACGGTTGGACTGCTGGAAAGCTAGGGCTTTTTTAATTAAAGTGAAGGGGGGCGGCTGGGGAAGGGGGGGGGGGGGGAGGGGGGGGTGGGGGTGCGGCAGGTGAAGGAGGGTTGGTAGGGGAAGGGAATAAGGAGAGCAGCCGAGGAAGGGTGGCTGTCGGGGGGGGAGGAGGTAGGGGAGGGGTGGGGCAAGGAGGGGATGGGGGAGAGGGCGGCCAAGGAGGGGGGGGGGGGTGGGGAGATGCTGGGGAAAGGGGTTGGGCGGCAGGTGAAGGGCGACGGCAGGTGAAAGGCCGATTTCGTAATTACACGGGACTAGTAGTCCCATGTAAATTAAAACTTCAGTTTTGTGAAATCGGTCTTATTTTGGCATGTTGGCAAAAAAGATGTCGATTTTGCTAATTTTATTATAAAATGATCGACTTTGCTTATATTGTTTCGAAAAAGGTCTAATTTAAAATTTTCTCCTTATGTGGATATAAATGGAAATATGTCGTTCTAACGTTTTGTAATACATCACAACTGTAGTAAAGCTAAGCATAAGTGTATTCCGTTAGAAAATTGCGAAAATGATGTACATTTTCATATGTTATCGTTTTTTTTGCACTGTATTTGTTATTTGCTTTTTTTTAATTTATCATCAAAAGGGATAAATTATGTATGACAGAGGTGAAAACAACAACATGGAGAAAATTGTTCATGCAATGAGTTCATCCAATTCTAAAGGAACACCTGAATCTACTATATATGATCAACAGCAAGTCAGCAGGCCCATTTATTCCAATCTCAAAGCTTATAAAGAACTTATCAAAGACTATCCCTCGTGAGAAGATATCTACCATGAAAAAATTTCAGAAGGCCTTCATAATAAGACAATTTTTCTTCAGATTTTTAGACATTGCAATTAATGTATTCTACTTTGCCTTGTTATAAACAAGATGCAACAAGAAACTCACTCGTCATCAAATGGCTAATTACCTCAGGAAGCTATAGGCAATGATGATTTATCATCTCGAGTATCAAAGCTTATACAGTTATACCAATGAGATATGATTCTTTTTTCAAATATATATCTCAAATATAACGTTACTGCTGTTTTTTATATCATGAGATTAGAAGGTTAATGGTTGGTCATGAATATACGTTTTAAATTTATATTTCATTATGTTTTTATGTAGAATAGTAATTATAATTTTTTAGCATCGATCTAAAGCAAACTCCTCGTGTACTTAATTAAATGAAATTAATATATGATTTTGACAAATTCAGGATTTTCTAGTTTAAATTTTTAGAGAACAGCAACGTAATTCTAACATCATCACTTTATTTTCTCATTCAAACAAGATATTTATTAAAGCATACGATCTTTTTGTAAGCCGTATCTTTTCTGTTAAATTTCCACCTTGTTATTTGCAGATATCTTTATATTATATATTATTATGAAATTAATCTTTATATTATCAACTAAAAATATAGAAAATTATACAGAGAGAGGTAAGAGAACATCCCCAAAATTTGCTTATATATTCGTTAATTTTTTTTTCATATTCATCTTTTGCATGCAGACGAGTACCATGGCAACATTAATAATTTCAGATTTTGAAAAAGTCAGTATGGAATAATGCGGTGGATGTGATCACATCGTTTTGTACTCTTTTGTTCAATAAAATGATCGAGGAACTTGAAATGCATATTTATTACTGGCAAAATTAAATGGAATTTGGAAATGAAGCTGAGATTCTGCTTAATGAAATGGAAATCTTGAGTCCTATTTAATTTTCCAGACTGCAACTTCGCACCTTTTCTAGAACAATTAATATAATTTCAGTCTATCTTAAAACAACACATTGGATGCATGCATGTATATCATGGGCTCATACAGTCCACTTCGGATTGTCTTTATGCTAATCCTCTGAAGAATCATACTCTCTCATTATATCTAATAAAAGCAATTCCAGCTAATAATTGATTTGAAGTAGGATATACCTGCTGCAAAGTATTTATACATCTACTCCGAAGAAAATCAAAATCATTATTGAGTATGTGTAAATGTAGAGACAAGCCTTCTTGATTAATTGTCTCATTAATGTCTAATATATTTTAATGAAATGAGTGGCCTAAACAACTTGTACATCCTCGAAAGAAAAGAAATTAATTAGATGAGCATATATACAATCAACAATGATAACCTGTTGCCACCCTAATAATAGTTCTCATCCATAGTTCATTGTTGCATAAATATAGAGAAAAAATGATTTAGTAATAAATAGTAGTATTTGTGTGTGTGTGAGAGAGAAAAAAATAGAGAGATGTTTGCATGTAATATGATTGCATGCAATGCCTCTATGCACGTGCGTCTCTCTCTCTCTCTCTCTCTCTCTCTCTCTCTCTCTCTCTCTGTGCAATGTAAGAGAATCTATCACATACTAATCAAGTGTCAGATTAAATGCTCCATCTCTCTCCTCTTGATCTGTCTGAAACCTCTCCAATAAACAACCAAAACTTGATCAGAGACACTTTGATTCCCAATTATTAATTAAACCCTTTTCCAAGCCCAACATAATGCCTACAACATCTCTCTTCACATTCTCATTGATGAATCCTATATAATCCCCAAAAAAAAACACACAGACATACAAAATGGCACTCACTCTACCATGTGCTCATTTTGTCTCTACTCTCAATTTCTCAGTACAATTCACTGGCAACTCATTAACCAAGTACCCTAATAAATAATAGCAGTAATCCAATACAGGACAATTTCATAATTAATGAGATCCAGTCCTCTGATTCCCTAATTAATTTCCCTTTTACACAAATTCAGAAGTTTTAAAAAACCAATGCAAATGACACAAATGTGGAAACTCAACCCTTCTAGCTAGGTCCAAATTAATTGCTTCACTGTAGGGCATTCAAGCCAGTGTTGACATTTCATTGGATATCCCTTTGCTTTAATGCACATACGTGTGAAAATGTCTATATTTAATCACTGAATGATCGCCAGATTTCATGCATCAATTCAAGTGCTATTGCGCTTTATTTAGGATCTAGGATTTAGGGGTTTTGTCATTTTTAAGAGTTTGCTATTTGTAGGTGGGTTTTTTTTTTATCCAGGCTTTGATATTTATAATAATTAACGTGGGCAGTAGAAGAAACAAAAGGAGCGCAGAAAGCGGTTGGGTTTATTCCTTAGGGTTTTGTTACTGGTTTTGTGAGTTTATTATGTATTGTGTTTGATTCCATTAGGTGTGGGTGTTTTTTGATTGCAGAGCC
>NC_033795.1:1374153-1374378 GCF_001876935.1 Asparagus officinalis | reverse complement strand
ACTGAAGTGCATGTGGGTTTAATAAAGGGTAAGATCAGGAATGTGTCAGTGAGTTGGCTAAGTTGCTAACAAAACAAGAATGTGTCAGTCAGTCAGCAGACTAGCTAACAAAATGAGATGTGTTGTATGTGAAATTTTTCATCAGTTCCCAAGCAATATTCATAATTAGTTAGTCGTTTCATACCCAAGAAGAACATGAAAGCTTCATCACTTTCAACTTTCAGT
>NC_033795.1:1373864-1374136 GCF_001876935.1 Asparagus officinalis | reverse complement strand
CTCTCTCCTCTCTCTCTCTCTCTCTCTCTCTCTCTCTCTCTCTCTCTCTCTCTCTCTCTCTCTCTCTCTCTCTCTCTCTCTGTGTGTGTGTGTGTTAGTGATAGTAGACCATATTCAAGATACTTCTTAATTTCCTCCCTCTCATATACACATGTATATATAGTAAACCTTAATTTATTTATTTATTGAATGAATGGATGATGGTAAGACAATAATTATGGTAATTATATATGAACCCCTCGGTGTGTATAATATTTGCTGGTGATTATCAA
>NC_033795.1:1341400-1373849 GCF_001876935.1 Asparagus officinalis | reverse complement strand
ACTCATACAGACGATAGGTGACCATTATTCTTGAATGGATGGATTATGTCAAACCACAGTTAAGAATCTAACATACGACTGATCACTCTAGATCTATATGTGTGAGTTCGTGTGCATATGTACATGGATGATATTTAATCCATCCATGGCTATTATTTTTGGATGAATGGATGAGGTCAAGCTATAAACGCAATATCATGAGTCTCCTTGTGTGCTGCTAAATATCAGGACATTAAAGAAATTAAAAAGCTTAATTTTCTGACTAGCAAATTATAACAAAAAATTAAACAACTATTTTATAAAATTGAATTGAGGCGACATCTAACTCACCATGACCTATCCTTGCAAAAAACATGCATAGGATCACCATGAGGAGGTTAGCAAGAAACATTAGCAAGCTTTATATATTCCTATATATTGTTACTATAGAAGGAAGATACGTTAGAAACTTTGAACAATTAGTTCTGAAAAATATTATAGCTGAAAGATGTAAAGATTATCAGATTTGACATAGAGGAAGTCTGTTTAGAAAGGATAAAATTCACATATTTTTGACAAAAAAGGAACTAATTATATGGACAAATAATGGCTTAAAATTAAACACACTGTTCTATATAATTTGAGTATCAAATTTAATTTTCCAACACTTTTTACTGAAATGTTTTGAACTCTGATGATTAATTGTTAGGGTAGATAGGCGCAAAATCCCTCTCTTTTGTCACAAAAAGTTCAAGAAACTTTTTCCGATTATACTGTCTCATGTATATCAATCTATGTAAAATTAATTCAGGTAATTAAGAGGATGAAATAGCTGGAATGAATTAATTAGCTAGCTAGGCATAATAGAAAATCAAAAGAGCTTTCATTACAATCATCATTCAAAGAGAGTTTCTTTATAACAATTCAGGCAGCCTATTTCATGTTTGAGAAAGATGGTTGGCCTTTTCTCAACAAGATGAAATATTGGAAGGGGGGAAAAAAGAAATGCAAAGGAAAATACAAGTGCATACACATACAAATTCAAACACAAAACACATGATAATTGATCTACTTCACCTTAGGTGGATCTCCAAGCCTAAGCTCAAGATCTATCTCTTCAACAGGGCTAGGGCTAAGTTTAAGTACCTCAGTTGATCGGCTGACGAATTGAAAATCTCCCGAAGATGGCTTGACGATGGAAGGAAAGCCAAGTTGTTGATCACTCCTCTGCCTCTTGTTACTATACGCATCAATCTCATCATCCTCGTCCCGATCTCTCTTCCCCTTGCTCCCAACCTCCCTCACCTTAAAACTCCCTAACTCAAGCCTCAACTCCAAGGCGCTTGGCAGACGAAGGGGCATCGGATTTACAAAAGAGGGAAGTGACGACCCAATAGCACCAGAATTAGGGTTAGGGTTTGGGCTGGGACTAGGGTTAGGGTTAGGGGTATAGTACTCCATGGAGCCAACTTGATCTTCATCAATTGGACTTGAGGATTGTTTCAGCCTAGCCCGATCCCTTCGGTGAACGTTCATGTGGCCGCCCAGGGCTTGGGCTGACCGGAACTCTCTCCGGCAGAAGCTACATGAATAGGATCTCGGAGGCCATATGCAGCCTCCTAAGAGACCAGCAGAGTCCTCAGCAAAGGCCTGCTCCTCCCATGATTCATGGTAGGAGGAGCTTGAAGAGATTAATGGAGAATTGAAGAGAGGAGGAGGAGGCCTTGTAGTGTTGTTGTTGTTTAATTTCTTTCTCGCCCACATCCAATACCTCGTTTGCTCCATTGCACTGTTCATGGATGATAGGGCTAGAGATCTCTTAAAGGGGGAATTTAATCAATTAGAGGAGAAGGGGAGAATAAGAAATTTGTGAAGTTGTGATAATATTGAAGGAGCTAGCTAGAGGGAGATAAAGATGGATGCAAGCATCTCTATCCAAGTTGAATACTAGAATAGAGAATCTATGAGGGGGAAGGAGAGAGAGAGAGAGAGAGAGAGAGGAAAAGTCCTGAGATAATATTAGGTCATGGGTTTTCCTTTTCTTTTCTTCTTTTTTTTTTTCCTTCTTCTTTTTTCCCCCTCTCAATCTAGTGATTTCGTTAATAAGCGAATATGCAAGTATAAAAGAGTGTTATATAAGGACAAGACAAGCTTTTGTCTTCCTTTAAAGACCACCCTGTTAAAGGTTGGTGAGTAATACTTAATTAACAGCGGATTTTTTTGAGCTAAAAGGGAGAAGATCGACGATCACTGAAACTTTGAAGGACATGCAGTAGGCTACATTCTATGTGTGGATGGGCCTACTTCAACCACCACTTTTCCAAGAGATCATCGCCTTACACAGTAATGCGACTGTTTGAGATGTGATGGGGTCACGCATAAGTCAGCACAGAGTTCTATATGTCTATATATATATAATTAATTTAGGGTTATTTCTAAGGTTTTTAAAGGAAAATAACGTCCAGGATTATTCAGAATGACATTTTATGGTACTTCTTCTTGTTGTTTGATTTGTATTCATGTTCTTTTTTTTTATTTCTAATTAATAGTGTTTCATTAGTTAATGAGTCGGTATCAAAATGAATAGTTAATTTCTTAATCCAAGTGTTGTCTAGCTGAAAAGTTAAAAGCATGTATAGTGATTAAACTGAGAGACTAAAATATGTATATATACTCTCATTTAGAACTAGTTGATCAAGAAGTGTGCCATTCTCATCTTTCTGGAAATTTACTGAAAATATTACATAAATAATAACTAATGTGAGCATTTCTTCGACTATAATATATTATCATACTGGGACATTATAAAAATTCTCAAAAGTATAATTTCAAGGGTTTTCTCCATATATGTACCCCTCATAGTATAACTACGTACTTTTAATTTTGCCTCTCAACCAATCAAAGTCTAATTTACCATCCAATTTCTTTCTCCACGCAAAATTCCTCTCCATGTAATAAATGTTACTTTTAATAGGTGAAAAGTCTTTTTTATCCATGTTAACATGAAAATTTAGGAAAAACTCGAGAGAAAAGGAAATTAGAATAGAACTATATATATCTTCTTTTTCATACTAAGTCCAATTAGTAATCAAACATAAACAATAATTTCACTTGGAATCTTAATTAGTTCTTTCTTCCAATCCTTTGCTTTCTGCGCGCAAATATTATCTTGAGAAAGTTTGATGTGTTTGAATTTGATAATTTTCATGCATCGTCTTTCTTCTCTTCTCCCTATTGTATTATTCGTTCCATGCTCTATCCTACAAAATTATAAATAACCTTATAAAATCAGCTTAAAGGGCGCACATCTTTCATAGCCAAACCAAACTGCAAGTTTTGGTAGTTTTAAATGATCACCTCCACGTATATATCTCATGTACTTGTATGCACCCAATCTTTTAATTTATAAGTTCAGAAAATGGATTATGACTTGCGTATTAATCTTTGTCATATTCTCTATCGATCAAAGGACACATGAGTCTTATAATTGCTGAATACTTGCTACAGGAACACTAAATTTCAAATCTCAGTCTTATACCATGAGTTGTTACCAGTCTCTCAGCAAGTGCCATGGCATAATACTGTTTGGGATCAATTGTGCTATCCTAAACATTCATTTATTAGTTGGCTTGCTGTTTTGAACAAATTGCTTACTAAAGACAGACTAATGAAGAGGGGGTTAACAAATATCGGTTCTTGCTGCTTATGCTCAGGAGCTGTGTTGGAAGACAGGAACCATCTTTTCTTTTCCTGTGCTTATTCTTCTGAGGTCTGGAATGGCATAATGTGTTGGCTTCATTTTTCCTGGAAATCGTGCGAATGGGATCATATCTTGGAATGGTTTTGTACAAAGTTAAGAGGAAAAGGATTCAAACAGGGAATCAAAAGAATGGCATTGACGGCTGCTATCTACAACATCTGGTATGAGAGAAATCTCAGAATCTTCCAACAGGAACAAAGAACTGCTGATCAAGTGATTAAGAGAATTAAGATGGACATGCTATCTGTTGTTCTCAATTCACAATTCCAGGAGGAGTATCGGGACTGGTTGCAAGATTTGTGAAACCTGTCAGTTCTTGAAGAGTACTTGAAGTTACTGTAACCAATGTATTCAGTTTGATCTCTCATTTACTATGAGATCTTGATGTATATACATTTCTTTCATTGGTAATGAATAAAAATTTTCATTGACCAAAAAAAAAAAAAAAAAAAAAGGACACATGAGTCCTATATCTTTGTAGGAACTAGAGGAGTTAGACAAGGAGACCCAACTTTCCCCTCATCTCTTTGTGCTTGCTATGGAGTATTTGAGTAGAGGACTCGCAAGTTTAAATGAGAGGGGAATAATTTTCATTTCCATCCAAAATGCAAAAGTATGAAACTTTCACGCCTATGCTTTACTGATGATATAATGATTTTTTGCGAAGGAGACATTAACTCTATTAAACATATTATTGATAGATTCAAACCAATATTGAAAATAACAGAAATGGGTTATGTAACGCTTGACCTCCGGTTAAGGGTTGAGGAAAAAAAAGCAAAAAAACGTAACACATAACGTAGGTTATATTTGTTAGGATTGTGTCTATGATTATTGTATAACTTCATGAGAATTACATAGGATTAGAGATCTATCATAATTAGGAGATTGTATCTCATCATAATTAGGAGTTTAATTGAATCCTATTCTAATTAGGAAGTTAGGCTAGAGATAGAGTTTTGGTTTTCCTATATATATTCTTTTACTGTTGGAGAAAAAACCAAGGAGATGAGAGATAGCCAATATTCTTGTAATCTAGGGTTAGCAGAGGGCGTAGTCTGATTCAAAAATATTATGCGAGAGACGAGTGTTTCGTAGCCTTTGTCTGTGTAAAAGATTACAGTATTAGGAGAGGGTTTCGTAGTCTTTGTTAGTGCAAAAGACTATAATATTAGGAGAGGGTTTCATAGTCTTTGTCCATACAAAAGATTACAATATTGAGAGAGTATTTCACAATTTTTGTCCGTTCAAAAGATTGTAAGGAGTGAGCTTTGGAGAGAATATGAGAGTTGATTATGTATGTAAGGTTAAGAGATTGAGAGACGAGAGTTGAGTTGTTTCTCTTATAATTCTCCCTAATACATAGTGGATTTCTCGTATTGTTGCCCCGTGGATACAGGTCGAAGTTGGTTGACCGAACACGTAAATCTTGGTGTTCTTTCTTCTTGACTCTGGTTGTTTTATATCTTATTGATTGTGGGTTTGCTTTCGAGTTGCACACATCGTAGCAGGTGGGGAGACTAAGTTCCCAACAAGTGGTATCAGAGTGATGATGATGGAACTGGGAACGAGTTCGCAACATAGACGTCGTACAAAAGTGAAGATCAGCAGCGTTACAAGAATCAAGATTAAAAAAGAAGGTATTGTAGTGGCGGGAACACTGTAGCGACGGAACAATGTTCACGTGGGTGAGGGTTTGGTTAAAAATTAATAAATCAAATCTGACGGTGCAAATTAATTTGTCTTTTGATCAAGGGTTTGGAGGCAGATTTCGACGATCTAGGAGTTAATTCCTAGATTTTGAAGTACTCTAAACATGATGGGAGGGTTTTATTTTTTTTAAAATTTTGTTCAGATTGGTCAGAAAGTACTGATAAGTTCAAATAATGGTAACGAGATAGATCTGATGGCAGATAGGTCAAAAGAGTATGCGACAAATGATACTGGTATAGAAAATCAAACGTGATTCTAGTAGTAGAGTTGTCAGCATATAATTATTCAGAGTCATTGTGGGAGCAGAAGTTGGTGGTGTGTAGACTCGAGGAGGACAGTGTCAGACTAGGTGGAGCTTGCAAGCAGGCACAATCGAGTGATACACATGGAGATGAAGATAGTGACATTGGACATGAAAATGAGGAGTACTCATATTCTGTCCAAGCCAAGTCATGGAGGAGATAGAGACATCCGGCTCGTAGTGTGGAGTAGGAGAGATGCACCAATATAGTTTGAGAAGAGCAATGCAGGTGGAGCACAAGGATAACAAGGGGGGAGGCTATTGTCAGGCTCAAGTTGGGAGGAGAAGCATGATTAATTTGCTTCTGATGTTAGAGGTGGTGAAGATATCTTAGTGCGCACAAGAGAGATGGAAGCGTCACGGCAAGGCAGGTGACATGGTGATGGTCATGGGCATCCAGTTGGAGTGCAGGTGTTCTGATTAGGAGTGCGGGTGCTTCGATTTGAAGTGTAAAAGAATAGAAGACGCTAGCGGGAGAGGCAAAGTTTCAAGACGGCGACGATATATCCCCAAGGGAGTTTGGGAATCAAATCCAATATGGAGATTGTTGGGATTATGTCTATGATTCTTTGTATAACTTTATGAGAATTAGATAGGATTAGATATCTGTCATAATTAGGAGATTGGGTCTCATCATGATTAGGAGTTTAAATCATATTCTTCTATCGTTGGATAAAATATTAAGGAGATGAGATATAGCCAATATTCTTGTAATTTAGGGCTAACAGAGGGCGTAGCCTGATTCAAGAATATTATGCGAGAGGCGAGAGTTTCGTAGTCTTTGTCTGTGCAAAAGTTTACAATATTGGGAGAGAATTTCGTAGTCTTTGTCCATTCAAAAGATTATAAGGAGTGGGTTTCAGAGAGAATATGAGAGTTGATTATGTATGTGAGGTTGAGAGATTGAGAGACGAGAGTTAAGTTATTCCTCTTGTAGTTATCTCTAATACATAGTGGATTTCTCGTATTGTTGTCCCGTTGATGTAGGTCAAAGTTGGTCAACCGAGCCACATAAATCTTGGTTTTCTTTCTTCTTGATTGTGGTTATTTTATATCTTGTTGATTGTGGGTTGGCTTCCGAGTTGCACAGATCATAATAGGCAGGGAGGCATAATTCCCAACAATAATGTTTATTAATTATTTAGATATTTTATAAATACTAAAATTCATAATAACTTTAATACTTAGAATCATCAAACTTTTCAAATATAACATCACAATTATCAACTATAAAAATATAGTATCACAAATTCTTAACAAAAGTTAGTCATATATGACTAACAACCATCCTAAAAAGCGTCATCAAGTGATCAAATACGTCATCAAGTTTAAGTCAATAAAAAATAAGTCAAAAATAAACTAAACACTTCCAACCCTCAAGTTTTTTAACTTTAGAAAAATATTCTAATTCCTAATCAAGTTCACTAAATCAACCAAACTAAACACGACTATGTAATAATAGTAAGAAATTATATACAGAGATCATGTACAAACTTAATTTCACAAAATTTAGTATTAGCTGAAAACTAAAAACTAAAACCTAATCAAAATCAAGAAATAACTAAAAGTAACTATCTCACCAACACAAGTAACGCACTAATTTATCGATGTACTCTGACTCTGTGGTAGATCTTAAAAAATTATGTTGAATGGTAAAGTGATGAAGCAACAACTTTGATATGATTTAGGATAAATTGGCAATAGAAAATATTAAATTTTAAAAGATAATTTTAAAATCACTATTAATTTAAAGGATATAATCTGAGATGCCCAATACATAAGTAAAAAATAAAAAATTTACCTCACCGGAGTCGCAGAAGCCGCGGATAGCCGGTAGAGTTTCAAAGGACGCAAGGAGTTAAGGTTTGGGTTGGAGGAGGCGAAGAGATCGCATATTCGTAGGAAGAGAATTGGGTGATCGAAACTAAAAGCGGTAGAGTTTAAATGACTTGGATGGTGGAGATGCATCTACACATCCTAAATAGAGATGTAATTTAGCCAAAAAAAAACCCATGTTAAATGGTTATATAATGTAACGCACATTTAATGCAATATAACGTGTTATTTTGGGTTAATTAGTTTCAGCGTTAAATGGGTGTGTTATATAACAAGAGGGCACCGTTAAGTTACAATACGGATAATAACGGGTTATATAACGGGTTTTTTTCAACTATGATTCAAACATTTCTCTCATGCCTCTGGATTGGTTGCTAATGGGACTAAAAGTCACGTGTTCTTTAGAGGAGTACCTGTTAATAATAATTAAGAAGCAGCAAATTTTGAGTTTTCTCCACTTTGTTGAGGGTGAACTCCCTGTTGATATCTATGCAATTTTTTTGGGGGAGGTATATTCATGCTTCCAAAGACAGTAGTGACGGAAGTTGAGGAAATGCGCAGGAATTTCTCACGGTCTGAAATGATTGAAAATCAAAAGAAAGCTAAGGTAGCTTTGTCATGTTAATTTGCCTTCCGAAATGCCAAGGTGGATTAGGCCTATTATCCTCAAATCACGTTCTGTATGGGTGAAGTGGATCATACATGGATATTACTTAAGAAACCAAAATTTTTGGAGTATGGGCATTAAAACACATTACTCTTGGCGGTTTAAGAAAATCCTAAAGCTAAGAGAGCAAGCTAGAAAGTGTGTTGATTATTCTAATACTGAGTTAATATGGAAGGGGGATACACCAGCATTTAATTAGTAGTGCAGCTACTTAATTACAAGTTGCTAGCTACTGCATGGAAGAAAAAAAGTTTGGTCGATCTCCTTGATCTGGACTAAATATACAATGCCAAAGTATTCCTTTATATTTTGGATTGTATGCCTAAAACAAGCTACCAACAAGGCAGCGACTGAAGTCTATGAGGATCATTGATACTGATACATTAATTGCCCTATTTGTGAAGCAGCTGTAGAGACCACAGATCACATCCTGCTTGAATGTGAGTTTTGCTTTCATATATGGACAGATACTATGAAGCTCTATTTTAAAATGTTCAGTTTGATACCTCAATTTTTTTGAGAGTCTTGATGTACAAAACTTTTACACTTTGGTGAGTGAAATAAAACTTTTCATTGACCAAAAAAAAAAAAGATACTATGAAGCTTGTGCAGATTACGAGATATATATCCTAGGACATGGAATGATCTACTGCCTTAATTGGATGTTCAGGAAACGGAAGGGTTCATCTGCTATCAGTAGCATCAAGAAAGCTACTGCTGCTACCAGTGACGGAACCAGAAATTTTGTTTTGCGGGGGGTTAATAATACAAGTTACATGAACAAAGTGCCTCCTAATATATTTAATAATAAAATCAACTTCAATTTTCAAAGATATAACACCATGAAATCTAACTGAAAAAAAATTATACGAACATATAAAACAATATAAGAAAGAGAAGTGAAAAATTAAGTAATTATTGGTAATGCAAACTCCAAACTTTTGAGGCGTTTATGGTTATTATATCCAATCTAAAGATTATTAGTAGTGTAAATTCTAAAAGTGTGGGGGCGGACAAGGCATCTCCAAACTTACATGTGGCTCCGCCACCGGCTGCTGCATGCTTGTTGTTATGAGATCTGGGAATATTATATAATTTTTCCAGTAGTGGAAGAAGACCAGAGAGGAGATAATGGAGTTGATCTCCTATAGAGTCAAAATAATTTGCATCAAGCTACTCAAACTCAAAGACACAGTAGCCAATAGACAACGGTGTACAAAAATGTCACTATTCCCTATTTTTGTTAAGAAATCAACACAGTAACTTTTTGTCTCTTTTTTTCTTTTGCTTGAAGTTTTGTTTTCTCTACTTTTTGTTAAGAGGTAGATAGATTTTTGTTGGCGTTTTCTTGAGAGCTCAGTTTTGGAGCTGCTCTATCTTGTATATTTGACATTAAATTAATGTTGTGCTTTATTGTTATTTGGTAATAAGAATGCTATGCTTATTTACCAAAAAAAATCTTTTAAATTATAGCATAACTTCCGCATTCTAATTGCACCAGGAGATTTAAAAAAAAACTTTCAGATGGTACATCCAACAGGTTAAATAAAATTCTGATAGTGGGGAAAGGATTACTGATATGTCTCAGATCATAGAAGAGTTCATTGCTTACTACAATAAATTACTGGGATCTTCTGCTTCTACTACAGATATCAAAGTGGAAGTCTTGTCAAATGGTCCTACTCTATCTCCTACTCAGGCCAAAAATCTTATTGTTCCAGTCACTAGAGATGAAATCAAACAAGCTCTATTTTCTATGGATAATGAGAAAGCACCAGGACCTGATGGATACACTGCTGCGTTCTTCAAAGCAGCCTGGAATCTGATAAATGAAGATCTTTATCTTGCCATTGAAGAGTTTTTTAAGTCGGGTAAACTTCTTGGTGCTCTTAATGCTACATCTATTACTTTAGTCCCTAAGATTCTTAATCCAAAATCCCCATCTGATTATAGACCAATTTCCTGTTGCAATTGTTTATATAAAATCATCTCTAAAATTATTGCAACAAGAATTCAAGGAGTTATAGGGGCTTTGATTAATGAAGCACAAAGTGCTTTTGTTAAAGGAAGGCTTATATCTAGCAACATCCTCTTAGCTCATGAATTGATCAAACACTACGGCAGAAAACATTCAACTCCAAGGGCAATCCTCAACATTGATCTAAGAAAAGCCTTTGATACAATCAACTGGAAATTTATTAAGGATATGCTTACTGGTCTGGGCTTTCCTGTCACTATGATCAATTGGATTATGGAGTGAAGAGTGTCTATCTGAATTCAGTCTTGTTTCTGGACTAGAGACTAATCCAAACAAGTGCTCTATATATATGAGTGGTATTGATGAGAATTTGAAGACCTACATTTGCTCCTTGCTGAATTTTTCCGAGGGTGTCCTGCCAGTAAGATACTTGGGGGTACCTTTGATTACAAAGAGATTATCTTATTCAGATTGCTCCCCTTTAATTGATAAGATTGCTACCCAGTTTCAGAATTGGCAAAAAAAGAAAACATTATCCTACGCAGGCAGATTGCAGCTTATTAAATCTGTCATATTAGGAATTCAAAATTTTTGGACTAGCAATTATATTCTACCAATTAAGGTGTTGAAGAAAATTGACAGTCTTTGTTCTGAATTCCTTTGGAACCACAAAATTCATTTGATTTCCTGGAAGACAGTTTGTCAAAGTAAAGAACATGGAGGTCTGGGGGTTTTCTCTGCTACAGACTGGAATACTGCAGCTTCTATGAAGCTTATTTGGATGATTCACTTAAAGAAAGACTTGTTATGGATAAAGTGGGTGCATGGCAATTATCTAAGACAATCTGACATATGGCAAGTTCAATCCAAAACAAATGATTCTTGGATGTGGAAACAAATCCTTAAAATGAGAGATAAGGTGATACTCAAATTTGGAAGTTCCTCTAATGTTCAAAATATCATTGCCAGGAGCTGCTCTGGAGATAAGGTCCAGTTATCTACTATCTACAGTGATCTTATTAATCAGAATGCACAGGTAACTTGGTCTAAAACAATTTGGGACGATTGGTCATTCCCTAAGCATTCTCTCATCACTTGGCTTGCTACTCATTCTAGACTGTTAACAAGAGATAGATTATGTCACATGAATATCCTTGACATGAATCATCAGCAAAATGCTTGTGTTCTCTGTACATTTCAGCAACAGGAAACCTGTAAGCATCTATTTTTTGAATGTGCATTCTCAGCTGATCTCTGGAACAGAGTTATGGAGTGGATGAACTTCAAATGGAAATCTTGCAATTGGGATAGGATTATTGAATGGTATAGTACAAGATTGAAGGGAAAGGGTTTTATGAAAAGAATTAAAAGGGTGGCACTAACTGTGTCAGTTTATGCCATTTGGAAGGAAAGAAATCAAAGAATTTTTCGGCAAGAATCTCAAGTCCCTGTTTCTGTGTTTCGAAGAGTGAAGATTCTGATTCTATCAAAAGTCCTAAATGATGATATCCCTGCTCACATAAAAGACAGAATTGTGAAAATGTAATTGTCTTTTTTCCGGAGTTGTTCTCCCAGGTTAGGAACTAGTATTTCTTGATGTACTCATATTTCTCAATTTGGTAATGAATAAAATTTATTTCATTGACAAAAAAAAAAAGGTTAAATAAAGTCACAAGACATGTATTTAAACTCATAATAAGATAACTAATTATAATGCAAAAAAAAAAGAGTCAAAAGACTCAAAACCCATAAAAAGAATGCTTAAATGCTTACTCAGTAACAAATGCACTGCCAATAAGTTAGGAGTTCTGATGATCGAAAATCAAATTAACGTTCGCTGATTTTGGAGTTCTGATGAAAATCAAATTCTACTGATCAATATATTTAATTAGTGAGATAAAAAAATATACTGAGATAAAAATGATACTGAGACTTATATAAGGATGTGTCTGTATACATGCTTGACATGAGTCGTAATTACGTTTCATCGTACAGTGGTAACAGTACTCTTTAATGAAACGGAATTGTCATTTCCCACTTTTACTTAAAGAAAAGGTTTCGCCTTCACCAAAATCATTGGAGAATGAGAGTATTTATGGAGTGTTGAAAATTCTAACTATATTCATTGACCGTGAATTAGCATGAGACTTAGTACATATGAATTGTTGATGATAGTCCATCCATCATAATCATATAGTTTTAATTAAGAATGTTTGCAGTCCTGCGTATCCTTAATCAACAAGGCACCGATGACTCGTAGGAGACTTGTTAGCTTGTAGTCTAATGACTTTGTGCAAGGATTGAAATATCAATTTATGTTATTAGTTAGAATTGAAATATTCATGTTGACAACAATGGTCTAATCAACGCGCTAGCTAGTTGGCTAACATTGTTGGATTAAATAAACAATCAGTCATTCTCCTTAGTAGTGCATGGCATTTGAGGGAAATTAAGAAATGGATATGACTTCGTGCTCCTCATCTTCATTCAATATGGGTGGGTTTGTGACGTTTGTCTCTCTAGAGTTTGCTGTTTTGATCAGTCATTACTTCAAGATTAGGTCAATGAAGAGGGTCAAATTAATTATTTAACTAATTAATCTATGAAAGTGAGATCGAGCTTATTGATGTATAATTTTTTTAACTACATCTTCATTATCTTCCTCAAATCCCTAGCTAGCTTTTTCTTACTCTTAACTTTTTTTTTTCTCAAAGATTTTTATTTTCTCTCAAAGATTCAACAGAGATAATATAGGAATTGAATGCATAGGTAAATATTACTTAGATTTATAAAATTTCTAAATAAAATTTACTTTATTATTAGATTGCGGCTGCGTATCAAATTTGCCCTATTCAACTCCTTGGATAATATATTCTTAGGATATTTGTGTGCAAAGAAAGAGAGGGAGGAAAGTGTTCGTTAGGAAATCAGCTGATTAAGGTGTGCTCATATTTAGAGACTGCAAATACCTGAACTAATTTCGACTAAATTGAGAAAACCCCCCTTATGAGTCCTAATCCATATATATACGCAACCATAATTCAATCACCGCCTCACGTAGATTACAAATTGTATTTCCCTTTAATTAATTGAACATCAATTTTCTCTAATAAGACTACTTCTCATACTCGAGTACAGCTACACTTCTCATACTCGAGTAGAGCTACATCTAAAGCCTAAACAATTCTTCTGCATTCTCTGTTGGATAACAGTATTCCTAATCTATTAGGATTCCTAATCTATTTTGATAACATGAGGTTATTATGATTCCTAATCTATTTTGGTAACATAAGGTTATTAGGATTCCTAATTTGTTTTGTTTTTGGTTTTAGGATTCCTAGTCTGTTTTGGTTTTAGTTTTCGAATACGCCCGAGAGTGTCAAGCTTGTCAAATACATGCAAATTATATGCATCAACCACCAGAGCAGTTACACACGTCAACCACATCTTGGCCATTCGAGACATGGGGTATGGACATTGTTGGTCCTATTTTTTCCCCTTCAGTCAAAGGTGATCGATTCATTCTCGCAATCACGGATTACTTTTCAAAGTGGGCTGAAGCGATTCCGCTTAGAGAAGTGAAGACAAATAACGTCATCAATTTCATTAAGCATACTCGAGTAGAGCTACATCTAAAGCCTAAACAATTCTTCTGCATTCTCTGTTGGATAACAGTATTCCTAATCTATTAGGATTCCTAATCTATTTTGATAACATGAGGTTATTATGATTCCTAATCTATTTTGGTAACATAAGGTTATTAGGATTCCTAATTTGTTTTGTTTTTGGTTTTAGGATTCCTAGTCTGTTTTGGTTTTAGTTTTTCTATATATAGAGAGATTAGAATCAATCATCAAAAGAGAGGAGAGTTGTAATCAGAGATTAGAGAGACTTTGAGCATTGTGAGAGAGAGATATTGTGAGCAAGTTGAGAGCTTTGGTTGAGAGTTAGTTTGTGAGTTTTGTGAGATTGTAACCCTTTGTACTCTCATTAATTTAGTGGAATCTCCCCATCCTCTCCCCGTAGACGTAGGCAATTTGCCGAACTACGTAAACTTGGTTGTCTCGCTTTTATGTGATTTGTAATAGCTTATTTAGATTCCCTCAACAGGTTAGTCCTAGAACTGATGAGAGGAAGAGCTAATATCCCACTTTGTTAATTGAGATATTTTGCTTAAGGTTCTTGTTTCCTTTGTGAAACAGGAATTCCTATTGTGACTTGACTCTCTTGTTGTGCTGCCGAAGTGCTGTCAAAATTTCCGCTGCGCGCAACATTCTCTCTTAGGGCTAACAGAAAGATTACTTTTAGCAATACCCCTTCCATATCATCACCTCCAACCTCTCAGAAAACCTCTCCTCTTCAACATTCATTTCCTTTATTTTCCCGTCGGAACATCATGGCTTGTTGGGGGTATATATGCTTAATATGAACCCTCAAAAACTAAATTGTATGAAATTATATTAGTTTGGATATTGATCCTAGATTAACTTATATTGTCACTCTTCGAAATACATTTTTATTCTCTTATATATTCTTTTAAAATTAAAAACTCAACACAAAATAAATGTCTCATAAAACAAGATTTTGACATTGTAAGTATCCGCAACTAATTAAATGTTAAAATTTTTAGATATAGTAACATTAGGCTATCTGCTTTGCTTTATTTTAGTCCCATATCAATTAGGATTCTAGAACCTCTCATCTTACTCTTGTATTTAAGCAGTTCAATACAATGAATAAAATCAAGTCTCTTCTATTCCCTAAAGCTCTATTTTTAACATGGTATCAGAGTCATCATCTTGATCTCAGAGAGACCTCTTTCTTCTTCCTCTACATCGAGCCGCCGAGGCAATTTTGCCGAAAACTATGTGCTTCCCTTTGACGGCCTCGACACCGAATTCAACCTTGATGCACCTCCCCCATCACTCACACCCTCTCACTGTCCTTTGCTCACTGCAAAACCCTAGTCCTAACCTTTGTCAAACGACATTGTTCTTTTCGGGGCTACTATTCACCATCCTATTCGAGTTACTGTTCATCCTACCAAACGACACTCTTCATCTGGGTGTACTATTCACTAGCAGACTACTATCCTAAGCGAGGTATTATTCATCCTGAATCTCACTACCTCGATACTAATTTTAATCTCGACAATATCTCTGACAACCAACTCACTATCAACAGCCCAAACCCTACCGCATCCAAAACCCTAGGCTACCACCACTTGACGTTCATGTAGGCGTCAAAAAATGCTTACAGATATCCAAATACTACTCAAGGCAAAGAGAAGACGATAAACGTCATTCTCTTAATCAGAGGGGATCATTCAAAGGAAGCAAGATAACATGGAAGAACAATGTACACACCAACAGGCAGTACATGGCGGCACGGCTGAGACGCGGCAGTACATAGTGCCGCGGCTAAGGCGCGGCAGCCTATGGTGCCGCGGCTATTATAGGGAGTTGCTACGACGGTTAAATAAGCAGTTATACAATAATTTTTAAAGTCCACGTGGTGGCATATCAGGAATGGAACGTGTGCTGATGTGGACAAGTAGTTAAACCACGAAAAATGTGGTTAAAGGTCGTGGGAGAACAGTTTCAGGCACGATGAAACGTGGTGGTAACCGCTCCTTTGGCCGCGACAGTCCATACTGCCGCGCCAATAGCCGCGGCAGCATGGACTGGCGCGGCCAAAGAACAGTCATTTGGTCAGTTATCTCGCCTCCGTTTCCACTGTTATGCATTCCTAACCCTATAAATACCTCCCCAAACACGAAATAAAGGACAGGGAGTAGATTGGAGCATAGAGCCTTGAGTTTTTTTGGTGAATTGGAGCAAGAGAGAGAGTCTTCCTTCTTCACAAACATCCTCAAGAAGCTTTTGGCGATTCCTAGAGATCTAAGCTCTGACTTGATCTTTAGAAGAGTGAACATCTTACATCGATAAGATATTCGCTTTAAATTCTTACTTCGATAAACGAAGGAAGAATTCCTAAAACCTTCACGATTCAATCAGAATCTGTGAATCGGTGGTCCACGGGCTAACGCACCCTCGGCACAGGCAAAGATTCCACGAAAACAGTGATCCAAACAATGATCCTGCGTTTGTTTCTAAAAAGTTATAATTTTCCTTTTGTTGTGTAAGAGAAGTCTTATAAAAATACTATTTCTTTTGAATTTGTTGTAATCGATCGAAGATATAATGAATTCCATAACAAGACCAACTTTTGACAAAAACAAACTGGCGACCACAGTGGGAGCCAACGATCTCGCTACCGAGACCGTCGTGTCGCAGCCGATCAAGATTCCAGTTGAATCCACGGTCGAATACGAGTTCGACCAAACCAAGTTTGAGGAATATCTCTCATCATCCTCTTCAAGATCTTCATTGTCTCGCGAGTACAAGAGGATCTTACCATTAAAGAAGACTTACATGCCAAAGAAGGCACAAAGTGAAGACTCTCACCCAATCGTTGCCAAGGCCTCCCCTCGCAACATTATCCCGGCGACCCCCAAAGCCGGAAGCTCTGCTCACAATGATTCCACCCTAATTAAGGAATCGTTCGATCGAAGTTCGCCAACTCTAACGAAGAGGGCTCGTCAGAGGCAACACCAACGTCTCGCTCGTCAAAGGGCTAAGGCATTGGAACAAACCGACGGGGTTCACTGCTATGCGGACCTAGAGTCGAGGAAGCATCAAGTGGTCCAGTCATCCCAACGACAAACCACTCATATCTCTGCACAACTCACGACGGAGGAATGGACTCTCGTCAAAAGGGCTCGTTCGACCCTCAAAGATCGTATACAGAAGCGTCGTGCAAACGCTATTCGTGTTCGTGCCCTTCGTCAACAAACGCAAGAAGGGAAGAAGAAAATGGTGTCTAAGGAAACACCAGAGAGTCGCAAAGTGTGGATCCCTAAATCCAAATTCGTACAAGAATTGGATCAGCAGGACCCATCTTTCAACCGCGACAGTGTAGACTGCCGCGACAAATTCATCAACCGCGACAGTGTACACTGCCGCGGCAAATCCTTCGACCGCGACAGTTTTCACTACTGCGGCATAGCTTTCAACCGCGGTAGTCTCCACTGCTGCGGCGCACCCTTCGACCTCGACGATTACTCCTGCCACGGCCAAGAAGAAGCTCCCAGGAGTTCCCCTTCAGCCCCATCAACATCCGTTCTTGGTCCGTCTACTACAGCCATATCTGTTCCATCACCAAGGAAGCCACGGGTTAGTCCTGACCTGTCAAAATCCAAGATCACAATGGCGAATCGCCCCAGTCCCTCATCTGACGATCGAGGCAAAGCTTCTGTTAAGGAACGCTTGGGTCCAGTGAACGAACCACAAGTAAATTTTTACACTGGGGGTCGTAAATATCCTCCTATCAAAACAAAACAAGCCAAAAAAGAGAAGATACCAATTCACTCTCGCTTGGGGCCTGTAAAAATTCCACATCCACGGGGGGTGGGATGTAAACATATAACCTTGGATCACTCAGAGGTGACGACAAGTCATCCTGTGTATATCAACAAGGTTCAAACACAAAAACAGAGGATAGGTTGCTTTGGTCACAATACTGACGATCAACAAGGTTCAAACACAAAAACAGAGGATAGGTTGCTTTGGTCACAATACTGACGAGCTGTACTATCAAACTAAAAGTGGAAACAAGTCACGAGGTTGCTTTGGTCACAATACTGACGAGCTGTACTATCAAACTAAAAGTGGAAACAAGTCACGAAAAAGGGTTGCTTGAGGAACAGAATCTCATTGTGTATGTGAGAGGCTTATTAAAACAGTATTATCTAAATATAGTTGCTCTAAAGCCGTTCCGCTAAGAGCTTCTGTGTTCCAGAGGCTTTTCACCGAAATGTTGAAGCCTAAGCTGAGACATTTCCGCAATAGAAGATCAGCTGTCCAAGATGACGAATTCCCTGAAGTCACCATCAATATGGCTGATAAAGGAAAATCTAAGCGGCATTCAAGTGAATCAAATCCCGACTTTTCCCCGGAAGAAAAAGTCAATTCAAGAATTGCTCAACGGATGTCTCGACTCCAGTTAAGAGCCATCAAACGTAGGGATTACAAGAAAATGCATGAAGGAATGTCCTCAGAGGATGAACTTTCGGACACTTGTTCTGCGATTACTTCGGATGATACAATATCTAGCACAGGGCAAGCCAGAGAAGTATTCATAATCACTCCTGATCAATTTGCTCAAATACTTTAAGAAGCTCTAGCCAAGCAACGTGAAGAAATTAGAGCTGAAATGAAGATGGAAATGGAGTTGGCTATCCAACAAATGAGAGAATTGCAAGCTCAACGGCCTCAACCTCCTGAATCCAGTCAGCGAGCTGAATCCAGTCGCCACACTCAGAATGTTATAGATGACAGTGATCCAGAAGTGGATGAAGTCATTATGGCTGATACCCCTCCCAATGATAATAACACTAGGGGTGGTTCAACGGATCCTCCCAACAATAATATTGAGGGTGGTTCAATTGCACCTCTTAATAACACTGAGGGTGTCCCAATTATTTCTGCTCAACATCACTCAAAGAGAGATGAAGATGAGGACAAGAAAATGCAAAACCTTGAACATAAAGTCAATGCTTTGATGTCCGCTCAGGAAGTAAAGAAGACGGGTATTCCGTGTCCCTATCCAAGAGAATGGGATTCAATACCGTACCCGATAAAATTCAATCTGATCAACTTCATACCGTTTGATGGGAACAGCTCGCCTATTCAGCACTTGATTTATTTCAAATCTCATTTGGGCATGATCTCTGGAAACGAGGCTTTAATGATCCGGTCATTCGTTGGCACCCTTCGTGGGCCCGCCTTCGATTGGTACCGACATCTTAAGCCAGGGAGCATAAATTGCTGAGATGACATAGAAAGTTTATTCCTCAGCAATTTCTTCGATGATGACACTGAAGTGTCAATCGGAACCCTTCTGGATGAGAAGCAAAAAGACGGAGAGTCAGTCAACAATTTTGTCAAACGCTTCCGTAACAAGGCAATGAATTGCAGAGATCCTGTTACAGAGGAGTTCATCCTGTAAACATGCCACAATAATCTCTCCATCGATGTCCTGGAAGCCCTGGGGTCGTACCATCCAAAACTTGGAAAGATTTGAAAATACGCGGTGAACAAGCTGAATACTTTCTTAAAAGAAAGAAAGCTGAGAGAAGCCGACCGACGACATCTACAATCGCTGGGAACGCGACTCTCGATCCGAAGTTTCAAAAGGAGTATTCTTTCGAAAATGATGAAACTCCAGCCATATTGAAATACCTCCTCGCCAATGACAAAATCGAGCTACCACCTATTAAAGATTAGGAGGGAGCTAAGAGGATTACGGATCCAAACTACTGTGCGTACAACAGAAGGGTTCTTCATCCCACTAAGATTTGCTTCGGACTTAAAAACAAAATACAAGCCTTAATTGACTCTGGCGTCATAACGGCGAAACAAACCAAGTAAAGACGACTCTAACTCCATTGGGTGCACGAGTATAAACTGTTTCCCCTCACTCCAAAGGGTATACGAGTATAAACTGCTCCTCGATACTCCAATAGGTATATGAGTCTAAACTGTTTCCCACTCTTAACGGGAAGTTCCTGGAGAATTTTTACATGTAATATTCTTAAGGATAACCCGGTCATGTAACTCAGTATGATGTTAGACCCAGTTTCGCGAAGGAAGCTGGGGGTGGATGGTTCATGTAACGGAAAGTTCTCGGAAGAATGCTATATGTAATTTTCTTAGGGATAACCTGATCATTACAAACAAAGTGATAAACACTACATCCCCACGGTGATTTCCGAATACTCTTTTGCTGAGATGAGATTCGATCACTTCTTTAGATCAATCTTCCCTCACAAAACTCATATTTGGTCAAACCTTTAAACAGTTAGGACCAAAGCCAAAATCCCCTCTCGATTCCTTCCATGAACGAGAGGTCCACAAATTGAACGATCAAACCTTTAAACAGTTAGGATCGTCTCAAATTCTCATTTGGTCAAACATTCCTACAGTTAGGACCAAAGCCAAAATCCCCTCTCGATTCCTTCCATGAACGAGAGGTCCACAAATTGAACGATCAAACCTTTAAACAGTTAGGGTCGTCTCAAAACTTCCACTTGGTCAAACCTTACTACAGTTAGGACCAAAACCAAAATCCCCTCTCGATTCCTTCCATGAATGAGAGGTCCACAAATTAAACGATCAAACCTTTAAACAGTTAGGGTCGTCTCAAACTCACATTTGGTCAAACCTTTAAACAGTTAGGACCAAAGTCGAAATCCCCTCTCGATTCCTTCCATGAACGAGAGGTCCACAAATTGAACGATCAAACCTTTAAACAGTTAGGATCGTCTCAAATTCTCATTTGGTCAAATCTTCCTACAGTTAGGACCAAAGCCAAAATCCCCTCTCGTTTTCTTCCATGAACGAGAGGCCCACAAATTGAACGATCAAACCTTTAAACAGTTAGGATCGTCTCAAGTTCCCACCAAAGCCAAAATCCCCTCTCGATTCCTTCCATGAACGAGAGGTCCACAAATTAAACGATCAAACCTTATTCCTTCCATGAACGAGAGGTCCACAAATTAAACGATCAAACCTTTAAACAGTTAGGGTCATCTCAAAACTCTCACTTGGTCAAACCTTACTACAGTTAGGACCACAACCAAAATCTCCTTTCGACTCATTTCGTGAGCGAAAGGTCCACTTTTGAATTGAATAATCAAACCTTATGACAGTTAGGATTATTCAAACCAATCCAGATTCTCTAAGTGGAGATCCCACTTTGAGTTTCTTTTGCACTAGGAGATAGAATATAAAATTCTTCCTCTCCGATTCTGGGTTTATCTCTACCAACAAAAAAAAATAAGGAGATAGAATATAAAATTCTTCCTCTCCGATTTTGGGTTTATCTCTACCAGCAAAAAAGAGACCAGGAGATAGAATATAAAATTCTTCCTCTCCATCATCGGGTTCACCTCTACCAATAAAAAAGAGACCAGAATACTCCAATATGTATACGAGTCTAAACTATTTTCCTAATCTCAACAGGAAGTTTCTGGAGAATATCACTCAGAATATTCTAAACTATTTTCCTAATCTCAACAGGAAGTTTCTGGAGAATATCACTCAGAATATTCTTAAGAATAACCTAAATACTCTAATAGGTACACGAGTTTAAACTGTTCCCCTACCCCCAACAGGAAGTTTCTGGAGAATATCACTTAGAATATTCTTAAGAATAACCTGGCTACCTCCCAAAGGGTATATGAGGATAAACTATTTTCCGAACACTCCGACGAGTATATGAGTATAAACTATTTCTCCATTCTTCAATAGCAGTTCTAATTCAAGACTTCGACAACGGCCACGCGATAAACGTAGTGCCGGAGGAATCTTAGCGATTCTACAAAGCACTGAATAGGCTAAAAGATGAAGAAGTCAAGAATTGAAGCCATTTACAGACCATCCTACGCAACTTCCTCAACAAAGTACTGAAAAAATTACAAAGAAAATTTATCATATCCAAAGTATCCCAGACTCCCCTCCAAAATGATGAGTCTGAGATACTTTGGAGAGGGTATCTGTAGGCGTCAAAAAATGCTTGCAGATATTCAAATACTACTCAAGGCAAAGAGAAGACGATAAACGCCATTCTCTTAATCAGAGGGGATCATTCAAAGGAAGCAAGATAACATGGAAGAACAATGTACACACCAACAGGCAGTACATGGCGGCACGGCTGAGACGCGACAGTACATGGTGCGGCTAAGGAGGCGCGGCAGCCTATGGTGCCGCGGCTAAGGCGTGACAGCCTATGGTGCTGTAACTATTATAGGGAGTTGCCACGACGGTTAAATAAGCAGTTATACAATGATTTTCAAAGTCCACGTGGTGGCATATTAGGAATGGAACGTGTGCTGACGTGGACAAGCAGTTAAACCACGAAAAAGGTGGTTAAAGATCGTGGGAGAACAGTTCCAGGCACGATGAAACGTGGTGGTAACCGCTCCTTTGGCCGCGGCAGTCCATCCTGCCGCGCCAATAGCCACGGCAGCATGGACTGGCGCGGCCAAAGAACAGTCGTTTGGTCAGTTATCTAACCCCCATCTCCACTGTTATGCATTCCTACCCCTATAAATACCTCCTCAAACACGAAATAAAGGACAGGGAGCAGATTGGAGCATAGAGCCTTGAGTTTTTTTGGTGAATTGGAGCAAGAGAGAGAGTCTTCCTTCTTCACAAACATCCTCAAGAAGCTTTTGGCGATTCCTAGAGATCTAAGCTCTGACTTGATCTTCAGAAGAGTGAACATCTTACATTGATAAGATATTCGCTTTAAATTCTTACTTCGATAAACGAAGGAAGAATTCACAAAACCTTCACGATTCAATCAGAATATGTGAATCGGTGGTCCACGGGCTAACGCACCCCCGGCACAGGCAAAGATCCCACGCAAGCAGTGATCCAAACAACGATCCTGCGTTTGTTTCTAAAAATTTGTAATTTTCCTTTTGTTGTGTAAGAGAAGTCTTATAAAAAGACTATTTCTTTTGAATTTGTTGTAATCGACCGAAGATATAATGAATTCCACAACAAGACCAACTTTTGACGAAAACAGTTCACTGGCCACCACCTGGTAGAGCCAGTGCCACCATCGCTCAATCGTTCGAGCCAACACTGCATCGTCGTACCATCGCCTAATCAGATCTGCACGGGTACACCACTCCGCTTGAGCGACACCAAGCCAGAACCACACCATTGTCTACCAAGCACATGCCTCAACATCATCAATTTCTATGTCTCGCAAGCCCTTTCTTGCAAGCAACTCATTCCCACCAACCATACAATGATATGTCTAAACATTTTCAGCAGCGACCACCAACTATTCGACGTAATGTCCCAACTGCAACGACCACGGTAGCGACATCACCGAAACTTCCCATCTACAACGCCCACAGTAGCAACATCGCTAAACCATCTGCAGCAGCAGCTCCCACGGTAATGACAATGTCGAACCTCTCCATTTGCAGCACCCATTGCAGCAACATCATCGGACCCTTCTATCTGCAACACCCTCAGCAGTGACACCACGAGACCAAACTATACAACGATCTTGCCACATGCAATTCGATCTAGCAACCGATGTACTCCAATTCAAATCTCTTGCCAAGCATGCCAATAACTATCTATGCGAATTTGGCTCGTCTTATCCAAACTCTCGGTTCTCTACCGACCGTGACTGGAGGTGTTAGATATATTAGTATTTTTAACATGTTAAAAATATAACTTTAGCAAAGAAAATAGATTTGATTTTGTTCATTATATTGAACTGCTTAAATACAAGAGTAAGATGAGAGGTTCTAGAATCCTAATTGATATGGGACTAAAATAAAGCAAAGCAGATAGCCTAATACTAATATATCTAACAAGAATACCCTCCATTATCCTTACTCAAAAACTCATCTCCTTTGGTGCAACCCTAATCCCTAACATCCCAAAGCGATGAAGGCGAGAAATCTCAATCTTTACCATCTTCACACAGTTCACCGAGTGAAAATCATCATATTCTCATGGTGGGAGACGAGATCGCTAGAAGGCATGGGTTTACTAGGCATTTACTTCTATGCTTGAGAATGGAAATTTTAAGAAAATGGTATTTGTGGAATAATGGAAAAGAGCAGTGGGGCTAAGAGGTGCATATATAGGATTTTAAATTAGTGGGGGTAAAGATATTATATTTTTTTCCTTAGGGGAAGGAAGCAAGACTTTCAAATTTGAGGGAGGTGGAAGCAATTTTCTTTAAAAAACTATGAGCATTTGAGAAAACTCTCTCTCTTTAATTTTTTCCAGACAGCTATATCTCTTTTAACATTACATTTCATGCTAAATTGATAATTTCTTTTTTTACTTTAAGAATTGTAATCATTTTTGTTGGAATTGTGTCTTTGATCTTTGTATAACTTCATGAGAATTAGATAGGGCTAGAGATCTATCATGATTAGGAGATTGAGTTTTATCATTATTAGCAATTTATATCCTATTTTAATTAGGAAGTTTGGTTAGGAGTATGATTTTAGTTTCTATATATATATATATTCTTCTATTATTGGAGTAAAAGTCAAGGAGAAGAGAGAAAGTTAGTACTCTCATAATCTAGGGTTAGTAGAGGGCGTAGTCTGATTCAAGAATATTATGTGGGAGGTGAGAGTTTTGTGGTCTTTATCCATACAAAATATTATAATATTAGGAGAGGGTATCGAAGCCTTTGTCTGTGTAAAAGATTGTAACGAGTGGGTTTTGGAGAGAACATGAGATTTGTTTATGTATGTGAGGTTGAGAGATTAAGAGATAAGAGTTGAGTGGTTTCTCTTGTAGTTCTTCCTAATACATAGTGGATTTCTCGTATTGTTGTCTCGTTGATGTAGGTCGAAGTTGGTCGATCAAACCACATAAAAATCTTGGTGTTCTTTCTTCTTGATTGTGATTGTTTCTATCTTGTTTATTATGGGTTGGCTTCTGAGTTGCGGAGATCATAGTAGGAGGGGAGACTAAAATTTCCCAACAATTAGTATCAGAGCTACAATGATGAATCCGGGAGTTAATTTTCAAGATAGAATTGTCATCGTGCGAGATTGAAGATCGGCGGCGTTGCAAGAATTGAGATGAAGAAAAAGAAGAAGGTACTATAGCGGCGGGAACATTGTAGCGATGGGAACATTGTTCAGTAGGTGAGGGTTTGGTTAATAATTATTAAATTAAATCGATCTAATGGTGTAGATTAATTTGTCTTCTGATCGAGAGTTTAGAGGTAATTTTTGACAATTCAGGAGTTAATTCCTAGGATTTAGAGTGCTCTGAAAGCGATTGTACGATTTTATTTTTTAGATTTTGCTCAAATTGATCAAAAAGTACTGATAAATTCTGATGGTGGTAACAAGATAGATATGATGGCAGATAGGACAAATGAGTATGCGACAGATGAGACTGATGTAGAGAATCAGATATGATTCAAGAAGTAAAGTTGTTAGCATATAATTATTCAAAGTTATTACAAGATCAGGAGTTGGTTGGTGTGTAGACTCGATGAGGATATTGCCAGATTAGGTGGAGCTCGCAAGCAGGCACGACTAAGTGACACACATGGAGATGGAGATAGTGGTATTGGACTACAAGAGATGTAAGACAATGAGCATTCATATTATGTCCAAGCTAAATGATGGAGAAGATAGAGACATTCGGCTCGTAGTGTGGAGTAGGAGAGATGCATCGATATACTTTGAGACGAGCGATGTAGGTGGAGTACAAGGACATGAAGTGGGGGAATGCTACTGTCAAGTTCAGTTCGGAAGAAAAAGCATGGTTGATTTGCTTCTAATATTAGAGGTGATAAAGATCTCTTGATACACACAAAAGAGGTGGAGGTGCCACTACAAGGCTGATGAAAGTGAGGATGATAGGAGCATCCAAGTTAGAGCGTGGGTGTTCTGATTAGGAGTGCGGGCGCTCTAATTTGAAGTGTAAGAAAATAGAAGATGCTAGCGGGAGAGACAAAGTTTTAAGATGGTGGTGGTATATCTTCAAGAGAGTTTGGGAATCAAATCCAAGGTGGGGATTCTTGGGATTGTGTCTTTGATTCTTTGTATAACTTTATAAGAAATAAATAGGGCTAGAGATCTATCATGATTAGGAGATTGAGTCTCATCATGATTAGGAGTTTGTATCCTCTTCTAATTAGGAAGTTTGGCTAGAGGTAGGGTTTTGGTTTTCCTATATATATTTTCTATTATTGGAGGAAAAATCAAGAAGAAGAGAGAGAGTCAATATTCTTATAATCTAGGGTTAGCAGAGGGCATAGCCTGATTTAAGAATACAGTGCGAGAGGCGAGAGTTTTGTGGTCTTTATCCATGTAAAAGATTACAACATTAGGATAGGGTTTCGCAGCCTTTGTCCGCGTAAAAGATTGTAACGAGTAGGTTTTGGAGAGAATATGAGAGTTGATAATGTGTGTGAGGTTGAGAGATTGAGAGTCGAGTGGTTTCTCTTATAATTCTCCCTAATACATAGTGGATTTCTCGTATTATTGTCTCGTGGATGTAGGTTGAAGTCGGTCGATCGAACCACGTAAATCTCGGTGTTCTCTCTTCTTGATTGTGATTATTTTCTATCTTATTGATTGTTGGTTAGCTTCCAAGTTGCGAAGATAGTAGTATGAGGGGAGACTAAAATTCCCAACAATTTTATCTCTATGGGCAGAATATGTTGTTCATTTTTCCAATTTAATTTGTTTTTACCTGTCTTCTCAATAATCATTATAAAAATAATATGAAATTGATTAAAAAAATCTTTTAATTCAGATGAATACAACTTCGACTTGAGTACTGTCACAATTAATAGTAACTTTTCCTAGTTTCAACAAAGTTAAAATTATTTTTTTATTTACAGAAATAACCTCCTTAATCCTTTTTATTTTGCAAACACAAAAAAAAGTTTAACGCTTAATATTAACTATAGAATCTAAACGGAAAAAAATTGTTTTTAACCCCTCGTGATAGATTAACTAAGTTAATCTCTCTAACTAACTCATCTTCTCTTAACCCCTTGCCAAATGGCACCTAACAGTGTCAGAAAATGACCTAACAAATGATAATTAAATTACTCTCTCATGAATTTGAGCCAAAGCTCTTCTTGGTTGATCAAACCTCCAATGGAAAGTTATATGTTTGAGACTATACATTCACTTCCAAATGGCTAATCAATCAGTTAATTGCCAAATTAATCAATAGGTTCCACAAATAAACAATGGACACTTAGCATAAACAATAAACTTTCAACTTAAACATGGGCTTCTTTCACTAAAAATACTACTCATTACATTGTCCTCTATTATAGATTCTCTCTAAAATGTCTCCATTCTCCACTTGTTCACAAAACAAAAGATAGTTCTCCCCTAATGGTACTTCCCTATTGCCTTGCAAGAAGCAAGTTCTAGCTAAAGTCAAGAAGAGAAGGTGATTGATACTTAAAATATACTAAGTGGTACTGATGTTACACATTAAGAAAGGGGATTATGTTTTACATTTTTTTATTAGTATTGGCAAAGTTGCCTTTAGAATATGTATTCAAAGGTACTCTTGCTATGCAACGTTACAGAACTAAAAACATCTGATTCGATTTAAATTACTGCAATCTATTTGCTAATAATTGATTTGCACTACTACTATAATATGGCCCACTCAATTTTTTTGTGACTAATTATGAGCCAATATGTATGGTAATCTCGTTCAGAGTTCATACTATTATAGCTAGCACTTCATATGTAATTATTAGTGTGTGGTGTTAGAATGTAGTCTATATAATAGCTCTTGTTTGAGTAATGACAAACTCTTATTTGGTACTAATATTTGTTTGAGATGATTGTAAGCTGTCTAAAAATCACAATAGATAGTTGATTCCCCATCAAACACCGATGATGGAAGTTACAATCTGACGACTTCCAGATCGAAGGTTACAATTTAAAGACTTTTACGTAAATCGATGAAGGTTACAATCTGACGACCTTCACAACAACTGATGAAAGCTCTAATCAACAACATTCACAATCAACATCAGGAGTTACAAGCTGACGACTCTCACATATCAAAGAGCTAAAGCAAAGATTACAAAACGACGATCCTTACAACGCTCTGACAGAAAGAGACTACAAATCGACGGTCTCTTCAAACCAAAACGTGAAAGTCCTCCCAGCGTACCATCATCTAGATGCAACACCAATTCGACTGCGGACGCAGGTCAAACCTGGCTACAAACGCACCTCATATTCAGCTCCAAACGCTACAAACGCAGCTCAGATCCAGCTACCAACGCAGATCATATTCGATCGCAAACGCAGCCTCTGAAAGCTGCCAACGCAGCTTCCAAATCGCTACAAACGCAGCTTCCAATTGCTGCAAACGAGCTTCCAGACGTTGCGCTCAAGCTCCCAGACACTGCGTTTGAACGCAGAATTCACACCAGAACGCGGATTTTGCGTTTGACTTGTTCAAACACGAGCTGAACGGTTTCAAAACCGTTTCCCACGATCTGAGGGGATCACAACTCTATTCAGGAGTGATTTAAAGGGCGGTTACATCCCATTAGCCTCACTTAGGAGTGAATTAAGGGGGGCAGTTACACCCCTTAATCCCTTATAAATAACTAAGAAATCAGCTTAGTTCGGATCAGGGATCTTTCATCCTTCTTTTTGGCAGCAAAGAAGAGACCTTTGGGGGAATTGATGGAGATTTGGAGATCAGCAACAAGAGCTTTCTTCATCCTTAGCTTATAGATCGATTTTGGTTAAATCGACTCTTTCATAGAGTTTTAAACTCGTTCAGAGTTCTAAAACTTACCACGCAAGTTCTCCATAACATCAAATCGTGAGGAGAAGATCACGTTCCAGTGAATCAAGATATTCGGATCGTCAACTGAGAGCAAACTCGACGCGAGCATTCGAGGGAGGCACTCCATCGCCACCGTGAAGAACCCAGAATTAAACAAAGGGGAGAATCCAGATCAATTCCCCTCTCTTTTGTAATCAGAATTCAAATTGTAATTAAGATCGAGAGAATACAAATCAAATTTTCTTTCAATTTTTTTACTACAAATTTTTCCACAAACAATGATATACTATAAGTGAAAAGGTATACGAATGTCATGAGGCGAAAAAACACAAAATCAGTATTTATATTGATTTCAGCCTTGGAACCATCGATGATCTATAGTGGACCATCGATGGTCATGGGCCAAGGCTCATTAATGGTGTACAGTGAACAATTGCGGGATTTTAGAATTTAAAATCAAACCATCAATGATTTACAAGTCACCATCGATTATGCTCAAGGAACCATCCATGATCGTGAGGAACCGTCGATGGTGACAATGATCAGTTTAAAGAGCTAATCACAATTGTTCGCTAATGTCTTTCATCTCTAACTTTCACTATGATTTGGATATCTCTTTCCTGATTTATGAGAGGCTATATAAAATTAAAAGAGTTAGTTTTTGGAGAGAGTTCTAGGGTTTGAAAAAAGAGAGCTTTAAGAGAGAAAATTTTAGGGTTTGAGGAGAATAAGATTGATTTGTGATTTGTAATTTGAACCCAGAACCTTAACAAACTCTTTCTTGTTGCACTCAACAACGTCGGGTCATCTTAGCAAGAGGAGTTATCCTTAGAATCGAGATCTACATTATTTTTTATCAAGCATTGCTTTAATCTTTTGAAGAACAATTTGTTAAGTAAAAGGGTTGTAAGATCTTTCTTTTTGTGTTTAAATTGTTCTTGGTAGTTTCTTTTCAAACTTGTTTTTAAGGAGTATTCAAGTCAGTGATAATTGAGGGTTAAGATTAGCTATGACTAGGTATCACTCGTTGTAGAGAGTTAGGTTAAATGACTGGTTTTAGATTCTAAGATGTTGTCTTTGTAAGTTTACTGAATCGGATTGCGATTAGGAGAACTCTTGATATAGTGAAGAAGCACTTTCGTGAGAAGGAACAGTGGATGCAAGATTGTTATCCAAACCACAATAAAAATCTGGGGAATTCCTTGGTTGGTTTTTGGTTTGATTGTTTGCTTTTATCTTTCTATATTTTTGCTTCATATTTGGTGTTTTGACGAAAAACTATAGCAAACCTATTCAACCATCCCCTAAAGCTTGCATCTCAGATCTGTCATGTGGAGCCTGTTCCATATGACTTGGTTTGATCTTGTTCAGTACCTTAAGTATCGGACTAAGATTAACTGAGTATTATTCCCAATTATTGTATACAAAAATGATACAGAAGAATATGAGTGAATAGGTACTTATATTTCTTTATTCTATGCTTATTCATGTCCTTTCTCCTGTAGAGATATTTGGATCTTTGCTAATATTTTAACTTTGAAATTATTTTAAAAATTTTAAAGCTCAATTATTTGGATAACTATGTGGGATTGAGTGTTTCCTGGGCATGTACTTAAGAGGTGTCATTTAAAGATACCCAACCATTTATGATCTATATGTAGTCTGGCAATATTTGGCCTTTACTCTTTGTTTAATACCTCTAATATTGCTTTGGGTGGTGATAATGAAAAGAGTGCATGTGTTAGCATTTGGATATGTGGAGAATGATTAGATGCCACATTTAATCTTTTTAAACCTTTTGATGGTTCTTAATTAATCCTTCACTTTAGCTTCTGGTATCCAAAATATATTAAACATTTATGACACTGGTTCATGCATGCTTTAGTAATCAAAAATTGGGGAAATTTTCTTTTCGATCGAGGTCAAAATTTTGATTACTTGATCTTCAACGTAATTTTAATTTTTAGTAGTAATGTGCATATGATTTTATATATGTGAAATCGTTACGGTATTAATTTTTCATTATAACTAGCTGTTCTTTAGAAAAAAAAAAGTTTACTATTTTTCTTCAAAAAAAAATTACCGTGGATTAAGATGCAATATAATCAGTAGAAAAGTCTACTACCAAAAGTTTATTCATTTACCAAAAAAACATAAAAATACTAAAAGAATAAAACAATTGATATATCCGTACATTTAAGATAAACATAAAAAAGAAGAAAATAAATAAAAAGAACAGATTACGCTGATCTTTTCGTTCTTTGTCATGATGAGCATATATGTTTTCTTCAATCCATATGGTCATCAGAGGTTCCATATGTAACTAGGGCTTCTGCCTGTACTTAAGAGAATCCTTCAGGACATATACAACCTTCAATTAATTTATTATATCAAACTTTACGATAACAATAAAAAAAATACAGCACTTACAAGCATATTATATGTAACATGGCCTTAATTAATCTTTGCAAGGACAAACTCATCTTGATGACTAGTTGGTATCAAGTAAAGGTCATGTTCTTGGTCAAGTAAAGCCAATAGCCCAAAATTAAACAAATCCTTTTATATGTATCTTTGTTCTTGTTCATGCATTATAAGCCCCCTGGTTGTTATACAGTCAAGATATGATTGTTGCCATCAGCTGACACTTAAGAGAAAAAGGACAGTTCTCTCTAACTACTCACAATTATTTTATCATTCATGTTGGTATCTTGCACAAGTATGATATTTATACTTTGTTAGTGATTAAAATAGGGGGAGTTGTGTATATTTAAGCTCTTGGATAGACTCAATTTCTGTGGACTTGCATTGAATTAGAGAATGGGGCCAAAGAAATGATAGCAGCTGTGAAAAGTATCCTAATTTGATCAAACCAAGTTACAAGGCACGAGGTCCATGCATTCACATGTATTTTTCATTCTTCCCAAACGTAGAGGGAGTGATTTAAAATTAACTTAATTAAGAACTGGGGAGCCCAATAGCAATTTCAATGATTTGAGAGACTTAAGATCAAAATATGAAAGATTTAGGTGACTAATATATATCTAAAAAACCCCGTATTTTAATATTATCCTCTTATAAATATATACCTGATGAGATTTTGAACACGTACGTGAACACTGATACATTGTTAAAAGTTCTTTCATTCATATTGTACCAAAAAGCCGAAGAAATATTAATTGGCGAGGATTAATTGACAGCTATAATTTATACTTTAACACTTTAAATTAGCGTATATATTTAGTTACAATAAAGAACCAGCCGTGAAGGCTCTGATGTGATTGCCTAGCTACTTGCTCGTTGTTCACATTTACATATATAGTTAAACATATAGTATCCTTTTCATGATACTGATTTGTTAATTTACATGAAAAAACTTTGAACATTCAAGAATTGAACAAATAGCATTGACCATCTTATACGTCACGGAGTAGGGTCTTCATCCGACGGAGGATATGTGAGATTTGTGGAAATATTAGAAAGAAAACAAGAAATAAAATATATAGTACAGGATAAGAATCTTGCATTATGATCTCCTACATGACTCCGGATTAAATTATGTAATGCCTTTATGCAGTTCAACAGCAAGCTTATATATATGCACTATATATATAATACAAGTTGAGGAACGTTGAATGATCGAGAAAGAATAATTGTAGCGCCTAAATCTAGAAGCGGTTTGTGGGAAAGTCTTACAATCCCTTCACACATTCTTCATGCTGGAGTTTTCACTGTCAAAAGCTAGAGATTTGAAAAGATCCTAGTGAGACTTGTAACTATCAATTTTTGTCTCCTAAAC
>NC_033795.1:1301723-1341390 GCF_001876935.1 Asparagus officinalis | reverse complement strand
TGTTCACCAAGATTCAAACAAAATTACTTATAAATAAAAAAAATAGCCAATTTTGTGAGCCAGAAAGTTCTCGTAAGGTAGATGATTTGTTGTCCTAATTAGATGTAGATTGCTAGAATATAAAATTACAGCTCTTGCCAAAATCCAAACTTTCAATAAACTCGTTTAGTGTAATAGTTTTATACAGCCCTTGCAAATTGAGAGTCCTTTTCTCATGAGTCAAAACCAGGATTAGCATTGTGGTATCTTTTAATAAAAATCACATGCCTACTTGGGATTTGAACCCAGATCGCTCTGATACCGGTAAAAATTGAGACATTGAGAGTATATAATTTTAATTTGAGTATAAACAATATATAGCCTCCCCCACCCCCACCCCCCAAGTATGTGTGTGTACGTACATAACTGCATGTATGTATGTATACACATGATGCATGTATATATACTCACGAATACACACACATACACAAGAAGGGGGGAGACAGAATCACATGCTAATTAATGCCCGATTTATAGGGGGGACAATATCCCACTTGCAATTTGTGCAAATCTGAGTTTGTCAAAGCTATAGTATTTAACAAATTTTTTCAATGCAAATCTAGGTTATAGAGCAAATTAAAAGCTCTGAAACCTCATCCAATTTTCACAAAGGTCTTCTTAACATAGGATAGGCCATAGAAGTCACCAAATTATATTTTGGATCTAGAGTACCTAGAGACCTAATTAAAAATAATATGGAATGTTTAGCTCAATTTAATACTTAGGTTAGGCGATATGCATAAATGCTATCGTGGACTTCGTTACTCGAAATCGTTAATGATTAGGCAATCCAATCTCATAGGCAATCATATAGCCAAAAGAAAATCTACCAAGTCTAGGATACATATAGATCAATATCATGGAAATGTGAGTATATAAGTCAGATTTTCTGCAACCTTCTCTTGTATTAAAATGTTTAGGTTTTGATCATAATTGCCTGAAAGCATTAGGTGCTAGTGTATGAATGCTTAAATTATCTTTTGGTATGAAACCTATGTCATTAATTAAATGTTACAAGGATAATTAGAACTTTTTAGCCATTTTGTCTTAATCTCTGTTTGCAATGATAGATCCTGTGTCTGGCTCAAGTGTAAATTATATATTTTTCTCTGTGGATCAATCAGCTTTGTGATAACGTATATGCTTGTACTGTGTCATTAATTCTTGTGCATTGGATCACCATATATTGTGATTTCAATGGAATTGAATCACGTGATAATGTTTGGTGAATAAATTCACTACACAATAGGTAACATATTATAAAAACACAAAGATGATCGCATGTTTCGTGTGATTTAACTCAGGATGGCTTGTAGACATTGCAACAAATCAATACTCTGTTTGCCAAGGGAAATGTCTGTGACTTTAGTGACCGAAGTGAGACCCCATATCATGTATCTCCATCTTAGTCCAAAACAATCTTGATGCAATTTTTTTATGGCATCCTGATGCAATTTAAGACTATATAAACTATTTTAATAAGTAAAAGCAATTTTATGTCTGTTATTATAGACTACTAAAAAATTCAAATTAAAAACCTATGTTATTGACTGGCACGAGACACGTATTTTTATATGCACACTATATCCGCTAAAAAAAATTTATCAAGTGAAATTATTTCATCCAAATTGAATGTCACTTTTTTTTTACATCCAATTACTTTTAAAAAGTGAAAAGAGTAAAAATACACGGATTAATGAAATATGTTATGCGGAATACTTTGTTCCCTCCCAGTTATTAAGCCCATAGATAAAGTGGGAAAAGAGGCTTTCGGCTGTTGCTTGTTGGGCCTACTGTCGTGGACGGGCTTTAAACTGATGGTTTTGGGCCTTTAATTATTAAAAACATTGATATTAATCATATATTATGAGGTATAGTTTAGGCTTCAAACGTTTTATTGTTTTAGGTTGAAAAATAAACTCTCTATCATTTGAACTAACATAATGTCTCTATTAACTCTTATATCCTAAAAATTATTTCATACGTGTAGTTGAAGCAGATGATGTTATCTTAATGGATTTGAGCCGACTTCATACGCAATGCCAAGTATGGCCCAGGCCAGCCTGAACTCCGACCGTATTTGGCAAAGGGCCAGAACCAGACTAGATTAAAATCCGCCATCCCTGGTTCCTAAGGAATGATTATTAGATTTTCTTCATGATACGTCGCTTCCGTCCACATTTTAAGCTGAAATTTTTAATGCTTTGGAATTTGTATTTAAAAAACAAGCACATACGTACTGTAATCTTATTTAGCATTAAAGAGTTTTATTCTCAATATGTTACATGTACATATCTAGGGTCGAGCAAAGTTCGGTTTAAACTGAATAAACCAACCCAAATTTCACGGTTCGGTTCCGTAATAAGGGTAGTAGTTCATGTTATGTACATCAAACATCCACTTACATTAGACATCCTTGCATACCCCCGGCCTTTTGGGTTTATGGGATGAATACACTTCAAGTAATTAATATATTGAACCTATTTTAATTGGTTCGGTTTGGTTCTGAATCTAAACGGTTGAGTTAAGGATCGGTAAAATTTAGCTATAACCGGACCCGCTGATCGTTTGCTCACCCCTTATATATCCCCAGTTTAATTATCGCAGTAAATTGCTTCCAAAATATAAATAGAGTATTATTTCCTTCTTTTAAACATAACTATCATGTGTTGATAATAAAGAATTAATTTAACTTATAAAATATTAACAGATTAATTATTTTAAAGAAACATAATAGTTTCCGTCTGACCCAGGCGATTGGTTTTAAGCCGTCATGGTCTTGATCGGATTACGTAGCAAGCTCGTGTTAGCCCAGAGCCGGCGAAAACCTGGGCTCCGATCCTGGATCGACCCAGCTTGATTTGTGGTGACTCATAAATTACGATAGCATTAGAGACGACTATCTACTGCTATTCATATTTCTAGTTGTATAAAAATAGAAAAATGCCTTAAGGAATCAAAATATTGTTTTCGCCAAAAGTCGAATTTGTTGTCGAATTCATTATATCTTCGGTCGATTACAATAAATTCAAAGAAAACAGCCTTTTTATAAGACTCTTTTACACAACAAAAAGAAAATTACAACTCTTGAGAAAATAAACGCAGGATCGTTGTTTGGATCACTGCTTTCGTGGGATCTTTGCCTGTGCCGGGAGCGCTTTGACTCGTGGACCACCAAATCACAGATTATGATTGAATCGTGAGGGGTTTATGATTCTGACTTCGTTTATCGAAGTGAGAAATTGAAACGATATCTTATCGATGTAAGATAGTCGTTCTTCTTGAAATCAAGTCAAAGCCTGATTATCAAGGATTGGCCGTAAGATCAGCACATCTGCTCTCTCTCTGCTCTGGATTGCTCTCCAGTGCTCAAAATGATCAGCCCCCTTGAGAAAATAGCCTTCGGGGAGTATATATAGCCTCTAGGAACAGTTGGCAGAAAACATGTTCGCGAGACAGCTTTTGCTGTCTCGACGGGCGAGACAGTGTTTGCTGTCTCGGCCCGCGAGACAGTAAACGTTGTCTCGGAAATAGTAACTGTCAGGCAGTTTTTGTTTTAACTGCCTTCCCACGTTTCAAACTCCGTTATTTTGGCAGTTATCCACGTGATTCTCGCCCACGACGTTTCCCACGTTCTTGAACAGTTAGTGGCCACGTGTAGGGCAGTTACAAAGGTAGTTTTGACCATCTGAAAGCTGTCTCACGTGCGAGACAGTAAATTCTGTCTCGCACGGCGAGACAGTAAATACTGTCTCGCAGGGGCGAGACAGTGAAAACTGTCTCGCGGGGGCGAGACAGTGAAAACTGTCTCGCGGGGGCGAGACAGTGAAAACTGTCTCGCGGGGGCGAGACAGTGAAAACTGTCTCGCGGGGGCGAGACAGTGAAAACTGTCTCGCGGGGGCGAGACAGTGAAAACTGTCTCGCGGGGGCGAGACAGTGAAAACTGTCTCGCGGGGGCGAGACAGTGAAAACTGTCTCGCTCTCGCGCGGCGAGACAGTTAAGTCTGTCTCGCACGGCGAGACAGTCAAGACTTGTGTTCTTCTGCCTTTTTGGATGATTTCCTCTTGAGCTATATTTGGATATCTTTCAGCATTTTTTGACGCCTACAGATACCCCCTCCAAAGTATTCCAGACTCAATCTTTTATAGAGGAGTTCTGGGATGCTTTGGATAAGATAGATCTTACTTACGATCCTTTCAATGCTTGGTTGAGTAGATCGTGTAGAGGAACCCGTAGGTGGCTTCAACTTTTGATCTCTTTGTCTCTCAATCTATTCAGTGCTTTGTAGAATAGTTAAGATTCTTCCGGCATCGCGTTTATCGCTTGTCCATTGTAGAGATCTTGAATTAAAGCTGGAACTTGTACTTGTGAAATCAGCTCTTGTCGTCAAGTTGACACTGCATATACCCGTTTAGGGGTAGTCAGGTTATTCTCAAGAATATTTTAACTGATATTCTCCAGAAACTTCCTGTTGAGGGTAGGAAAACAGTTTAGACTCGTGTACCTAGTTGGAGTATTCAGGTTATTCTTAAGAATATTCTGAGTAATATTCTCTAGAAACTTCCTGTTGATGATAGGGAAACAGTTTAGACTCGTGTACCTATTGGAGTATTCAGGTTATTCTTAAGAATATTCTGAGTAATATTCTCCAGAAACTTCCTGTTGAGGGTAGGAAAACAGTTTAGACTCGTGTACCTATTGGAGTATTCAGGTCTCTTTTTGTTGGTAGAGATGAACCCAGAATCGGAGAGGAAGAATTTTATATTCTATCTCCTGGTCTCTTGTTTGTTGGTAGAGATAAACCCGATGATGGAGAGGAAGAATTTTATATTCTATCTCCTGGTCTCTTGTTTGTTGGTAGAGATAAACCCGATGATGGAGAGGAAGAATTTTATATTCTATCTCCTGGTCTCTTGTTTGTTGGTAGAGATAAACCCGATGATGGAGAGGAAGAATTTTATATTCTATCTCCTGGTCTCTTGTTTGTTGGTAGAGATAAACCCGAAATCGGAGAGGAAGAATTTTATATTCTATCTCCTGATCTCTTGTTTGTTGGTAGAGATAAACCCGGAATCGGAGAGGAAGAATTTTATATTCTATCTCCTGGTCTCTTGTTTGTTGGTAGAGATAAACCCGATGATGGAGAGGAAGAATTTTATATTCTATCTCCTGGTCTCTTGTTTGTTGGTAGAGATAAACCCGATGATGGAGAGGAAGAATTTTATATTCTATCTCCTGATCTCTTGTTTGTTGGTAGAGATAAACCCGGAATCGGAGAGGAAGAATTTTATATTCTATCTCCTGGTACAAAGGAAATTTAAATTGGGATTTCTATTCAGAGAATCTGAATAAGGTTTGATCAATTGAGATTGGAAGCAATCTTAACTTTTATAGGTTTGATTGCGCAAATCGAAGGTGGACCTCTTGTTCATGGAAGGAATCAAGAGGGGATTTTGGCTTTGGTCCTAACTGTTTAAAGGTTTGACCAAAATGGGAATTTAAGACGATCCTAACTGTTTAAAGGTTTGATCGTTCAATTTGTGGACCTCTCGTTCATGGAACGAATCGAGAGGGGATTTTGGCTTTGGTCGAGTCAATTAGGGCTTGGATCTTATTTTTGAGTCCAAAGCAAATCTCAGTGGGATGAAGAACCCTTCTGTGGTACGCACAGTAGTTTGGATCCGTAATCCTCTTAGCTCCATCCTGATCTTTAATAGGTGGTAGCTCGATTTTGTCATTAGCGAGGAGGTATTCCAAGATGGCTGGAGCTTCATCATCTTCGAAAGAATATTCCTTTTGAAACCTCGGATCGAGAGTCGCATTCTCAACGATTGCAGATGTCATTGGTTGGCCTCTCTCAGCTTTCTTTCTTTTAAGAAAGTGCTCAGCTTGTTCACCCCGAGATTTTAACTCCTTCCAAGTTGTGGATGGCACGACCCCCAGAGCTTCCAAGACATCGATGGAGAGGTTATTGTGGCATGTTTGCAGGATGAACTCCTCTGTAATAGGATCTCTGCAATTCATTGCTTTGCCACGGAAGCGCTTGACAAAATCGTCAGCTGACTCTCCGTCTTTTTGCTTTTCATCCAAAAGGGTTCCGATTGACACTTCGGTGTCATCATCGAAGAAGTTACTGAGGAATAAACTTTCCATGTCATCCCAGCAATTGATGCTCCCTGGCTTGAGCCGTCGGTACCAATCGAAGGCCGACCCGCGAAGGGTGCCAACGAATGACCGGACCATTAAAGCCTCGTTTCCAGAGATCATGCCCAAATGAGACTTGAAATAAATCAAGTGTTGAATCGGCGAACTCTTCCCTTCAAACGGTGTGAAGTTAATCAGATTGAATTTGGTCGGGTATGGTATTGAATCCCATTCCCTCGGATAAGGACATGGAATACCCGTCTTCTTAACTTCTTGAGCCGTCATCAAAGCATTGATTTTGTCTTCAAGCTTTTGCATTTTCCCGTCATCGTCTCTTTCTGAATAATGTCGAGCAGAGATACTTGGGCCACCCCCAGTATTAGTGAGAGGTGCTATTGAACCACCCCCAATGTTGTTATTGGGAGGATCTGTTGAACCACCCCCAATATTATTGTCATTGGAAGGTGTATCAGCCATAATGACTTCATCCACTTCTGGATCACTGTCATCTACAACATTCCGAGTGTGGTGGCTGGATTCAAATCGCTGATTGGACTCAGGAGGTTGAGGCTGTTGAGTTAACAGTTCTCTCATTTGTTGGATAGCCAACTTCATTTCTGTCTTCACTTCAGCTCTAATTTCTTCACGTTGTTTGGCTAGAGCTTCTTGAAGTATTTGAGCAAATTGATCAGAGGTGATCGTGAGTACTTCTCTGGTTTGTCCCGTGCTAGACATTGTATCATCAGAAGCGATTGCAGAACAAGTGTCCGAGAATTCATCCTCCGAGGACATTCCTTCTTGCATTCTTTTGTAATCTCTGCGTCTGATGGCTCCTAATTGGAGTCGAGACATCCTTTGAGCAATTCTTGGATTGACTTTTCCTTTCGGGGAAAAGTCGGGATTTGAGTCATTTGAATGCCGCTTAGACTTTCTTTTATCAGCCACGTTGATGGTGACTTCAGGGAATTCATCATCTTGGGCAGCTGATTTTCTCTCGCGGAAATGTCTCGGCTTAGGCTTCGACGATACAGAGACTCTTCGTGGGATGGCTTCTCGTTTGAAACAATCACATCCTGATAATGCTGCTTTAACGAGTCGCGCACAGGAACACCGAGAGTTTATTTCTCGAATAACTCTCTTTCGAAAATTATTCACAACCCCAACTTGATAATACGATTCATCGGTATGATTACCAAAAAATCGTATCGTCTGTTGGCATGACCTCCCAGGTATGACGATATCATTTGGTGAATGCGTCTTCTTCTGGGGGTGTAAAACCTTGTTGGCATTCTCAGGACAATTTATTTTTGTCTTTGAGCGATCCAAGGTTATGTCGGGAGTCGCACGTCTAAAACCACCCCCTTGCGGGTATGGAGTCTTAACGGGCTCTGAATGCTGATTTTGCATAAGTCCAGACTTTGGAATCCAAACTTGGCAAAGTTTCGGTGTTTCTTTGGTCACCGTTTCCTTCCTCCTTTCTCGTCTTTGTTGTAGTAGAGTTCGGACATGAGCAGCATTTGCACGACGTTTTTGTATACGTTCTTTGAGGGTCGAACGAGTCCTTTTGACAATAGTCCATTCCTCCGTCGTGAATTGTGCAGAAACATGAGTAGTTTGTCGTTGCGTTGAACAAACCACTTGTTGTTTCCTCGACTCTAAATCCGCAAAATAACGAACTCCGTCGGTTTGTTCAAATGCCTTAGCTAATTGACGAGCGCGGCGTTGGCGTCGCCTCTGACGAGCCCTCTTCGTCAGTGGTGAACTTCGATCGAACGACTCCTTAATTGGGGAGGAATCATCTTGAGCAGAGCTGTTGCGAGTAAAATCCTCAGCAACAATCGGACGAGAGTCTTCATCCGTAGCATTTGATAACTTCAACGAAGATGAAATCTTCCTGCACTTGCGAGACGCGGAAGACTTTACAGATGAGGATGACAAATACTCCTCAAACTTCGCTTGGTCGAACTCGTACTCGACCGTTGATTCAACCAGGATCTTGATGATTGGCTGCGACACGACGGTCTCGGCAGCGAGACCGTTGGCTCCCACTGTGGTCGCCAGCTTGTTTGCGTCAAAAGTTGGTTTTGTCATGGAATTCATTATATCTTCAGTCGATTAAAATAAATTCAAAAAGAGATAGCCTTTTTATAAGACTTCCTTTACACAACAAAATAAAAATTACAACTCTTGAGAAACAAACGCAGGATCGTTGTTTGGATCACTGCTTGCGTGAGATCTTTGCCTGTGCCGGGGGTGCGTTAGCCCGTGGACCACCAAATCACAGATTCTGATCGAATCGTGAGGGGTTTATGATTCTGACTTCGTTTATCGAAGTGAGAACTTGAAACGATATCTTATCAAGGTAAGATAGTCGTTCTTCTTGAAATCAAGTCAAAGCCTGAATATCAAGGAGTTGCCAGAAACTCAAGAACTCTGCTCTTTCTCTGCTCTGAAGTGCTCAAAATGATCAGCCCCCCTGAGAAAATAGCCTTCGGGGTAGTATATATAGCCTCTAGGAACAGTTGGCAGAAAAATGTTCGCGAGACAGCTTTTGCTGTCTCGACGGCTGGGCGAGACAGTGTTTGCCGTCTCGCGCCCGCGAGACAGTAAACACTGTCTCGCGGAACAGTAACCGCAGGCAGTTTCCATCTTAACTGCCTTCCCACGTTTCAAACTCCGTTATTTTGGCAGTTATCCACGTGATTCTCGCCCACGACGTTTCCCACGTTCTTGAACAGTTAGTGGCCACGTGTAGGGCAGTTACAAGGGCGGTTTTGACCATCTGAAAGCTGTCTCCCGCGCGAGACAGTAAATTCTGTCTCGCACGGCGAGACAGTAAAGACTGTCTCACGTGGGCGAGACAGCAAAGACTGTCTCGCGTGGGCGAGACAGTAAAAGTCTGTCTCGCCCGCGAGACAGTAAAGACTATCTCGCACGGCGAGACAGTAAAGACTATCTCGCGCGGCGAGACAGTTAAGTCTGTCTCGCACGGCGAGACAGTCAAGACTTGTGTTCTTCTGCCTTTTTGGATGATTTCCTCTTGAGCTATATTTGGATATCTTTCAGCATTTTTTGACGCCTACAAATATGAGATCAAAAAATGGGACAGATGAAGTGTCCTATATCTCTATTGTATAAACTCATTATGCAATAGAAAATGGACACTTCACATGTCCCCTTCCAATGATCTCATATTTTGGGTCCATGTAAGAGCGCTCATGAAAATATAGATACCTAACACACAACACGAAAACTGCTAACACGCGCGCCGTCCTGCACGTCTACGGCACGTGACACGCAGACCAGCACCTGTGCCGCATGGTGTTGGCATGAACGCGCAAGATAATGAAAAATATCTGCTACAAATTAGTATTAATATGGTATAAAATATTAATCATACGGCTGTTGTGAGTAAAAATATCCGAAGTTTGTTGGGCGTCATTGCGTCAATGTTGTTTTCGATCAAGCTCTGATAACGAGTTCTAGATATTATGCATCCGGTACGACACTTGGAGGATGCTCCGTAACTCATAAGTTGGGCTTATTATGTTAATTGACGTCTCTTTCTTCCGCGTGTCCGAAATCATCGAAGGCGGTGACGCGTTTGGATGGGGAAATTTATTTTCTCAACCCACCCAAAAATAATAACCTTTTGAATATGGAGAGAGTAAATTAAATAGATGTTGCAAAGATATAAGATACTTTTATTTACACGTTTTAATATTTATTATAATAAATGATACTCAAATTATCTAATTTTTGATAATCCATACGATTCAAGTCATTAGGATAAAATCATTTGTATGCTCACGTACTTTAAAAAAATAGGTTACAGATAAAAATAGAAAAGAAGAAGCGGTAGCTAAAAAAAAAAAAAATTCTACCTAATTCTATGTTGAATCCAACATTCATGTAAAACTCCCGGGTCTCCTATTTGAACAATTTTTCAAAACCGACTGAAATTTTTTTTTTTTTTCAAAACCGACTGTTTTTTTTTTATTTATCAAAATCGACCCGGTTTTGTGATTAGCAGGCTAATCACTATCCTAAATAGTCGGGGTTGGCAACCCCGACTATTTAGGATAGTGATTAACCTGCTAATCACCCTTTAATTAGGGTTTAACACCCTCCTAAATAGTCGGGGTTGCCAACCCCGACTATTTAGGATAGTGATTAGCAGCCTAATCACAAAACCGGGTCGATTTTGATAAATAAAAAAAAAACAGTCGGTTTTGAAAAAAAAAAAAAAATCAGTCCGTTTTGAAAAATTGTTCCTCCTATTTCCTACCGCCAACAATTTGATCGCGAAGTAGTCGAACTAGCGTGACTCAAAATCCAAATCCCATTTGCCATGAGAAACGTTAACCGGCTAAAACAAGTCAAACGTCTAGATCGTCCCCCAAAAATTCCATGCCGAGCGTCCAAGTCATCCACCAATTTCTTGAAGAAGAAAAAAAAAACATTTGCCTGCAGGTGAGAATGGACACGCGTCAGTCCAGTGCTCCCTCCCAAAAGAATGCCACTTGGTGCTATTTATTAGCATCTAAAAAGAAATTTTCCACCAAACTGTGAAACGTGTCCCCGCACCAGCCTACACGTGGAAACACCGTCCAATACATCAGCCATCAAAAAGACTTTTTATTTTTTACCCCCTCACTCACATATTCGCGCTCATCAATAGAAATAAGAAACAAATTACAAATTACACCGGAAGATTTCGTGTGCAATGAGGATGTTTTGAACTATAAAGTTGAAAGTTGAGATGTTCAAACTGTATAATAAACATATTAAACTAATATAACAAGTATATATGGAGAGGAAATGAGAACATCTAAAGGAGCATGAAACTTAATACACACCTTATGAATTGAGATAAGCTATTATTAATAATGTCACCATTTAAATATATCAGTATCATATGTGGTCAAAAATCTAACATTTCATAATTTTTATAACATCGCTTGATTTTTTTTTCCCACCTTCTGATACATGATTTAAAACACATCGATATTCTTTCAAATTTTATTTGTAACTACTTAATGTGTTATGTTACAAACAACAGTTTTGAGTTTCAATTCCAATATCTGAATTTTTAACTTTAGATAAATAATATTTGCATATTAGAACCATTAATTAACACTAGCCCACACCAATGTCATTATCATTAGAACAGTCAATATGTACTCATAATATTAAAGCTAGATTAGGTATCATCTTATATCATTTTCTTGGAACACACTTTTATGAGGAGTTTTCCCAACAAATATTTGTCATGCCAAGTGTCCTAAAGCAGAGTACAGAGTCTAGAGACAGCAAGCCACCCAGCGGGGCCCACGGCCACGCCAAACAGCGACAGGGCGCTGTGACACCGCGTGTGGGACTCAATAACGCCAGCTGTCCCGTCCGCGTCCCACGCGTGGCCGCACCGCGATGAGAGGGGCTCGCGATGCCCAAAACCAAACGGCTCGGATCTCCTCAAAAAAGAAACACGAACGTCACCACATCAAACTATGCCTTTCCCGGGCCCCACTGCCTCAATAACCGGCAGCTGCCGGTCCAACGGCACCAGTTCGGCGAAAAGGCGGGCGCCCCTTCCCCCTTTTTATTCCCCCGCTCACGGTTCGAAACCGAAATAATTTCGAAAATATATCATCAATTCTTCAAGGCTTTTTTTTTTTAATCAACTAATGGCGCAGATTTGCTCCGATGCCACGACCGAGATGTGCGAGGCGAGCCCACGCGCTCCGCGGCGGCGGAGGGAGGAGGTCGGGCGGTTCAATTTCCTCGCAGGAGTCGACGCCACGGCGATCGCCGGCGAGTTCAGCCGGAAGAGGAAGAAAGTCGAGATCGCGGGAAGCGATAGGGGGTTGAGTGGATGGGATCGGTGTCCGAGGTACGGGATGACGTCCGTTCGTGGGCGGAGGAAGGAGATGGAGGACGCCGTATCGATACGGCCGGATTTTGCAAAGAGAAGCTCCGGAGCCGACGGAAAGCTTCATTTTTTCGGTGTTTTTGATGGCCACGGCTGCTCTCACGTGAGTTCGCTAATAAAAAAAATTCTACAGACGCGTTCCTCTCTCTCTAATCTTCCAATTTTGCTGATTTTTTTTTCTGGGAATCTGATGGCTCAGGTGGCGACTTTGTGCAGAGACCGGATGCACGAGATCGTATCGGCCGAAACAGATCGTATCGGGTCGGAATCTGATAAGCGCTGGCGGAGATTAATGAGCGCGCAGCTTTCGCAGAAGGATTGACCGCCGCGAGGCCGATTAGCCCACCCTGGCCGCGCGGCAAGTTGGGCGCCGCCAAAAAAAAAAAGGGGCGGAAAAAGGCCGCCCCCAAGGGCTGGGCCGGCTGCGAGCTCCAATACCCTAAAATCCGATCACGTGGGGTCCACCGCCGTTCGTCGCCGTTCGTCTCCAGCAGGTCCAACGCGTCCAACGCCTGACCAACCCTCGCCGCATCCGTGCCTCCCTCCCTCTCGATCCCACGCTCCCCGGATCATCCCCATCCATCACGGCCGTCGTCCTCCGCCCACCCAACAAGTCCCGCGTTTCCCCCCTCTCGATCGCGACGAGCCTTTTGAGCGATCCCGGCTGGTCGGTATCCACACGGCCGAGGGTGCTCGGCGCTGCTGCACACTCCTAAGGCGCCACCCCCGGGCGCCACCCCGCAGGAAGACGATGCCTGACCTGACCAGCGACGGGCTGTGGGACGTGGTGAGCAACGAGGTGGCGTGCAATGTCGTTAGGATCGGTCCTGCGGGGCAGCAGGCCGGGGGGCGGGTAACGAGTCGGGGAAGGGCGTGCTCCGACGCGGCCGTGTTGCTGACGAAGTTGGCGTTGCGAGGCGGAGCGCCGACAATGTGAGCGTGGTTGTGATCGACCTCAGGAGGACCTTGTAGCTACGAGTTGAAGGAGAACTTGTTATGGTTTTTGCTTATTTATTTGTTTTTTATGTTTTTATTTTATTAGGTGAATTAGTCGATATTGGTTGTTGGGCGAGGTGTAAATGAGGAGGGGCTCCTTCCAAGAAATCCAGGTTGAGGAGTTGGTATATAGCAAGCGGCGGAGGTGAAAATGTTAATTGAGATTCCTCGAATTTTTCTTGAATTGTTTGAATGATAGATGACAATATAGTTCATGTCAAACTATACACGATCGTGTTTTTATAAAGTTGTTACGTAGAGAACTACTGTTTTAGTGATCACGGTAAGTTGGCGTCACGGAAGAAAGAAATATTTCAGGGACGGGAAGAAAGGCTAGAAAGAAGAACAAAAATGGTAACTGGTTTTTGCGGAGGGGCTAAAATCTAACAATCATGGTTGTGTGTTTTGATTATAACTCTTTTACCATTTCAACTACGTAATAATAATCATCAAACGTCACGGGTTTTTTTTAAAGCTTTATGAGCTCTAGCAATATCAGATTCGCCATTATATACCCTAAATTATATAAAGTCTTCGCCATTATATACCCTAAATTATAAAGTCTTCGAGCATGCGCTTAGATATTACCGAGTTTTTAAAATTTGTACTTACATACCCTCTAAAGTTTTTTAAACTTGTACTTAAATACCCTCAATTAAACAAATTGAGAGTATTTAAGCACAAATTTTAAAAACTTTAGGGTACATAAACCTAGTGAGGGTATATGAAGTGCGGCGGAGGAAAAACTACAGGGTATTTAAGTGTAGTAGTTAAGCCTTCTAGTAATAATACTCTACAAAAGAAATTTTCAAAATCGTCTCAACAGAATTTTTTTAGAAGAAATAGCCCTATTCACTTTTAATTATAAAAATCGATCCAATTTGAGTTAATTGCGATACTAATTTGTCGTGGTTTCGGTTGAGGCAATTTTGAAAATTTCATCATACTCTACAACATAATAATCAATTGGGACGTTAGGCTGAATGTCGTGTAGGGAAAAGTAGAGACGGACACGTCATGCGAGACTAGTGCGGTGGCACAGAAAAGAAAGGGTCAGGGGCGGGCAGAGGTAGGGCATGGGTTGGGTTGATTACTTAAGCACGCTTGACTGGAATTAGGAGGAACAACAACGGGTGGCAAAGACTATTAACGAGGCTAATCTCTGAATGGAGATTCGATGGTGACGTGTCATTAAACACCCTTGTCTTAGAAACTTTTTAGGTAGGGACCAGCTACAATGAGGCTACGTGTTACGTGTTGATTATTAAGGTAGGATAATTAGTCGTGACGATAAATATCATAAGGAACAGATTTGGATTGAAGATTAGTGAAGGCTAATATAACAGTATATAATAGTCAATCTGAATGCTGACGACTATCGATAATCCAGCACCGTGGAATCCATATACATGTAAACAGTCCACGATCCATACAGACCCCAAGTTATTTTCTGCCAGAAACTAATAGAATGAATCTAATTACCATTAGCCTCAGGATTTACCGCGGTTCGGTTCGACTTGGTTAGAATCGGTCAAAACCGATCGAACCAACCGTGTCTGTTCACACTTAATCATGTAGCCTATTTGGTAACTCACACACTAACCAAGATAATAAAACTAGCTTTTAAGGGCTTAAGATGTTTTTGGCAGACACCCGTACAAGACTGGACTACTTTTTTTTTTTTTCAAAAAAGAATCTCTTAACTAGGATATCTTTTAATCGGTCGAGATCTTAACCGGATTAGTGCAAAGTTGGCAAACTCGCTCTTTAGATTATCAAAGTAAGATCCAGTCGAGAAAAGATCATAAGAAAGCGGATGTGTGAAGCCATGAAGCCTAATCATAGCAGAGTCAATCTGACTGCTGAACACTATCAATTATTCACCACTATATGTGGGATTAATATAAATGAATCAATCAACAATCAACATGAGTGCTGCTATAGAACCCCACTAAATAAAAAAAAAGAAAAAAAAGTAAAAAGTAGAAAAAGACACACATGATAAACAGTAAACAACGATTCAAAGATACTGGAGGTAAGGCGTGACTCTGGCTTATGGGCTAAGCGAAGGGTTGGATAACGAGAGATTGCAAATTTAAAACAGGACGGTGGCCTTTTAGTATAAAAGAAAAGAAAGAACTAAGATGTAAAACTTTAGGATGTTGTCCAAATATATGCAAAAATACCACGACTTTTACCTAACTCCAGAGAAATACGAGTCCAATAAACTCTTGCACCTGATTGTTTCTTAAGAGTTCTTTTCCTTCAGTCTGGAGCGCTCTCTGCTTCCAGTAATCTTTATCGGTGCCAAATAAACTGAAACATGATGAGGTACTTAGAAAGCTAGTGTATAAACTTCATAAATAAGATTCTAAGCCCCGAATGTACGTAATCGATCTTTTGAGAAATATGCCACGAGAAAAAAGAATCGAAACAGGTGGTGCTAGTTTTGTTATCGAAAAAGTCGAGCTATGATTATGGTGAAATGTACCGCGGATAAAAGTTTACGCTTTACAAACAGATGTGTCGCGCCCCCCAGGATCCGAATGGGTTCAGACCCCAGGGTCGCGACAGGAGGAAAATAGTGTCATTGAAACAAAAATTGCGTGTTGGCATGAAGTACTGCATAATCAAGAGAAACCTAAGAATTTATGCCAAACATAGTCCAAGGTAATATGCCGCAGCGTTTCTCAGTCCACGGACCGTGGAGTGACCCAGGAACGGTCATTGATATTAGATGCCCCCTCAAAACATGCACAAGGATCACATAAGAGCGTGAGAATTGTTGGTTTACTGGTCAAAAGAAAATGCACAACCAAGTCTTTATATCAAAATGCTATATAAACTAATGTTTAGCCCATGGGATTAAGCTAAAATAGCACAACCAAGTCTTTATATCAAATTTTGGGGATGGGCTTTAGAAACCCCTTATCCTCCGTTCAGGTAACGGAAAGAATCCAAATAAGCCCAATTTTCTTGGAAATGAAAATATAAAAGTCCAATGAGGTTTCTAGGCGGGCAAAACCCCAATAAAATTGTCAACTTCAAAATTTACGATTTCATGAGGTAACCTATGATTTTTGTAAACTTTGGTTCATTTCGGATAAAAGTGAACTTATTAGGTGTACATAAAAATTTAAAATTTTCATGGGCTGTAACCTATGATTTTATGACAATTATGATTCCGTGTTGATCGAATGTAAATGAACTATATGTACATAAAAGAATGCAAATAAATTATGCGGAGATCAAAATTTGCGTTTTTCATGAGTTGTAACCTATGATTTTAAATTTTGGTTTGTTTTGAACAAAAGTAAAATAAACTGCATGTACATCAAAATTTGTCATTTTCATGAGCTATATAACTCACGATTTTTTCAAGTTTGATTTGTTTTGAACGTAAGTACCTAAATTATGTGTACATCAACAATCATGATTTTCATGAACTATTACCCACGATTTCATCAATTTTCATTTGAGTTGAACAAATACCTATGTATTATGTGTACGTTAAAATTTATGATTTTCAAGTGCTATAATCCATTATTTTTTTTGAATTATGTTTCGTTTCAAATGATGGTAAATAAGTTATGTGTACATGTATATTTGCAATTTTCATTAGATATAACCCATGAATTCTTTAATTTTGGACAATTTCGAACGAAGTAAAATTATTATGTGAACGTCAAAATTTACAATTTTCATTGACTATAACTTATGATTTTTGACAACTTTGGCTTGTTTCAAACAAATGTAAATAAATTATGTATAAATGAATATTGCAATTTTAATGGGCTATTATTCATGATTTTTGATAATTTTAGTTTGTTTTTAATGAATGTAAATAAATTATGTCTATATAAAAAATAATGGTTTTCATGAGCTATATCCCAATAAATTTTATTAATTTTGGTTCACTTCGAATGAAAGTAAACTTATTATGCATATACAAAATTGGCGGATTTCATGGGCTGTTAAGCCACAATTATTGATAATTTTGGTTCATTTTGAACCAATGTTAACAAATTATGTGTACATCAAAATTTGTGATTTTAATAAGCTATAACCCCATGACTTTTTCAATTTTGATTCGTTTTGAACAAAATTAACTGAATTATATTAACATCATAATCATGATTTTCATAAGCTATAACCCACGATTTTTGTGAATTTTGTTTGTTTTCAACAAATGTAAATATATTATGCATACGTCAAAATTTGACGTTTTCATAGGACATAATTAGGGGTGCAAAAAGATCCATACTTGAGGAAATATCTACCATTAGGATATGGATATGATTACTAAAATCTATAACTGATATGATTTGGTTGTGTAGATGGTTATGTACCGAAATGTCTGAGTATATATTTGTCATATTGTTGCAATAGTTTTAATCCATAGATTACTAGATTTGAGGTTAATTTTGATGATCAAGATATTTAATCTTATCTTCTTAGATATATTAACATAGTAATGAACCCTTTTGTATCAAATGAACTATATTTTTTTCAAAATTATTTACTCTTCTCATACCCTTTTTTGTATCCGCATGTATATCTGCTTATATATCCACATGCATATTCATATCCATATCTAAATTTTAGCGGATATTGATATGAATTTTTCTTATCAATGCATATTTGTATATGTATCCATATTCGTGATTGACAAGCGGATACGAATACAGTAAGTATATCTGAGCCGACTCCAGACGATATTGCACACCCAGCTATAATCCATGACTTTTGTTCAAAAACAAGTCTACAGAAACCACATTTGATTTTCAATTTATACATAAACCGCCTTTACACAGTTTTTTTGTGGCAACCAACAACATGTACTCATTTTGTAAATCAGCTTTTTTCTGTTTTTCTGCTATAATTATGAAATATCAAGTCGATATTAGAGAGATATCCTTAATGGATCTCAGATGACATCAATTATGGAAAAAAATAACTAAAAAGTGGGTCATGTTCATTGATTGCAACAAAAAGTGTGAGTCATAGCCAATAAAAAATCACAAATTTTGAAATACCCATAATAAATTTGATTTCGTTCAAAATAAATCAAAATTGTTGAAATTTGTGGGTTATAACTCATAAAAATCATTAAGTTTTTATGTATACATAATTTATTTACATTCATCAAAAGGAACCAAAAATGTCAAAAATAAAGGGTTATGACCTATAAAAATCGTAGATTTTTAAGTACACATAATTTATTTACATTTATTAAAATCGAACTAAAATTATAAAAAATCACGGGTATATTCCATGAAAATAGCAGTTTTATATCTACACATAATTTATTTATATCAATTCAAAACAAACTAAAATTAAAAAAATCATTGGCTGTAGCTTATGAAAATAGCAAATATTAATGTACATATAATTTATTTACATTTGTTTCAAACGAACCAAAATTGTTAAAATCCGTGGCTTAATAGTGTAGGCATCGAAAATTGCCTATAGGTCTCCACGAACGGCTCGACGCTAAGAAAAGACGATGAACGTCACTATCCAATTCACAGAAGCTTGATTGACGTCGACGAACGCCTAAAGTGGATCGACGAACTACGTGGAGTAACGGAGTTTCAGAATAATGAGGATATGAACTGATCGGAAGTCCCGCATCACTTACAAAAGGGGAAGTGCCGTATGTGTCCCGGTTTAATCCACAACAATCTAATCATCGGAGCTTATAAATCTCCTCGTCGGCTTTCCAACGCACTTTGAATCACTCAAATCCAAGTTCGGACGAAGAAATTACGGCGGAAACGGACAAGTGCGCGGAAAAGAGCGTCTCAGCCTGAGTTGAGACACCCCAAGGTGTCTCGGCCTCGCTGAGACACCCAGGGGTGTCTCCAGGCCTAAAAATAGGCCGTTGTGCAGTTTCAACCACCCGAACTCCCTTGGAGCCTATAAATACAGCCTCAGGCCCTCATTTTTTTGGATCTGGAATTTTGGAGATTAGGCGAAGCCCTGCCGGATTGAAGATCAAAAGTGCACGAATTTCAGAGAGGAGGAGGAGGAGAGATTGGATCTAGCTCGTCGGCATAAAGAAGAGGAGCTCGTCAGATCTGCAGTCCCCGGGTCCGTTCCTTAAGATTATCCCGTTGCGATAATCTTAAGAAGAGCAATTATCTCACCGTTGTCGAGATAAGCGCTACGGTTTCTTGATTCCTTCGTGAATCAACGAAACTCTGCCCGATTTTTCAGCAATCAGATCTGATCGACGGTGGTCCATGGATATCAACATCCCCGTCACAGGCCAAGATCCCACGCAAGCAGCGAGCGATAAACACCCGTTGCGTTTGTTTGAAGAGAGTTGTATTTTTTTATTTTTTTCATTATGTAAGAAAGTCTTATAGAAAGACTAATTTTACTTTGAATCTGTAATCGATAAACGTGTAATAGATTCAGCAATGAAAAAATCAATTTTCACCGCAAACAAATAGCCCATGAAAATCTTCAAATTTGATGTACACATAATAAATACACTTTCATTCGATACGAACCAAAATTGATAAAATTTATGTATTAAAGCTCAAGAAAATTGTTAATTTTGATGTGCCAAAAATTATATGCATTTGTTCCAAACAAACCAAAATTGTCAAAAATCATAGCTTATAGCGCATGAAAATCACAAACTTTTATGGACATTTACATTAGTTCAAAACAAACCGAAATCAATAAAAATAATAGATAGCTCATGAAAATCACGCATTTTAAAGTAAACATAATTAATTTATATTTGCCCAAAATGAAATAAAATTATCAAAAATCATGGATTATAGCCTATGAAAATCACAAGTTTTATGTTCACATAATAAATTTATATTTATTCAAAATGACCAAAATTGTTAAAAATAATGGGTTATAACCAATGAAAATCGCAAATTTCATGTACAGATAATAAATTTACTTTTGTTAGAAAAGATCCAATATTGAAAAATTTGTGGGTTATAGCTCATGAAAATCACAAACTTTGATGTACACATAATAAATTTATTTCCATTTGTAACAAACTAAATTGACAAATTCCGTTGGATATAGCCCATAAAATTACAAAATTTTTATACACATAATTTATTTACATTCTATCAAAATAAACCAAATTGTCAAAAATCGTTGATTGTACCCCACCATTAAAATCACAAATTCTTATGTATGCATAGTTCATTTATATTCAATCAAAACAAATAAAAAGTATCAAAATCATGGGTTATCGCCCATAAAAATCATAAACTTTGATGTACACATAATAAATTCCTTTCATTCAATACGAACCAATATTAGAAAAATTCGTGAGTTACAGCTCATGAAACTTGCGAATGCTCATGTTCCTACAATATTTGTTCCAAACGAACCAAAATTGTAAAAAATCGTGAGTGATAGCCCATAAAAATCACTAATTTTTATGTAAACACTGTTTATTTATATCCGTTCATAATGAACAAAAAATGACAAGTATCATGCATCACGAATTTTGAAGTTAACATATTTTATTTACAATGGTTCAAAAAGAACCTAAATTGTCAAAATCATGGTTTATATAGCCCATGAAAATTACAAATTTTGATATGCACATAATAGTTTACTTTCATTTGAAATGATCCAATATTGAAAAATGTATAGGTTATAGCTCATGAAAATCGCAATTTTTGATATGCCCATAATTATTTACTTCATTCCAAACAAACTAATACTGTAAAAAATTATGGCTTATAGCCCATGAAAATCGCAAATTTCATGTACACATAATAAATTTACTTTCGTTTGAAATGAATTAAAATTAACAAAAATCATAGCTTATAGCACATGAAAAACGCATATTTTGACGTACACATAATTTATTTTTACCTTTTTTTAAAATAAACTAAAATTAACTAAAATCGGGGGGTTATAGACCATGAAAATGGCAAATTTAGATGTAAGCATAATAAATTTATCGTAGTTCAAAATGAAGCAAAATTGTCAAAATTTTTTGGTTATAGCCCATAAAATTCATAAATTTTGAAATACCCATAATGAATTTATTTGTTCAAAATAAATGAAAATTGTCAAAAATCATGAGGTTATAGCCCATAAAAATAGCAAATTTTGATGTACACATAATAAATTTATTTTTGTTTAAATTTAATAAAAATAAAAAAAATTAAGGATTATATAGCTCATGAAAATGGCAAATTTAGATGTAGGCATAATAAATTTACATTCGTTTAAAACAAACCAAAATTGTCAGAATTTGTAGATTTAGCTAATGAAAATTGTGAATTTTGATGTTCACATAATTTATTTTACATTCCTTCAAAATAGACCAAAATTGTCAAAAGTCAAGGGCTATAGTGCAAGAAAATCATAATTTTTTATGTACACATAATTTATTTATATTCATCCGAAACAAAGCAAAATTGCCAAATTTTATTGGTTACAACCCATGAAAATCATAAATTTTTATGTACACATAACGTCTGTTCAAAACGAACCGAAATTGTCAACAATCATGAGTTATTAACCCTTGAAAATTGCTAAATTTAATGTACGCATTAGAAATTTACTTTCGTCTAAAACAAACCAAAATTGATAAATTTGTGGGATATAGCTCATGGAAATTGTGAATTTTGATACACATAATATATTTACATTGTTCAAAACAAACTAAAATTGTCAAATATCAAGGATTAAAGCCCATGAAAATTGTAAACTTTTGTACGCATAATTTATTTGCATTCATTCAAAATAAACCATAATTGTTAAAAATTATAGGTTATGAACCATGAAAATCCAAACTTTGATGTTCATCTAATAAATGTACTATCTTTCGAAATGATTCAAAACTTAAAAATTCGTGGGTCATATAGCTCACGAAAATCGCAAGTTAAAGCTCACAAAAATCGTGAATTTTCATGTTCTCATAATTTATTTACATTCATTCCAAACAAATCACAATTGTCAAAAATCATGAGTTATAGCCCAAGGGTCTATGTATTAAACGTTACAGGAAGTGTCTCCCATTTGGAGAATTGGGTTATTTATTCCAGAGTTTGGAACCAACAAACTAAGGGAGTCAAGACTTTTATACATTTGCGTAATATGATAATGTCATAATGCTTGGAATACCATGTCTTCGTTATTACAAAGACCTTAAAAATTAATTTCAGGTCTCTAAATCTTGGAGTCTGATTTAAAATTTCTTTTTTTTCCTGCCACTTCAGACGACATTCAAGCTGATGATTCGAAGTTTGACATAGGTCAAGAGAGATTATGAGCTGTGGCTTCCTTTCCCTATAAACAACCCTTTTTCCCTTTTCCACTAAGCCACACCAAACTTATGAGAATATTATTAAGATTGTAGTGGTTACAACTTACGAGTAACACTTGTTATGACTCAGTGGATACATCACAAGTTAAACAATGAGAGTGCTTCTTAGATGACACAATATATATATTAAAAAAAAGGAGATCCTCACCAGTCCATGTAGGTAAAAGTCGATGCATAATTCCCGCTTTGGTAGAAAGCCACGATGATGGAAATCATGAAACTTGACCCTATTGAGAAAAAACAGGTATCGATTGATGAACAATACACCCACGAAGAAAGGACTGTTGAAACTTACCCTCCATATAAAGGTAGAAAGTTTGAAGGACTCCAAGGGAAGTGGTATCCACTGTGAGCCCCAACAGTCTCCAAGACTCTTACACTCATCCATAACCATAGGCTGAATAGATGAGGTCCCCTAATGGCAGGACCAAAGATGGTGGCAAAGCCGAGGAACAATATTTCAGCGGGGTGAGCATACTCAGAAGTCAACCCAAAAGGAGTTGCGTATCTGCATATAATTCATTGTATAAGAGATATAGTAATAAATCCCTTGAACATCATAAGTGACCAATAGTGGAAATAACTTGCTCATGATGAACACTGTGGATGTGCTTGTACAACCACTTTGTATGCAGTATCCTATGTCCCCGGTAGAATATGAAATCTTCTATGATGGAATAGAAAGCTATTTGAAATAATATAACACTCCTACAAAAACATATGTAACAACCACTTCAAACAAAAGAAACAAGCTGGTCCTCTTTGTCTTGAGTTTACCCATTCCATCCTTGAGTTTACCTCTCTACGGTCCTGTGATTATATCATCAATAACTTCTTAAAGCATTTTAATTTTCCATACACAAAATAAAATGAGGGTACCATAAACTAGAAGATAAAGTGGAAGTCTTAGACCATGAATGAGGCTCAGCATATGATATCACATAAGAAAAAAAAAGCTATCTCAAAATATCCAGAGAAAAACATGGTATCAAACAGATGAAATGTTAACTGTGAAAACATAAAGTTGAAGGTGATTGAATTATGCACAGGAAACACCAGGAACAAGTTTAAGCATGGAAGAAGTGTATCAATTCCCAAGAAAGTTAAAAAAGAGCATCAGAAAGAATCCTAAGAAGAAAATAGAGAAACTAACTAGCATTGCATATTGACAAGGTCTGAAAACAATTTTGGTTCCAATATCAGGCATGCAACTTCTGATTTTCTTTTTTCAGTTTCAAAGGTATCAGGAGTTTGTCTGAGTTTTGTGTGTAATATACAATTTCCTGCATACTGTTTTTAGATACTTTTAGAACATACAAATTATTCAAGAGACTTAAGCTTACTGTTGTATGTACTGCTGTGGTTAATAAATTTTAAAGGCATTGAGCTGTCTTGAGTTGTTGTTAGAATTTAGGGGAAATTGCATTTAGCAGATGTCCACTGGGATTGTAATACAAAAATCACCTTATATGAGGAGAAGAAAAGTTGAAAAAGTCATAGAGCTAACGACACGGGGTACATTTTACATGACCATATACATATGTATTGTAGTCACAGTTTAGTTGGCTTCTATTGCAATATGAAATATTTTATATGGTAAGTAGTTGACGAATGTTTATCAAAAATTCACTAGCTATAGATAATGAATTATATGCAGTAAAAAGAGGCACAAGATAAGTAAATGGAAGTACTTGTTGAAGACTCATTTAACTTGAGATGAGATCCTCTAGTACATAATTAGAAGGGCACTTTTACTTCTCAAGCCAAAGGTTATAAGTATCAATATGAAACCCATGTTAACAGTGCTATCCTGCATGAAACATGGTATTTGTCCTCATTTTTACTCTATCATGAAGAGTTACCATTAAGAACTTTTTGAAATTTCAAGCAAGATAAGGTTCTCTACCACCTAAAAGCTTGCACATGGATGCTATTGGACTAACCCAAGAGGTAGCGCCCAGGCATTTAGAAGCCTATCTCTAAACCAATAAACCATTCAGGTCTCCGTGAGAACGTGAAAATTTTCCAATTAATAGACAGACAGTGGCAGCATAATAGAGTGGGTAATATTTTAGCGGAGACAAGTCTGTAAAACAATATGATAACAGAGTAGCTGAAAACAGTTTGGAGAGGTTCTGCAGGCAAACCTGAATTTTGTACTGGCTGAAAAGTCCTAATCTTTCGAAGCATACAGATGGAAGTCGATCCAGACAAGAAAAACACACTTTCATGAATTATGAAAGAGCCCAGGGTGGCCAATTGAAAATCACTAAAATTAGTTGTTAGGTACTGCAAGATGAGGAAAATAAATACATTGGCACCATCTAGCAGAATTTTCCGCTTCACACAGTCAAAAAGGAGTGAACGAAAAGTATGTGTAATTGTTATTATTGATACATCTAAATCACTATACACACATGGTAAGTGTATCATTTGAAATATTCCAACTGATTAGCAAGCTTGTTGACCATAGTGGTACCTATAACATGTCTCGCTCGAGCAAAACGTTGCATGCATTGCCCAAATGTTCATCATAAACAAAATAGATAAACAAAAACTTAACTACTTATTTCGAACCAACAATTAACCGCTTAACAATTTTTTACCAAAACAATTCTAGACCCAGTTAACTCTTCACCCTATTTCGTGAACTCGGGACAATATGGAAAATTAACATTATTTCGGTACAAATCGATCTTTGCACTCCCAAACCCTAATCCTTGAATCCCAGATGACAAAACCCGAAACAGGACGAATTTCTGTTCACCAGATCCCATGTGTGAGGTTTGGAAACTACACAGTGTCCGTGTCTTCTAAAGGAACAAAACGATTTCTCTTCTGAAATGGCGACCGCAGTTTAATAGCCTATAGAAATTTTTCATTCCTCAAAATTACCATGTAAGGGTCAATTGTTTATGCTCTCATATACAGCAAAACTAAGTGCAAATGAAATCCCCTTCAAATTAATAAAAATCAGTGCGCTCAACACAATGCAACTGGTTGCAAATTATGAAAATACACCCTAAAAAATATATCAGATCATAACTTAACCAACTCGAGATGATTATTATTTAGGAGAGATCTCTAAATAAAGGAGCCAAAAAATGGGGGGAAATGATAAAAATATATATATATAATAATCGACATCCTAGGGTTGTAATTGACGATTGAAAGCGATATACCTGCCATCTAGATTCAAGAAGAGAAGCCATCGGTTAGTAATGTTAAGCGTGGATTCGTGATTTTAAAGAAGAATAAGGAAATTAAAAAAAAAAAGAATTGTTAATTAAAAATTGAGGGGGGGAAATTGGAACGGGGGCTTGTGACAGACTATCAGCCCACGTGCTGTGCTGATCCGGACGAAGCATTTGAGCCTTATGGGTTTTATGGGCCGTTGGAAACTATTTGGGCTTTAGGCCCTGTAGTTTGGTCTTTACGGGCTTGGAGATTCTATTCGAATTAATATTGTCTTTTTTTTGTTAAAATGGAATTGATTTTGTCTTTTTTCTTTAATACGGTTTTTCATAAAAAAAAAAAAATCTTCTCTTGTTTCAGAATCTCTTTCTTTAGCCTCTCCTTCAATAGGTACGTTTAATTGTTGTATTCATTAGTTTTATTTGGTAATATATTTTGTATTTGATTCAATTATACACCGATAAATTAACATTTTTTTATAACAATTTCTCCTCTTGTTTCATAATCTCTTTCAATAGGTATGTCTCATTGTTGTCTTTAATGTTTTTCTTTAGTAATAGTGTGTATATTGATTCAATGGTGATATTTATCCTTTGCAAGATTAAAGATTACTGTAAATATAACTTGTATGCATAATTTCTTTACATTTTCTTTTTATTTATTGTTCATTAGTTTATTAAATATTTATGTGACAGTGGCTATTGCAATTTATCACTTGTCAATTAAAAAGTTTGATGTCAAGCATCTTATTCAAAATAAAATAAATTAAAGCATCATGTTTTCCGTGTTCATTTTGCTTCCTTCGCTTAAAGAAATAGAATTAGGTTGCGGCCGAAGAAATTGATTTTAATCACAGCTATACAATATGACAAGATCTTGAAATTTACATGGATATTCAAATACATAGTTTGAAGTATTTACAAATAAAAAAAATCATCAATAAATTCACTCCGAGCTCAAGATTTTTGAACACTGTAATTTGCACATACATGCACATCATCATATCGGGCATTACAAACTGCTTAAGATATTTTAAAACAAAGACTAAACCGTTGACTCTTTGGAAACAAACTATTAAGTTAGCTAAACCTTTGTTTATTTGCTATATTATAATATTTTGTTAAGGTTTTCAAACTTGCACCTTCATAATAGACGACCTTCACAGAGCTAAATATCTTCCACTTGTCCATCAAAAAATATATTCAAGGGCCAAGTATTATATACTAAAAAAAAGTGGAACAAAACTAGGATCACTCCGAAAGCAAATCACCGAATGATGTCACATTCGAATCCCTTTTTAATCCACGACAAAAGTATCTTTTAAAAAGTAAACACTTCTTGGCAAAAGTACTTAAACTTACTTAACCTTCAAGCTTTGTTACAGACTTCGAGCCCACTTACGCAAATAAAAACAATTTAATTTACAACTAATAATAGTGTACTTTTATTCTTTCTTAGTTCATTACGCATCAAGCATTTCACAAAATCGACATCATATAAGACTAATAAGAGTAACTCCACATGTATCCAAATACACGCATTCAGACTAAAAGGTTGAAAATTACGGACCAACCATCATAATTACAGTTATTAAGTGATATGCATGCTCCCTGATTTTAAATTTAAATTTCATAAGTGCTTGATTTTCATTTGACAAGCAGCCAATTAAGACTTAAAGAAAAGAAGAAACTCATAAAACCGTGTTATTTAAACACATGTATTGCAGGTGCATCTGACCTGACTCTTAAGTCGGTGACTTAACTTTCAATTGGGCTAAATTGCTAGATTAATATTTTTTTAAAATCCTTGTTACCGGTTTGGTATTTATTTTTCTAGTTCGGGCAACGTTATAGTGTTTTCTCGGAGCCAAATATGCAGTTAGACCCAAAACTTTGCTGCGGTGAAATCCCACATGATGTTATTAGTACTAGTTTATTAATGAGAAAAGTGCCAAAAAATTATTGATACATAGATATAAGGATAATAACTACGTCCAAACTTATGTAAGAACGTTAAGTCCACCACAAGGAAGTAAATATTGGGACAAATAAAGAGATAGCATGATATTACCTCTAAATATAGTAAAGACGAAACCTAGAAGGTCAAAATATGCAAAGAGGAAAGAGATTTCGCAACTACGATTTTTTGCAGGCCGCGAAAAAATAGGTCTAATTGCTGCACATTTGACTCAGAAAGAAATATCAGAACTGTCATCAGAACAAGAGGAAAATATCGAACTGGTGAAAAATACCAATCAGATAAAAGTGGTCCTTTGCATTGATATCGACTCTTCATGGCTCTTTTGCTTTTTGCACATAAAGCAGTGGCTCGGGCTCCTCTGTGATAAATTTTCTTTTCCAAAAGGTCCGTCTCGGCTTTCCACAGTCAGTTGCTTTGAGATTTTGTGCGTCACCTCGTACTTAGGAGTGAAATGACATTGTTGCCCTTGCTTGATGAGTAGAAGGTTAAAAGTTTTATCTTGTTTGCAAGGGCAATAATATCATTTGCTTGTGGTTACACGAGGCAACTTCATATGTTCATCGGCGCCGGCGACGTGAAGATGGATATTTAAGTATTACTCCCTCAAGTCTACAACAATTACTTATTACTCCCTTAAAAATCTATAAAATTTCCATATTAGTCCCTCAAGTCTTTGAAATCGCTCACTAGTCTCTCCATGACCAAAACACCTCTCAATTATGTTTCCACCACCAAAACCTATCTTTAAATAAAAAAAAGATCACTTGCCCTTTACCTTATACCTTATTTCACTTTAATATCTCATAAGTTTTTGACCTTGGATACCCAAAATCTATAATAATTTCATATTAGTCCCTCAAAGCTACAATAATTCCATATAATTTTTCTGACACTTTGTTAAGACAAAGTTTATATATTTTTAACTTTGGTATACAAAGTTTTACTTTTGACATTTTTATATGCCAAACTTGGGCTAGAGTATCAATGTTAAAAATATGTAAACTTCAACATAAAAGAACGAAATTTTTTGTAGTATGAAAGTTCAAATATTTGCAAATTGTGGGCTATCAAAATGTTTAAAAAAACTTTGAGTTATTAAAGATAAAATGTGGTTTTACAGAAGAGTATTCATCAATCAAAGTCAGTGGTACCGAGAAGAGGTTAAGGTATGAGGTACCTTCACCTAAGGTAGACCGGCGTACTCTATTGATTGCCTGAACAAATCAGGCAGTACATGTGTCACTATCCTATTTGTTGAGATGGTCATGGAATTTACTTGGCGAGAAAGTAAATCCATGTGTCTATACTTTATTAGTTTATGTGTGACGATATGATATGGTGTGAATCAAAATAACATGATATTAAGCAACATAGAAGAAGATAAAAAATGCAATAAAATAAACTAAAGTGTAACCCGCGCATAACTCCCTCATCTATATATTCAATCAGCTCATTTATTAGTGGTTATCCCATTTCAATTCTTAAGGGAAGAGTGCTAAATGCTAATAAATAGTCTACGCGGTTAAGTGCAAACTGAAGGTGTAGATGAGGGGGTTATATACAATTTATCTTAATCTAAGTTCATTATAAAATATAGCATTCCTCCGCATAAACGCCCTACTAAATTTGGCGCGCGCATTGCACGTGCCCCCCTCCTCGTCGCTAGTATTCCTAAAGCTGGGAACCGAAAACCCTAATTGTTTGTTTACTCATCTATTTAACCCGGCATCGACGAGCGGGAGCAAAAGTAAATATAGAAAGCCAGAGGCCCGAACGAGAAAAACCCCCCGGTCGTCGACAAGATCGAAACAAGACTCGATCCTCCTTCGATCGATCGATAGAAGCCCGCGGCTCGACTCAATCCGCGTCGCCGCTCTCTCTCTCTCTCTCCGTAAGCTAGAAAATCTCCTCGCTTTTCTTCCTGGATTCGATCGATCGTTTCCGGTTTTGATTCTTCGATCAGTTTAAATCTTGCGGGAACTTTTTTTCGTCCTAGGGTTTTGGTGGTGGTAACAAGATTGTGGGATTAATTAGGGGTTGAAAATAGACGAATTGCATCGGTTCTCGTATAGTTGGGCCTTTTCCAGGGTTTTGGTGGTGGTAACAAGATTGTGAGATTTGATGAACAGAAGTTAAATCTAGGGAAATTTTAGCCTTATTAGTTACTGAGTAAGTTTTCTAGTTACTTTATTATAGGATATCAAAACATATTTGCCTGTGGGATTCAGTGTGGTACAATGTAACTTTGTTTTCGATTAGTTTATGCTTATAACAAATGCTAACATCCCTCTTTTTTGTTGGGACCCGGACATGATTGTTGAAGTTTATGCTAATATGAAATTAGGGTGTTTCGTGCAAGAACGATGTTAGTGGGGTTTAAGCTTAATTTTATGGAAATCAGCAATATTTTATTTGCTTCTTATTATTTTAGGTGTTGTTTTCTTGGACCATGCATTTTCTTTTCAGAAGTTCAGCAGTGGAGGCTGATATTTCTGACGTGGTAATATTCATCTATAGTAACATGTTTCCATCCACAATCAATATGTCTTGACATTGGAAATAGATATACATTAACCTGAAACGGCTTATGAGTCCTAATCCACATCAGTGAATTCTTTTCTTCTGGTTTTAACCCCCAGGGGTATTGTAAGAATCAAGTTGCAAATACGTATTTTTTCTAAAATTTTTTAAGAAAAGAATCAAGTTAGCAAATATGTATATTCTAAAATTAAAAAAAAAAGTTTGCAAATATGCTCGAAGGGTGCTGTATGAATTGCTCTAGGTATCCTAGTTAGTATATCAAAGTTTTGTGCTTTTCCCAAAAGTCTATTTTACATTTTTTCCTGGATGAACTTATAGGAGAGAACCATGTAAAATATGTTTTTTGTTTAAGGCTTGTTGGTTTTTTTACTGAGTCCTCACGGTCCATTCTTAATCATGTATTAATTATTTGATTTTTCTGTGAGCAGTCAGATCGTGAATGTGATGGATCACTATTACTCAAAATCCTCTTACGGCGATCCTTATAGTGGAGTACTGGAGCTTTGTCTCAAAGACATCCTTTCTTGTATCAAACCCTCAGAACATGATCGATTGAGGCGCCTGTACACTATCGCTGAGATTACAACTCTCGTTCAATCTGTGCAAAGTTTGAAAGGTAACCTGCATTTTTTTAATAGGAATATGCGCTTAGTCCGTGCTATTTTACCATGAATTTTCACTGCTGTGATGTCAAATGTATGATTGATAGATGATATTTTATCTAGTTTTCTTGTTTTCTTAATGGAAAATTACGTTCAAAATCTTGGTGGATAATACATGCCAACTGAAGTACTCAAGCAGTGACGGAGCCAGAAATTTTATCTTGAAGGTTTTTGTTTTGTTTTGGGGGGAGGGGTTGTGCTATTTCTAAGATATATAAGTTGTTTCTTATTTATTTCATAAAAAGTTTTTTTTTGATATCCCTAAAATCTTTAATATTTTGAAATTGCTTCCCCAAAATCTCAAAATTGATATTAGGTTTTTCAATTCTTAAGTTATTTCAAAATTAGTCCCTCAAATCACTGACATTCTCATTAAGTCCCCCTATTCTCATGCTAGTTTGAAACAGCTCATGAGAATTGGGGTGCTAAATAGCAATTTCAATGATTCGAGGGACTAATTTTAAATAATTTAAAGAACGTAGAGGTACCCAATAGTAATTTCAATGATTATAGGACTAATTCATCAAGATTTAAGGCCTTGAGTGACTAATATGGACAAAGCCCATAGATGAAAAAGACGTCTTTTCGGGGTTGTTTTTTTTTTTTTTTTTTTTTTTTTTGGGGAGGGGGGGGAGCAGGGGGAGGCCACGCCAAACCATATAATGTGGCGCGCGCTCACTGTACTAAAGCCACATAGGATAGGTGGAGTACATTCTAAAGCAAACTAGTAGCAGTGCTTACAAGTGCAGATATGTATGTACATGCTACATATGCATGAATGCCTATATGCGTATAAAATTATGTAGCACAGCAATGATAAATGTAAAAAAATGGATAGACAATATTGCATATGCTTGTTTCTATATCCTAGAAGATTGCATTTATATAACTACTTTAGAGTACAATCAATAGGATAGTCGAGTCACATTTTTGGCTTTAGTCCAGTTGAGGCTGGGTTCTGTAGTGTAGATTCATTAATTTGGACACTTATTGTCATTCCTAAATGAAGAAATTGTAAGATTACAGAAACACTAGCTGTTTTATTTCTAGGGTATTTCAAGATATAATTATACAACACCTGGATCACATGGCCTTTGTGAAACTCTGTTTAGAAAAGAAAATACAGAATGTAAAAAAGGAAAGTTCTGTCTTTTACGAAAGTGTAACCTCGCTTCCAAAAATTAGGAAGAAAAGGAAACAAGGAACAAAATGATGTAACCTTGTTTTTCATAAAACTTGAGAATCTAGGTTTGTGGATATCAACTTTTGAAAAAAAAATCATGGCTAAGTGGTAAGCAAAGTCACTAAAGCATGTCTATGAGGACTAGCTGGTGATGTTTGATTCCATGATCGGGGGACAATTTCATTCCAAGTTGTTAATTCCATTTTTCTCATGTATAATATGTCCTTTGATAGAACTATAGTCTATAGCCTTGTTGTCACTGCTATTAATTTGTGTTTCATGATTTTAGAAATTTTGCAGCTTAATTTGTCTATCGCATTTCTCCTCTGATACAATGTGTAGTTCAATTTTCAAAAATTTGAGGTTATGATACATTTTACAATTAACAAAGATTATACTTTAAAACAGATGCTATTCGGATATCAGAAAATTTTGCATGAGTTTCTGTACCTTATTTCTTCTCTGATACGATGTGTAATTCAATGTTCAAACTTTTGGGCTTTGGTACATATTGTAACTAACAAAGATTATACTTATTCAGATGTTGTCATCAAGCCTTTTGGATCTTTTACTTCAAACCTATACACAAAATGGGGCGACTTGGATACATCAGTACAGCTATCACATTGTTTACCTAGCTCTGTTGCTAGAAAACGTAAGCTAAACGTGCTGCGGGATATAATGAAAATATTGCGGAAGAATGGTACTCTCTTTTGCTGCCTTTCTATTTCGACTTTATATTTATATTACTATGAAGTATATCTTGTAGAATATATTTAAATTAATAGTAACTTTCTTTTCTGCTTTGACATCTTGTTATAAGGTAATAAATATTAAATAAACGTAATCTTGATCAGTGCAAAAGGAATATAAGCTGGGCATCAAAATATTTTCCAATGCTGATGTTTGTCATCAATGCGCATCAAAATATTTTCCAATGCTGATGCTTATCATCAATATATACCATACAGCATCGCAGACAACTAAACCTTTGATCAGATTGAGCCATCAAGTATCTTAGTTAAGTCATGTTTTTCTAACAGTCCACTACAAGGCACTACGCAGCATTTGTTGCAACTAGGTCTGTTATAGTTGATAGTAGGATCCCAACTTCATCTATGAATAACTCAATATTGCTTTTAAAAGATGCTTCATTTCTTTCTCACATGTCCTTCCATTTGGTTGGAATTGAGTTCATTCCATGATCTGATTGCCCTAATTATCCTCTTATGAACTTACCTTGCTTTGCCGCTCTTTGTTGGCTATTTAGTACCTCTTTTTCTCCCATGACCACGGTTAACATCCATATTCCTGATTTTCCATTGTCCTTCCATTCTAAAGTATTCGCATATGAGCCCGGTTCTGCCAACTTGAACTCAAATGAGTGTCTTGCCAGCCTTCACTTTTCATACATATCTTAAATACTTGCTGTCATATGCTCATATTCCATGGTCTTCATATAGATGTTTATGCGCACTTTTGAGCCTCAGACTTGTTTAAGAGAACCTTGTGCTCATAGCATTAGCAAGCTTTGACAGAAGATAATCATTCCCTTCTGCAATCTAGTATGTGACCTCTTCCTGAAGCTTCATTTTAACTGGTCTTTATGGCTGCGATTATTTTTTCGCTATAAAGTTTCAATGTTTGCTCATGTGATATCAGCTGGCTTTTCTCAGCTAAGTGTTTGTCCATCCTCCTTGATCTAGTTCTTGTTTGTTGTGTCTTGTATTGTTGGAAGATATTTAATGTTGTAGGATATTTAATTTCAAGTATAATTTTCTATCTCAGGTGTTGCTCGCAATTTTACCTTAGTTCCAAGTGCAAGAGTTCCCCTTCTTAAATTTGAAAGCTACCGCCACAATGTTTCATGTGATCTCTCGGTTGATAACCATATGGGTTGGATGAAGTCCCGAATCCTCCTATGGTTATCAGAAATTGATGAGCGCTTACGTGATATGGTTTTATTGGTCCGTGCATTTGCATATGCCAACTCTCTTTATTCTTGTTTAGTAAATATCTCTCTGTGTTCTCATCTACAATATGTATTTTGTTTTATCAAGTGGTTTTTCTTGTGCAGACCAAAGAATGGGCAAAAGCACACGATATTAATGACCCAAAATCAGGAACACTAAACTCGTACTCACTCTGTTTACTGGTTATCTTCCTTTTTCAGGTGATCTCACCTTAATTCAGTACTTAATTTGCTAGTTTGCCTGTTTTCTAATTTCAGGTCATGTATTGATTACTAGTAATTCACTATTTCTGGATATTACACAAAGCTGCCTGAACTTTACCTGAAATCAATTACTGCCCTGAACAATAATCCACTAGGACAGAGTTCAGTATCTGTGGTTTTAATCAGTTAATGAAGTAGGGAAATTAAATCTGAATCATCAGGAGTTCTATGAAATTCTGGCAAGCGCTAATTTATGTGAAGTTCATACTCCACATGTTTGTGGTGGTTTTCAAGTTGTAGGTGGTAAACGATTGCGAGGTAAAGTTTAGGGTGGTTCTTGTAATTTACCATTTCTTTTCTTGGTAATATGTGATCCAGAAATATTTGTTTCTGATATGGTGTTTCTCATATCGTTGCAGACTTGTAAGCCGGCAATCCTACCACCTCTGAAGTATATCTATGGAGGGAACTTCTGCAACTTTACAGGTACCGCACCTGAAGTATATCTACCCGCCTGCGGCATTCTGCATTTACCGGATGCTTGCAACCTTTCATTGATTCAGTTTTTGAGTACCTGAGGAAGCTCCAAGTCTCCTCAATCCTGTGTGCAAGTAACATAGCGTACTGTTATTTCTGTTTCCTTTAGGTACATGGTCCAGTATTGAAAGTGAGGTAGAAGGTGAATGTGCTGCTAACATAGCAAGGTTCAAGTCTTTTAGACAGAGAAATCAAAGCACCATGAGTGAACTTTTCGACTCTTTCTTTGATAAGGTATAACATTAAGCGCCCTGTGAACCTTACTTTCTACCTGAAGCATACACACAGACATCACACAAGTAAAACAAAATTGATCTTATTTTTATATCTCTGCGAATTGGTGTATTGTCTTAACATTAAGGAGTTTCTACTTGTGCAATAGAATCTCCTTGCATTATCATGCATTCATCCTACTAAGAGAAGGCAGTACTGCCTTTTGTCATATCACACATTTTAAATATGTGATATAATAGTTGGAGCAAGGAGTATAATATCCAGATGCTCTACATGCAGTACCGTGAGATCGGGAGACTATCTTCTGAATATGTCATCAGCACATATACAGGTCAATTGGAAAGCATTGAAAGCAATCCCGGATGGATGAAGAAACCCTATCAACTAATTGTAAGACCTTTTCTCAAGAGACTGTTATTGAGTAATTGTCAAATATGTGTAGCTTACTCTTCTTCTTTTTTTCCTTCTCTCCTCAGATAGAAGATCCTTTTGAGAGACCAGATAATGCTGCTAGGGCTGTTGGTCCGAGAGAGCTGAGCATGATATCAGAAGCATTCATGAGTACTTCTCAAATGCTTTCTTCCTATTCTCTAATCCCAGATAGAAATGCTTTGCTTTCCAATTTAGTTAGGCGTGGGATTAGGCCACAGCTTAAGTTTGGAACACAGAGCAACCATAGTTCCCAATCAAGTCATGAGACACCGTGCTATGCAATTTCTGCTTATGCGACTGATGATGATCCAGTAGACAAGAAGTCTAGTAAAAGTTCACGGGTTGAGGTTGGAACACAGAACCATCATATTTTCAAATCAAAGCAAGAGAAACCTCCCAACAAGTCCAGCGAAAGTTCACGGCCTAATGCTGGAACACACAGCCATTATACCCCTGAAGGAAATCAGGATAAGTCACGAGTTGCATTTACTGGCTTTGCAGTTGGGCATTCGATCAATGGTCTTAACCACAAGAAACCTAGTACAGAATTGCAGAGCCATTATGGGAAATCGCAAAGTTCATCTTCTGCTCGTGCTATCAATTCTCTGGACAATCAGAGATCAAAATTTGCTTCTATCAATTCTCTGGACAATCAGAGATCAAAATTTGCTTCGGAGAGTAAGGTTAGACCACAAAGCAAATTTACTGCAGAAGGCCATAGAGAAATACCGCAAGTTGCGTTTATTGGTTATGCTGCTGCTTCACCTCCCGTTGTCAATAGAGAGAGGCAAGGGCATGGTAATGCTCAGGTTCAGCAAGTGTGGAAGCCCAGGAATCAAAACAGATGATTTATCACCCAGTAGTGCTTGTTATTTTTTGTTGCTAAGTTTTTGTGTGGTACAAAAGTTTGAAATTCTGGATGATTTAGTCACCTGGATTTGGTTTCAAGATGTATCCCATCTTGAAATTTGCTTTATTTCTTGTTTTATTGCCCTTGTGGTTGCCTTCTTTGGTTGTAGCCTCGTGGTGAACCTAAAGGAATGGGCTGATTGCAGTCTTTGTTTTGTAAAAATGTGGTTTGGAATTCTGGCGCAACGCAGGTTAGTAAGCGTAAATTTATCAAGGATTACACATCACTTTTTTTTAAAAAAAAGGTAAAACAAAGTTTACCAGTGTAGTTGCACACAAACTATTCCGTCACGGCTGTATTGGAACTGTAGCACAAATAGCTATGGAAGTATACATCAATGCAGCTATATCATCACTCGTCTGTAAATAAGGAGCCAAATCAGTTAATTGGTTCGATCCATTGCTTTTTGCATAAATATTTGGCGTCACCATGAAACAAAATGACCATCGCAAAGATTCAGAAATCCATGAAAGTATTCATACAAATACTCTGCTTGAAAGAATTTAAGCAAAAGTGAACCTGAATTTACGAGCAAATAAACATCAGCTTATGCTTGCTGCCTATTTGAAAAAGCGTTCATACGCAACTCAGTCCAATTTCACTTGCAATAATTTCTGCAAACTGAAAGTAATTCAAGCAGAAGAACTATCGTACATATATGCTACCATTGGTCATTTATAATGAGGAATCAATCAAGAAACGTGGAAATTCCAAACCAAAAGTTCAAACATCATCATTATCGTGAACAATATGCTCCACATAATTTTCAACCCTAAGTCATTCACAATTGTCAAGGAACAACTAATACATCTACCATTGAAAATCTCCATGCATAACCTAAACACACATAAATGATAGTCAGCAACTGAAGAAACAAAAAAAACTCAAATTTCAACAAATTTGCACAGCATTCATAAATGTTATGGAAGCTGAAGAAACAAATGCACAAATCCAGTAATAGTGGCAGCTTGTGGATACAATATTATTTTGAACCAAATAACTACAGATGTAGCCAGGTCCCAATCCATCTCATGTCAGAAACTAAAATGTAAAATCATTCACTAAGTTGCAATAAGAAGTATTCTTATTCCTTCTTCCCAATACCATGAGACATGTTGTAGATCCCGCGTCCCTGCTCATCAAAACAGCAGAGCAGACCACATTAGGATATTAATATAAATTATACATAGAGATTATTTTCAATAATTCCAAAATTTCACCCATTTGGCATTGGCAATAGCGTCCGCAAGTTTAAATTTGTACAAAAGGTGTCCCGAAACTTTTTAGTGGAGACTTAACATTGCTAACTTAACGGTAGAGATGTGAAATGACATTTTTAAATAGAAGAGAAAGAAAAGGATTCGAAGGTATTCTACAAAACAAGGGCAAGAATATCCAAAATCACTAACATGAAAGTCGCATCATTAATTCTCACGCAATATCTAACAGGATATCATTTTGGGAAATTAAGGCTCTGTTTGGTTTGGAAGAATGTGAAAGAAAAGAAAAAGACAGGAAAAAGAAAAAGAAATAAATAAGATTCTTTTTCATGTTTGGTTAGGAAGAAAATTGTAAAAAATAATGAAGGAAAATAATATTAGTTATAAGATAGAGAGAACAAGTAACTTCTATTATTATGTTAATCTATTCAATAAATTCTTTGTAAACATACTCTTAAATTGAAAAAATTTCTTGATGAGGTCAGCATATAAAACCATGTATGCATGCTACTAGTTTTTTGTATAGGAACATAATTTAAAGAGTCATATTGCAGTAACAATTTTAAATTACTGCAAACTGTCCAAAAATTAGATGTTGACAATACATATAAGTGCACGTAATTAAAACAGTCAATATATTTTGAAATATTTCAAATTATCATCTCCTTTATACATTTAACTCTCTGGATGATTAATTTTTGGTTAATTTCCTAGAACTCCCTGAACTAAGAAGTTATATGCAATATGGCTCAAGTTCAGGGGTTTTTTGGAATTAAAATAGCTCCAGCGGATTATCTGCAAAACCACCAAAGTTCAGGGGTTAATGCGAAATCAATCTTTTCCCCCTAATTGGGCCTAAACAACGGCTCATTTATTTTTAATTCTTCACATGGGCCCTACATAAACTAATGAGACTTTTGCTTGAGTGGGGTCCACAAAACAAGAGGAGTTTAGTGTGGTCGGGAATGAGGCAGCCTCGAGGAGCAGCCCGACACTTTTTTCCTTCACTTTCACTTGGTTGGGCTGAAGGAATCGTAAGAGAAAATTATAGTAGTTCTTTTTCTCTCCATTTTCCTGCATTCATTTTCATTTTATCTTTCCTCCAAACCAAACAACATAATCTCTTTTTCTTTTTATTTTCTTTTCCTTCATTTTCATTCAAACCAAACACAACCTAAAACTTTAGGGCACCAAAGACAAAGATGGGTAAAATCAAGTTATTAACACGCAACCCGCACAATGCCATGACATTAGTATGAAAACAACCAAAAAATTGTTTACCCATTTGGTTTAAGAGTACATCATATATCTAACCACTTGAACAAAAATATAGCAAGTAACCACAAAATATAGAAACTTACACCATACCAAACAGTTGATATACATAATAATACTTAAACATAGTGGGTGGGTTTAAAAATAATGATTCTGAAAGTGGGTGGATTTAAAAATAAATGGGTGCAAACTTTGGGTTTATAGGTAATGAAAACCTTTTTGAGGGTGTAAGAGTTTCAAAATAAATGAGACAAAATTTTAAATTTATAGGTTAAAAATCCTTCTATGACCCCATGCCATTAGTGTGATAAAAGCCAAACAAATTGTTTAACCATTTGGTTCAAAAAATTCATTGTATACCTAACAATTAGAACAAATATATAGAAAATTATAACAAGTATATAGAAAATAATACTAAAATATATTAACATACATTGTGTGCCAAAGTGTTGAAAATACAAAGTGCGTTTAAAACTAATTTGAAGGAGTAATTTACGTCTATGCGTGTCTTCGGAAGTAGATGGGTATGAAAAATAAATGGAGGTATAACTTTGGGTTTACGGGAAAACCCCTTCTGGGGATGGGCGAGTTTAAAAAAAATGGGGTAAAAATTAAGGTTTATAACCTAAAAAAATCTAAATTTTGCGATGTTGCTACATTAGTTTGGGGGAGAGAGAGAAAGAGTACGTCTACGAATGATTTTGGAGGTGGATGACTATAAAAAATAAACGGAGGTACAACTTTGGGTTTATGGGAAAACCCTTCTAAAAATGGGTGAGTTTAAAAAAAAATGGGGTAAAACTTAAGGTTTATAAGCAAAAAAATCTAGAGTTTGCGTGTTTTTTTAGGTGGTGGTGGTTGGGGAAGGGGGGTTGGGGGGGGTT
>NC_033795.1:1288278-1301706 GCF_001876935.1 Asparagus officinalis | reverse complement strand
CGCAAGTAACAAGAAAATATCACAACATGCACTATACAGTAGACTGCTAGAATATAAAATGGGTTTAAAAATAATTTGGTCGATTATGTTGGGTCAAAGACTGAATAGCAAGTGTGTGGGTTAAAAAATAGACGGGGAAATTTTTTGGATTTATAAGCAAAAAACCTTTTTGGAAGTAGGCAAGTCTAAAATAAATTGGAGTAAAACTCTAGGTGGAGTATTTTGGGGACTAAAAAGCACTTAAATAGCCTATCTCTTTTTATTGACATTTAAATAGCCTACAGTTTTACATGACTTTGCACTTATATACCCTATCCTTTTTTCTTGATATTTAAATACCCAATAGTTTACATGAATTTACACTTAAATACCCTACATTTTTTCTTGGCATTTAAAAACCCCATTATTTTTAAAATAGCATTTTGCTACCTTCTTTGATTAAATGTTGAAATATTCTTTTAAAAGTTTCAATGTGATATGCACATCATGAAAACTGGTTAATTATGACCCTAAAGTTGGTTAAATCAAACTAAAAACTGATTTAGAGTGAAACTTTAGTGGGAGTAAATAAGATTGAAAATGAGTTTTTTTGTTGAGAATAAATGGGATAAAATTTTGGATTTATAGGAGAAAAACACATCCATTACACGATGACGGACACTTGTGTGAAAAAGAAAACAAATAATGGTTTAAGTATTTTATTTAAATACACTGTATACTAAACCACTTAGAAAAGAAATATAGAAAGTCAAAGCAGAATATAATAACTAATGTTGTTTACCAAACTCGTCAAATACAAAATGAGTGTAGACACAACTCATTTGAGTATTTTAAATCTAACAACAATTTGGAAAGTGGGTGAGTGGGTAAATAGAGGAAAAGCTTTGGGATTATAGACAAAAGACCAATTATATCGTACCTCATTATATTATTATATTATTTTTAAGTTGATAAAAACGTTGGGCTAAAAGTTAGTTTGGAAGTTGCAGCAAAGTTGATGAGCATTTTGGGCTAAAAGTGAGTTTAAAATATTATTATATTATTATATTATTATATTATAATAGAGGAAAAGTTTTGGGTTTATAGGCAAAAGACTTATTATATCATACCTCATTATATTATTATATTATCTCTGTTCATAGCATTTTGGGCTAAAATATTATTTTCATAGTTTGAAAGTTGATGGGCTTAAAAATAATTTGGTTTACAATTTCGGATTTATGTGCAAATACCTTATTTATACCACCTCTACCCACTACAATATAAAGCTAAGCCTGTTGGGATGCCTGTAGCTATGAACACTATCTACAGTGGAAACACAGTAGGTTTAGATTGTTTAGAATATAGTATAATATAAAATGAAAACAATGCATACAGAAATTATAACTAAACAAAAGGAAAAAAGAAAAGAAAAGAAAAGGACAAACAGAGATCTTACAATGAGGAACAAGGTGGATCCTGCCAGTGCAAGGGGGATAGCCACAGATGTTATCCTATCAAAACGTCCTTTCAGGTATGTATGCTTATGGGTGTTCTGAAAAATCTGCTGATACTGCTGAAGCTTCTCCCTGGGCCTGAAAGGTTGTTCAGTGACTTCAGTCATCCTGCAACATAATAAACATAAACACTTCAGATAAAATTCCAACTTCCAAAAAAAGGAGAAAATGGCATGTGATCCCAGAGCTTCCAAATAACAAGACAACATTCACATCTATTAGATATCTTTTAGCTAATGCCATGAATATGGACATACACTTGGTAAGACATCAAACAGACAGAGAACCTAAACGCTTGGAAACTAACTTGCAACAACTATCCTTTATTTGTTGTCAATAGAACTAGATTTTATTTAGTTGTTATGAAAGCATATTGTAAGTCATTAGTGTAGAATGTGAAAAAACAACTACCCAGTCCTGACAAGATTCATACATGCAGATAAACCAGCACCACTCAGATTAGAAAATTGATTTGGAGCAACTAGTGATGCACCCTTTAGAGTCACAGTAGCCAGCGTAAAAAGTTCAAATTCAGAGACATCGTGAACCCAAGATATTCATGTGACGGATGTTACAGAGCATCATTAAAAACCTATAAACATGCAAAAGAGAAATATATAATATATTACCTACAAGGGGATAGGTAAATGCTGAATTCCTATAACAAGGGGAAAGGGATAACTATTTATACAAGAACGAACAAAGAATGATTATGAAATTGTCAATATTCAATTAACTGCTTAAGCTATGACAAAACGTGAATAGAACAAACAAAAAGGTGCTAAGAAAGCTGAGAACGTAAAAAAAGTAGTATGCCAATAAAGAATACCATTACGCATGCTCCCTCCATAAACTTTTAACTCTAAAGGTATCTAGCAGTTTACATTCGAAATAGGATCTGCTGACTAACAGTAATATCCAACCCTTACATGTGAGAGGAATACCATCATTTCTGTGATGGAATAGCTGGAATCAACTTATCACCATAAATGCAATTTGGTATCGTCTAACAAACTGGAACTCACTATAAAAAAAATTAAAATTTCAATGATATCACACGCCTTTTTAGGATTATTCAACCTCCAGATACGTCTAAACAAACCAAAAATAATGAACTGGAATTTGATAGCTTAGACTACAAGTAAAACAACGTCACTTAGATATGTACTTATGTGGTTTTTCAAATTTACAATTTCAAAACAGCCAGTCCGCCTGAACTTCCAAATATAAGTAACCAGTAAACCATTACATATTCAAACCAATCAACTGTGCACATTGAAATTATCCTGTGAAAAGCACAATTAAGCTTACAATATCCAGTTACAAATGGATGGTCAATGCATGCAGAAAACATGCAAAGTTCCTTACGAGGGAAAAAATATAGACTAAAACAAATGAAGAGATGGTGGGAAATAGAAACAAAAAGTCGCAAATTTTTTGTAGATGTGGGCACTGCTTTGCCAAAAGATCATAAATCAATAACTATTACTATCATAAAAAAATCAAGATCTTTTTTTTTTTTTTTTTTTTTTTTGGGTGGGGGGGGGGGGGGGGATCAAGATGTTTTTTTAAATGATCACAGACCATATACGATTTGTGGACCAATTTAGACTACAACCTAGAAGCAAAACCTGGTAACCCTAGTAAAATTTCGCCTATGTTTTAAATTCAAAATGGAACGAATTTGAATATAAATCTATACCTACTTTTTCAACAAAAACTAATTTATCAATGAAAGTGCTCAATTGAAACAACTCGAATATAAATCTACAAACTTTTCGGAAATAGCAACAACCTTAAGAGATTTGAAACACAAAAAATACAATCAACCTCCAAGACTCGACTATTCAAGCGCAAACCCTAGATTTCTCCAACAGATATCGCAGATCGCGAAATAATCTCATACCAAACCCTAATTACTCAGATATAATATACTATTGAGATCGTCTAATCAGATCGTAAGACAATTAGATACAACTATTGAGATCGTCTAATCAGATCGTAAGACAATTAGATACAGATGTAATATTTCAATCGGTCAATTTTTTAGGGGAAAACCTAGATCCGAAATTACGATATGTGCATTTAGAATTTAGATCGAAAATTTTGACTGAATTTTATCGAAAGATTTGAGATTGGGATTCACCTGAGAGAGAGATTGTTATCGCGGGAAGTGGCGGCGATCGAGAGAGAAGGTGAACGAGAAATGAATAATGAGCAAGAGCTCAGGAGGATAATATAGATTATTTTATGCCGATAAAGCCCTGACAATTCGTAATTTATTGAGCAATTTTATTTGTAAACTAATTTTGCATATCTACCCCTACGTAAATTTCTTTTGTATCTGTCATTTTAATTATTTTTTTCCAATAAAAAAACTAAATCAAATACAGAGATTTATATTGGGCATGGGCTTTTATCCATAGTTAGAGTAAAACGTGTAGAAACCTTGTTTTTTGTTCTTTGTACGATCGTTTTTAACACATAATATTATATTTTTCGCCATACTGAATAAAAACATCTGGGGCTTCATAGATGAACAACTATGCTAACTATAAAAGCTATGAGTATCATATTGACCAACTCTCCATTCATTTCAAAAATATAAAATATAATATTTTTTACTGTTCAATTCAACATGTTTAGCACCGAGTTTCCTCCCCGTTCCAATATACAAATTATCAAATAAATCAAAAATTTGTCATTGTTCACTTATATTATGTTATGATGATACACATCTGAAGAACATATCCCAAAAAACCCATGTTTTAGAACCTTTCCAGTTGTGATCTATAAAGAAGCAGCTGATGACTTTTGAAACTCAAAATGGTTTTGGAGAACTTTCTTCTTGCCTACTGTCAATCTAGCCACACGCTTAAGAGCAATGCAGTAACTCAGATGAAATAATTGGTAGCTTTATTTTATTTTCCCCCAAAAAAAAGCTACCAAAATACACAAACATCCAACTTCGCCAAAAAGAAAAGACTTCTTCAATCAAAAAGGAGCACAAATACTAGTATTAGCAAGCCAAATAGGCTAATTAATACATGAGAAAGGCGAATAAACTTTACTACACCCAGGATGATGAAAACATACATACAAAGATGTCTACCACCTACGCAATCAGTTAGATATAATTAACTTGAAGCCAAATCAAGAAACAATCTAAATAATTAATCGCCTATACCTGTGTACAAAATATCACCCGAATTGTTAAAAAAAAAAAAGATCACCGACACAGCCCATTGTATATCACAATCTACTGAAACAATTAATCATTTCTTTTTTCCTTCTCTTTTTTATTTCCCCCTTTTATTCAGTTTCAATGCAACCTTTGCTTCTGGCATGTCAAAATTTTCCTGTTTGCATATGGACCTTCAGCTGTGTCTCTGAGGTCTGACCTCCATCCCATGGCCTCTGTGATTTCTTTGATATCTTCAAGGATAGATTTTGTATCACGTATGTAAGCTAATCCTCCAGGTCTTAGTATCCGATCCATCTCCAGCAAGATCGATGTGATGTTGCACCTGACATTGGTATGGAGGGAATTTCCAGGTAAATTATGAGTTCTTCTCATAAACAGAAAATAAAAAATTCAGCTATGTTGAATACTTGAGTAAAATTCAGTGAATTGGTTTATAGTATTTTGCAGCAGCCATTTTCAAATGACTCCCATCTATTTATAGGTGACTGCTCCTTGATAAGGACCAACCCTTCAATTGTCTAGAGAAAATATTTGGAGCTATCAATGACATGGATCACTTATTTGACAGTTTAATCTTCAGTCAACAAATAGATTACAGCAAGTCTAAGAGGACAGCCACCAACTATATGGTCCATTTTCTAATGCCCTTAATAGGTGTCAATATATTTGTTGCTGACTTGCTGCATAAGCAAGAATATGACAAGATCTATGCTATGATTTCGACAATCAGATTTGCTGTGGGAAGAGTATATCACCTTTTTTGTTCTTTGGAGAAGAGGCCAGATGCATGCAAAAAGTCATAGGTCCGAGGATATGTATCAAATGGCTCGCACCTGTAAGGAAAGAATAGGGAAGAATCAGGCATCTTAAAATGAAGAAACTTTATATGATCGTAGGAAGGCATATTAATAAAGAAGAGAGAATTCTATCCTGGGGTGTTCTGACATGTTACAGCCTTGGAGTGAAGAATAGAGAATCGGAAAGGTATTTATTGTATCTATATACTTTCTTTGCTGTAGGATAAAATTCAAAAGAATGGTTGTCATGTTAATAATTGATTACTGTACATGAGTCATGGAACTGCCTGAACTGAGGCACCATTTGTTACTTGATGTAGCAAGACAATCAAACTGCATCTTAATATCTTTGATTTCTCAACATAGAAAGACCAAAAAACAACATTAGTTTTCAAGAACATAAAGTCGCAAGGGAATACCAGTCATGCATCACTCCTATGAGACCACGATCATATATTACGGGCAGGGTGTTGCGTCCGCTAACTGGGACAACATTCATCACCCAGCTATTCATTTGCTGATCATTGATTGCAGCTGCAAACCTGCAATCAGTATTGATAAACATGAAAGAAAAGTTATCCAGCAATGTAAGGAATAAAAAAATGAGGAGAAAAAACACATATTACAAAAAAAACAAATAAACAATCAAAACTATTCACTTATTCACCAGTTTTTTTAATTCCACTCCAGGTACCCTTTCCATAATGCCTACTTGCTTAGATCCAAAGTCATAAATGGTACAGTTGGAGTTTTTACTTCCCGTAATCTTGTTCAAAACTTACCATGATAATTTGAAACTATAAAGTTAACCTATTAACTTGATATTGACTGGAATAGAGAATAATTAAATAATATCTACAATTGGCTGTGTGGATAACAAATTTAAATTTGGGAGCACTTTGTTACCTTGCTTTATTCTAAAGATTTAATGTAAACAATTTCTGTAAGCATAATACAACAGGAAAATACAGAAAATCCAAGTCTGGCTTGTTTTGTTTGCTCCTGCATCTTTTAGACTTTTACAATCTGGTAGTTCAATTTATTTACTCGCTTTTATTTTTGGTAGATTTATTCCTATATCAGGTTTTACAAGTTCCTAGAGTAAGTAAGCATTAAGCCAACAGGAAAATTACAAGAAATTAAACGAGAAGGAAATTTACCCTCCAAAACCAGCCCTCATATCCATAATATTCCGCAATTTCAACGTTTTCCAACGATAAACACGTATATAACCTTGAACAGTGTCATTCCAATATTTTTCTTCTGCCTTGAAGAGTTCATTTTTAACCATATAAGCATCCATCTCCACATTCTGGAGCCTCTTTGGAGGCTCATGCAGACGAGCAGGCCAGTCTGTAATATTTGCTCCATACCCATTCTCAGGAAGGCGACTGATGCATGGTTTCAGATTAACATACCTAAATAAAGAAGCAATCCTTAGGAACTAGGTAAAAGACTTGAAGAAATTTTCGTAAATGCAGAGTCACCTTTTTCTATCACATCATACCTTAACCAAAAAAATACAATTATAAACAAGGAATAACATCCTTTAGTGAAAGTTGTTTGGAATAATAACCACTTCGGAGATCTTTTTCTTTTACATTACAATATAAAATAAACTGCGTCTAAAATTACCACACACTGTTTGGGTCATCCTCAACATCGCAAAGTGGTGGTTGGATTCCTGAGTCACGATTGGAATAGCATGAATTGTTCAAAGGCTTCCTCCATATTGCAATATAGCCTTCTTTCCTTACAAGCTCCCAACACATTCGAGTTGTAAGGTCTTCCATCTCTAAATATGTAAACACGTGTAAGCAATAATCATAGAAAAACAAGCAGGAAGAAAAAAAATTCATCCAGAGTGAAAGAGTCAGCAAAGACAACTTCTGAATAAACTGCAAGACACTTGAAATCCATGCTTGGATATAGAATGCATCATGGTTATGCAATAAAACATTATTCGGCTGGATTTAGTTGAAGTGCCAAAGGCGTCAAGCAATTTGCCTCCTAATGAAAACACGACTGCATAGAGTGAATGATTTACAGAAAATACAATAAAAAAGAGAAGTCAGGGGACTGCCTTGCATCTATATCTATTCAGGGAAACTTCACGTACTAGCTATTACCAAATAGCAACTCGCACCAAATATTAGTAAATGATACCAAAGTCTTAGAATGTACTTTATTATGACTTAAGAGAACATACCTCTCCATGCTTCTTGTTGAAGCTCTTCGTGTTTGTAAACTGGCTGTGCAGCCCAAGCAAAGTAACCTCCAGCTCTGAGCATTCTATTGAGCTCAAGAAGCAGAATTCCATCTTCACAAAGAAAATTTTGGTCAGTACCATAAACCCAGGAAAGTTTTAGTGGTTTTTGTTTATTACACCTTAAGCCATCTTAGTGATTAATGACATTAAATCCTAAGATCCTGGAGCCTCATGCTTTCTCAAGGAGCCTTTAACAATGTATATATAGGATCAAACAAATCGAGCATGAGAAAATAAGACATTTCGTCATTTGTAAACAATTTTTGGGGGGATGAAATTTGTGCCAATCAGCACAAAGTACAACCACCTGTTGTGGAAGGCTGCATAATACACATGTGATGGTGCAATGGATAAAGAAGAAGTTCAACACAGACTTTGGCGTGAACCTAAGGCATTTATCACACAATTCTTGACATCAAAATAGCTTTTGCTTGTTAAACCAATCTATACAGCTGAATACACAATACAGAAAGAGCTTGCAATGTCTTCATCTATTAAATGAAATCTAAAAGGATTCAAAGGAAACAGACAGAGGAAAAGTTCTACAGCATAAATCAGATATAACAATAGTTAGGGTCTGCGCTGAACTTCTTCTTAAGTTCAAATTAGCGTGAAATGGACCATCAGCAACTGATTGCTGATGGTATATTCCAAAATCCAAATATTAAGCAACCAAGATAGAACAATATTGGCAAAAATGCAGTATACTATAATAATTTATCATTAAAATATTAAGTAGTAAACTACCATCACGGGTCCAATTTATTCGACACCTGGAGCAATGAATCAGGTCAAATGCCTGACTTGGATACAATAACCGATGTGTTGCAAAAGCTGCTACCATTGCAGGCACACCACGTTCCAAAGCAAATTGAATCTGGTTCTCATGAACATCTTTTGGGGCTACTGACAAGGTGAGTACATTCCTTGAAAGTAGAAAAGCACCAAAACTTGCTACCCCACATCCAACATCCAGTGCAACTCTAGTATGTTTACCAAATGCAATATCCGGAATCATCTGCATGGACAGAACGAATAACATATATAGCAACCCAGTTTGCATCAGAAACATGAATTTTAACTGAAGATATGCCCTCTGTGGGAATTAAGAACCTCAGATATCTGATCAAGATATTTGTCAGCTCCGTGTATGAACTGAGTTCCTCCCCCAGGAAACTTGAACTTATCTTTATCCCGTGTAATCCAATTTTGTCCTCCTTTATCCTCAACCAAACGTGTATGTGGTACATTACTGAACCATACCTGTGATAGCATTTCAGATAAATATTTCTAACACGTTCAGGGCAATGACCAAGAAAAAAGGAGTATGTGAGCTCAACATATCCAGTTGCAGAATAATTTTAACTCAAAATTTTCACCAGACTCAAGCTTCCAGTTCAAAGCTCTATAGTAAGAGCTGATAATTATCAACCAGATTGTTCAAACACCCTTACCTCATCAGTTCCAGGAACTAATCGTCAAATAATACAAAAGACCAAACTCTTCGCTTGCAACCGAAGAAATATTTGTAACCTTGATCATTCAGCTAAAACATGTCATAAGGTCGCATCACATCATCAGCAAATACAGGCAGTTAGCATAACCTCCTATCCGGATTTGATACAAAAATAGAACACTATATTCCAGTAGTTAAACCTATAAAATCAAGGGATTATTGGTGATTCAAACATCAAATGACCTCTTACGTACCTATCAGCAAATATTAGAAGAATCAGTCAATTTCAGAAGAATTGGACGGGCATACACCAATAATCCAACACTATGAAATAATACTTCAACCCCAGTGTCTACCTCCCTCTCTTGCCCTCCCTCCCTCCCTTTCCATGAGAACGATCAAATGAAGTATGTCTGCACATCCCTCTAACTAAATATCATATATCATTACATTGTGCAATTACAGGTCATATTCTCTCTAGAGTAACAATGTAGCGATATACTATAGGTCATGTACTCCATGCAGTTACAAGCTACGCTTCTTTTTCTCGAATACAGTCCATGGCGTTCGAAATGATAGGCAGTGCAATTATGGCCAATTCCTTTTCTTTTTTAGTTAAAGTTGTCAATTTCTTGCTCGTACTTCTCTTTGTTCTCCTATAATATTGTCGAATACAGAGTGCACAAAGTTCACATCTAAACTAATAACGAATAGCTTAATTAAAAAGCAAGCTAAATCTATCCAAAATTTTACACAAACTGATAAATTAAACAATATTTCAATCAAGCTAATTAAAGACAAACCTCATCTCTGCTCTGCGGCCAGGGGATCGGCGCCTTATAACCCTTTGGCGCCGGAACCAAGCAATCCAGCCCCTTCTCAGGACAGTGCCTCTCGAACCTCTCCCCTCTCTCCGCCGACTTCAGCTTCTTGATCGCAGCCGCATTGTCCAAACACGGTATATACTCCCTCATCCCCTCATCGCAAACCCTAAACCTCCCAATTTTAACCTTAACCCTAGTGTCCTCCCCCGTCTCATTCCCACCGCCTCCTCCGCCACCTCCACCGCCGATCTCAGACAAGCGGAGGAGTTAAAGAAGACCAACTGAGGGTATTCGCCGTCGGAAAAGTGCTTTCCGAGGTAGAAGGCGGCGGTGGCGACCAGGAAGAGGACGGAGATGCGGAGGATCTGAGGAGCTCTGAGCAGATCGCCGCCGCAATCGGCGATGGGCTTCATCGATGATCGATCGCTCGACCTCGGATGCGAGATCTGGAGTGTAAAAGACAGTGTGGGAATCGATGGTGAAAGCGATTGGACGGTTGATATCTGAAAGGGATTGGGGATGGGGAGGGGAGTGATTGATTGTCGTCGATAAATAAGCGTGGAAGTTTGCAAGTGAGCGCATGATGCTTGAGTTTCGCGGTTTGGATGCGACTCACCGAACAAGTCAGCTCAATAATAAGGACCTTGAAATTTTGGCACACGATCAACCCATCAACCTGGTGAGTTGGAAACCTTAACGGACTTTTCTTTTAAAAAGATGAGACATGATTCTTTGTTCCAAAATCGAAAGTACAAATTTTGAAAATCGACCCATTTAAAAAAAAAATTGCAAAAAACGATCTATTTACAACATATTTGTCAAAATCAACTCAGTTTCAATCAAATGGTTAAAAGTGGGTCGATTTTGACTAAAAAACTTACAAAACTTCACGGGACTTCAAGTCATGTGAAATTTTGTTACCCAGTTTCAGCCAAACTAGCTAAAACTGTGTCGATTTTGACAAATATGTTGTAATCTTTTTTTTGTAAATGGGTCGATTTTCAAAATTTGTCCTAATCAAAATTGAATCGAAGCAAAGTAAAAAAAAAACTCTCTAAGTTTTAAAGTTTTGAATTTTTTACAATGTATTTTTATCGCATTGTGTCTCCTTGATAAATGTATTTTGTTACTCGCGCTAATAATTTGTTTTTTTTAGTTTGTGTCATGCTGAGGTAAAAGCCGGTATGATGCATTTTAAGAAGATGAAGCGGGTGGCTGAGGTGCATGTGGTCTTGCTATTGGACCTTATAGATTAATAACTCGGACTTCTAAGGTTTTGAATCCGCCCCCTTCACACCATTACTAAGAACATGTACACGTAAAAATCTCCGGCCTTCTTGTTATTACTACTAGTATTCCATTGCACGTTAATGTAAATGACTGAAGAAGCCGAATTGTGAAGCAAATAAGTAGTCTCTAAAAGAAAAATTAAGGATTTTCTCCGAACTATGAGAGTGTTTCTGGCGTTTATAGAAAATAACATGTGTTTATACCAAGTTTACTGTGAACAATACTTGAAACACAGATCAGTTTCTCGAATTATATTTTCATCAAACGTAATAGATTTTGTACTAGCTTTGACTAAAATAGTATATTTGGCAAGTGATCAAAGTACGTAGTTTATAAGTCACTTTTGTGGCTTATAAGCACTTTGACGTGTTTGGTAAATAACTTATTTTAGTATAAGTCAGTCCTACTTTATTTTTTTTTTGGTGGCTTACAAGCTACAATTGTTATAACACCGACAATTCTTTATGGGTCAGAGTGTTAAATAATTAAAAAATAACATATGTAAACAAAATGAGTGAAACAGAAATGAGAAAGTTGTGATGGTTCTGTGAGTATACACTGAAATATAAGATAAGAAACAAGTGCTTCCGTAGTAAATTAGAAGTTGCTTCTATTAAGGATAAAAACAGAGAAAATAGACTAAAATAGTTTGGTCATGTACTACGGAGACGTTTTAATACTTTGGTTAGGAAAAATGATAGTATTATATATGATAAAACTAAGAGATCTAGAGATCAGTTCAAAAGAACTTCGTTTGAAGTAATTAAGAAGAATATGCTTATGATTAGCTTAATGGAGGAAATGTTTCATAATAGAATAGAATGGAATAATATGATTCATATAGTCGACCTCAAATTTTTGGGATAAAGACTTTGATGATATTGTGGTCGTAGCCACAATAGTTGACTGAGTAAAAAACTAATACACCCTTCATCATTTCCAAAAATTCTAAGTCCCCTTCTCTTTCTCCAATATTATTATTATCATTATTTTGATTAGTTTGATAATAAATGGTGGTTTATAAGCTATCTATTTGCCAAACACTTTGCTTTTAAGAGTAAACTACAACGTCTCGTTTGGTACGCATGAATGGACTCAAATGAAAACAGAATGGAAGAATGAATGAAATGTAATGTATATGGGAATGGAATGCACATTCCCATTCTCGTGTTTGAGTGCGTTTGTAGAATGAAACTAGAATGAAAATCTCATTTCTGATTCCCATGTTTGGTATCATTAGTTCACAAGTGAGAATAAAATCTTATTTTCTAATAATGCTCTTACAACAACATAGATTTTTAAAAATATAAAACAAACAATAATGATAATAACTAAACAATATTTTTTTAAAAATAAATTTTATAAAAATAGGCAAGTGTTTCTATCCTAAAGTCCATTTCCCTATATATGCAAGTCTAAGGAAAAACATCTTAATTAATTGTTCATACATATCCATGTTATTAATTTGGTTATGTCGCTCAATGAGACATGGTTTCTAGATTTATTTTTGTTATCAATGGGGTATAATTGAAAATTGCGTAACTAATTTGATTTACACTTGAATGGGGACGACCATTCCTCATCAATCACAAAAATCCTTGGAACGAGCATTCCAACTTCTAAAAAATGATTATATTTAGTATGAGGGTACGAGAAATGAGAATGATCATTCTATTCTATCCCATTCCCGCGTACCAAATGAGACGTAATAATAAACTAAATTTACCAAACAATTTGCTTTATTATCTCCTTAACTGGATTATAATTCCAACACGCACTAAAATGACAAAGTTCTTCTGGACTTGGATCTGTCGATCTGAAGCTTCTAGAGTCAAATCCGAATGCACATATGACTAGACTTTGGATTTACCCATGAGGAAATTTACTCGACAATCTGTAACTGCACAAGTTTATTTGACGCGGAACTAGATTAAAAAAAAAACAATTTTAAATGACGGAATAATTGTTGGCTTTTTATTCCAGCTCAATCCAATTATCTCTCCAGAAGCAAAGGGAGAACCAAATTCGTAGGCGTGGCATCTTGAGAGCCGTCCACGCCACTCCCCGAATCGAAGTCCTAACTCTTCCAGA